>NC_139627.1:54301281-54306281 GCF_964638095.1 Poromitra crassiceps | reverse complement strand
GAAGTGCCAGTAAAGCAGATTTGAATTGACCTGACAGAGAGATGAGAGACGCTGCACTGCTTTCCCACCTCTCACGCTGAGACTGAGGCCACTTTCAGACTAACCAGATTATCTTCACTTTCAATCTCAATCCAGTTGGTTTAACAAAGCCGACGGCGTTTCAGAGACGACTCCCCCCCCCATTGAGGAGTCACATGTCTGTGCTGCTCCTACAGAGAGTCAGTGGAGACTTGACAGAGGGTGGATTGTCCTCTGTGGTGTTTTTTACCTCCTCTGGGATCTCTATAAAACACTCAGTCCTATAGGGATGTGTGGCTGTACAGCAAATTCATTTTATTTATATATCTCTACCCAGGGCCAGTTAACACTGTGTTTGATCTTAAATTGTAACTTTTCTCCACATCTACTGAGGTTAGTTTAGTATCTCTCTCTCTCTCCCTCTCTCTCTCTCTCTCTGGGCAAACTGAGTGAAAGCTTTTCATCGTAGGGCTCGACAACATCTGGATATGATTTGAATATGGCGACTAGATGTGGTCTTAGATGTTGGATATGGTGATATGGCACAAGTGTTGTCTTTTCCTGGTTTTAAAGGCTGCAAGGTAATGCCATTTTCTGAACTGACCAGACTGTTCTAGCTGTTTTATGATTTGCCTTGTTACCCACTTAGTCATTATATGCACGTTACGGAGGATTATTGCTCAAAAATCTCTTTGTGTCAATATTTTGGCGGATGCAGGAATAGTCATTCGTACCAATAATTGTCACAATATCAAGATCGAGGTATTTGGTCAAAACAATATTGTGATATTGGATTTTGTCCATATGGCCCCAGCCCTAACTCAGTCACATCTATTGAGTTGAGCTGAGTATACCTCTCTCTCTCTCTCTCTCTCTCTCTCTCTCTCTCTCTCTCTCTCTCTCTGTCTCTCTGTCTCTCTCTCTCTCTCTCTCTCTCTCTCGCTCTCTCTCGCTCTCTCTCTCTCTTCTTGGATTTTCAAAATGAGGTTTTTCCACCACACAAAACTGATTTGAGAACAGCGTCTGCAGGAAATCCAAATAGGATTTCTTTGTGCTTTGGCCACAGGATTTCTCCCAGCTTCCCTTTGGTGCCAGTCAAATAGCTAGTGATTGGTGCTGATACAGAGTTCTCTCTCTCTCTGTCTCTCTCTCTCTCTGTCTCTCTGTCTCTCTCTCTCTCTCTCTCTCTCTCTCTGTATGGTCAGACTCTCGCTGCACAGTCACCTCCTCCTCAGCTTCCTCTGCACTTGAAATCAAGCCGTGCAGGATTGATTTTTCGTCGCCGCACGCCAAACACAAACGACTGTCTCGTCGTTTTGGTTTGGGAACGGGGTTTTGAGTGTTGACCCTGAAATGTAGACGTACGCCGTGTTGAGTTTCTACTTCGAGCTGGATCTACCGGCTCTGCTCGGAGCTCGAGGTCAGTTTCAGAACCAGATTCTGAAAAAACTAACTGCTGGATTTTAGCAACAAAGACTGGAGTTCTACAAATGTAGAAGTTGCGTTTTTGGAACATCGAGCTCTTTGAGTTCTGAAGTTTTGGGACATTGGAAACAGAATAGCGGCTGTGTTTCAGTATAAATGACATTTCTTGGCGTCAGATTCTGTTTGAGGACACATCAGATTCTGTTTGAGGACACATCAGATTCTGTTTGAGGACAGATCAGATTCTGTTTGAGGACACATCAGATTCTGTTTGAGGACAGATCAGATTCTGTTTGAGGACACATCAGATTCTGTTTGAGGACACATCAGATTCTGTTTGAGGACACATCAGATTCTGTTTGAGGACACATCAGATTCTGTTTGATGAGGACACATCAGATTCTGTTTGAGGACACATCAGATTCTGTTTGAGGACACATCAGATTCTGCTTGAGGACACATCAGATTCTGTTTGAGGACACATCAGATTCTGTTTGAGGACACATCAGATTCTGTTTGAGGACACATCGTCACCTTTAAAGTGACATTTAACTTCCAGATGGGATTAAACGACAGCAGTCCAGGCGCCATGCGGAACGGCCGCCGCCTGTCGGACCAGTGGGCGGAGTCTGTGGCGGTCCGGCCTCGAACCGGCGAGCGTGGCGTCACAGTACACAAGCGGCTGGTGCTGGGCTTCGCTCTGTCCCTCCTCACCCTCATCATCGTCACGGCCGTGGCTGTTCTGCTGAGCGTCCGCTTCGAGGAGTGCAGCGGCAAGCGAGGAGACGGGACGCGGGACTCAAACCCGCGGGGCTCCGGCGGGTCGGGGAGGGTTAACGGGAGCAGAGGGGAGCGCACGGCGGGGGAGGGCGAGCCGTGGAGGAACTCGCGGCTCCCGGGCTCTCTGAGGCCGCGACATTACGACCTGCGGCTCGCCGTCAACATGGACAACTTCACTTTCTCCGGTTGGCTGAGCCTGGAGCTGGAGTGCCTCAATGCCACCAAGTTCATCGTGCTGCACGTAGACCGCCTGGAGGTAAGAACCTTATCTCTATCTGTTTTAACCAACCAAATGATCTGTATCCGTATCTGTACTCGGAGGGGGTGTGGCTTATATCAAAAGTGGGCAGGGTTTTGACTGAAAGTGGGTGTGGCTTAAGTTGTTGTTGGCAGCTCAGCGTGCCGAGAGATGCCACCAAAACATTCAAAGTATGGCAAAAACATCTAGGTATCAAATGAAGTACTCTTGTTGTATTGGTATCACTTTAAGGGTTGGCTACTGGTATTGGTACTGGTATGTTCATGAGTACGGATATTGACGTTGTACTCGGATGATACTCATACTCGGTAAAAAGTACATTATCTGTACCGGATACTATCCGAGTACTCGGCTCAACCGGATAACCCTAACCCAAAGCATAACCCTATCCTTAACAATGTTGTTTTAGTTGCCTAGCCATAACCCACCATGTTTATTTGCGTTTTCATTTTCAAATGAACTGTAACACGGTCTCATCGTATTGAAAAAAGTATGAAAAAGTCTGTTAAAAAGTGACGCCCTGGGATGAGAATGAGTTGTCTCCATGCACGTATGTCACATAGTAACCTACCTAACAGCTTCATCAGATGGTCTCCAGTGTTTGAAACATGTATAATGGCCCTAACATCTTCATCAGATGGTCTCCAGTGTTTGAAACATGTATGGCCCTAACATCTTCATCTGATGGTCTCCAGTGTTTGAAAGCAGCAGTTAGTTTGCATGACCTCAGTCAGAGGGAAAGGAAGCTAGTGTGGGTTCCAGCCTGTCACAGCCGTCTATACTAACTCATTCCTCCTGACGCTGGAGGTGAGATGATAATTAAAGTGCCCCAAACCTCTGATAAAAAATGATCCCTCCATGAACAAGTTAAACAAACGGAGCCCTCGGTCCATCGGCCTGTTTTGTTTCCGTTTATTTCCACAGACCGCCTCAGAGACTTCCAGAACACCATCATTAAGAGGCACAAGTTGCTGTTTCAGCCAAAATGTGGATTGAACCCCTGTAGCACCTTAGCTGAGAGTTTTAGTATTATAACAGAGGCTCCTTCACACAGATAACCTGTGAGCATGCTGTTCACTTACCTCAGCGCTGGTGCTTCTTTCTTTCTTTCTTTCTTTCTTTCTTTCTTTCTTTCTTTCTTTCTTTCTTTCTTTCTTTCTTTCTTTCTTTCTTTCTTTCTTTCTCTCTCTTCTTTCTTTCTTTCTTTCTTTCTTTCTTTCTCTCTTTCTTTCTTTCTTTCTTTCTTGTTACAGTGGCAGCAATCTTTTCAGTTGGTGCTCCCAGCCGAGGCCTTTCGGCCATGCAACGAGCTGAACTTTATTACACCATAAGGGACATTGCTTTATAGAAACGAATGCTATCTATACTCTTTACTAAGATGGTGAATTGGTTTTAAGTTGTTAAGTTAAGTTAAAGAGTCCAGCATCCAATTTCCAGACAAAACAACCAATTTGTTCACTTAACAGGTTTCAATGTTTTTGGAAAAAGGGGGAACGTTGGCAGATGATGCTTGCAAAACCTTTTTTTAACGTGTTCTCAATTAAGTCATAAACACCAGAGAGAAAACAATTGAGATCATGGTTAGAATATAGATCAGTAGATTTCCCTGCATCTCTCTTGCCTCTCAGAGCCTCTGTGTGTATTGTTGTGTGTATTGTTGTGTGTATTGTTGTGTGTATTGTTGTCCACTTTCCAACAGAAAATCCATGTTTTTGTCCCCGGCTCCACTCACTGTGAAGAAAACAACCCGTTCTCACAAAAGATGTTTATTTCCAGATTCGGCCCCAGAGATTTCCTTAACGAGGCTAATTAACCGTCAAACTTGCTGTTTCAGCCACATTTCTGAGACATGGCTGCAGTGACAAAGCCTGAGAGAAACGCTTGTGTCATGTGACTTTACAACCCGCTCATCGAAGTTCATGTGGGAGCCGGGATCGTTTGGGCAGAATCCAGTGAAACCTGCAGTGGCGTGTGCGGACTAAAGCTGCGTTCACACCGACCTATTCAAGTTTTTCGCTGGCATCGATTTTACATACAAAGTCAATGCAAACGAGCGATTAAGTGTATATTCGCCCAGGAGAAAAATCGCTGGGCGTCCGAGCGACAGAGACAGAGCGATAGGGAGAAAATTCGCTCGTCGCCCCAGATGAAATATCCCAACTCGAGCGAAAATACGCTGGCATCAGTCGCTCGCTGTTCAACGCTGATTGGCTGCCGTGTGAGAGCGAGTCAAGGATCACACTGGCTTGGAACAAACCGCTGGTTTATTGTGTGGCAACAAACCGCCTTGACAGGCTGACAGCTGACATGAAGTGAAGTCTGTACTACCGGTATGGAGCTCGCGTTAGGAGCACGCTGATAGGCTTAGCTTGTAAACATCTACGGTGGCTCGTAGTGGACAAACATCATGACATTGCGTAACGTTATAGCCCCCACATGTTCGTCAATTCGTGTGCCTGTTGATGAGCGATTTAAACACAGCGACAGAGCGATTCCAAAGGGTTAAATCAAACGACAG
>NC_139627.1:54289412-54294412 GCF_964638095.1 Poromitra crassiceps | reverse complement strand
CTTGTTACTGAAAGATAATTGGGTGAAATGCTCCTTTAATGGCGAATCATATCTGGGTCATTTATAACCATCACCATCCACTGATGCGCTTTCTGTGTGTGTGTGTGTGTGTGTGTGTGTGTGTGTGTCTGTGTGTGTGTGCGTGCGTGCCTGTGCGTGCATACATACTGTACGTATGTACAGTACGTACGTACACGTGTGTATGCGTGTGTGTGTGTGTGTGTGTGTGTGTGTGTGTGTGTGTGTGTGTGTGTGTGTGTGTGTGTGTGTGTGTGCTTGGTGTTTGTTTGTTAGCCGGGACATTACTGGTAACTAACCGGGGCCTGGCATGCGCTGGTACGCATCATCATCATCATCATCATCATCACTTACTACAACAACAACTCATATTTGTTTTTGTTTTTTGTATCTTCTTGAATTTGCATAATTTCTGGAGTAGAAGTGTGTTTCGCCTGATGGCCTGTCTGGGAGGAGGAAGAAGAAGAAGAAGAAGAAGAAGAAGAAGAAGAAGAAGAAGAAGAAGAAGAAGAAGAAGAAGAAGAAGAAGAAGAAGAAGAAGAAGAAGAAGAAGAAGAAGAAGAAGAAGAAGAAGAAGAAGAAGAAGTGGTCTAGGTGATAAGTGAAAAATCGTCCACTTTTTCATCAAAGCAGAAAACTCTGTACACTTGTACAGTTGAGGGTTCTGCAGCCTGTTGCACCAGCTGAACGCAAGTTCTGTCTTAAGTTAGGGTGTAAAGTCCACACTAACTGCTACGTTCAAACTAGTTCGTTTGACACTAAAGTTGTGTCTTTGTTTAGTTGCACCACGGAGACGTAAGATACATCTTAACTAGTCCTTAAACCTCACACTAGCCAAAATAGTGTCGCAAAAAATGACGTGTACAGTATCTGTGACCAATCAGTGAAAAGCACGGTGGAAACGGTGTGCAATATTTTTTTCCGGATGATGGCGAAGGCTGGAGGCACCCTCTCTGCCTGTGATTGGCCTAGCGTCAAACGTTCATCCAATCACATTCGCTTGGCTATCCTGCGTCTCTTTCTACAGTCTGTGGTCAGACAGACAGCAGTTTCGCTTGCTAGCATGCATGAAAGATGCCACTGTGTGTTTATGTTTTTGATATAATCTGGTCTCTGGTTTATAATGCTGCCGCTACTCTTGGCAGTGCACATATGCCTACAGACAAATAAAAAAGAAAAGATAAAAGATTAATGAGAATTGATCAAGGGTTATATAAAAACAGTACTCATTCTAACACAAGAGTGACATGTATTTGAATTGAAATATGTATCAGTATGTGGTGTTTGCCCAGCCCTTCATTGGGAAATGCAGCTTTATGGAGTGGGATCACGTGGAGATGGTCTTCAGAAACTTTGATGAGATTGACAATAAGTAAACATTGTTTCAGATACATGGTGGAGTGGAGTTGTGGAAAAGTGTGTGTGAGTTTGGAAGAGGAGTGCACCACTAGGTGGAGACATGCATCCATAGCAGTGTTGATTTCGTAGACGAAAACTATGAGGAAAAAAGTTAGTCAACTACCTATTTTCACTGGTGAAAACTAGACTAAAAATGTGAGGGAGGAACGAATTGGGAAGAGATCCAATCAGAAGACAAGAAGAAGTCCACGTCTGTGTCTGTATTGCACATTCAAACCTTAAAACAATTCGAACAAAACGATTAATATATCTTTACAATAAGTTTGGAAATTCTAATGAATAGTTACGGTTTTCTTTGACTAACATGAGATGAAAATACTTAGACACTTAGTCTACGAAAACTTGACTAAATAAAATCAGGATGAGGTTGACTAAATATGATTATAGCTCACTCAGATAAACATGTGAATGTTGTGTGGTATGCAAAGGTTGTTGGTTCAATTCCAGCCTCAGGCAATTTCTTAAAAAGTACTCACATAGAGAGCCGCAGGGATGACGTATTTTTGTAGTCAGAACGCGGAAGTCCCGGACTTCCTGGTTCTTCACTGTTTCTGTCTATGGGATTTTTGAATGGGTTTTTGCCGCGATGCTTCTAATAATCTCTCTGGGCAACGCTGGCTTAATCAAACGCGAACCAGAGTTCAGTCGGATAATCTTCACACATGAGACATGTGAGACATGAAACATGGACATCGTAAACATGGACATAGTAAACATGGACATACATGGACATAGTAAACATGGACATAGTAAGCATGGACATACATGGACATAGTAAACATGGACATACATAGACATAGTAAACATGGACATAGTAAGCATGGACATACTGTACATGGACATAGTAAACAAGGACATAGTAAACAAGGACATAGTAAACATGGACATAGTAAACATGGACATAGTAAGCATGGACATAGTAAACATGGACATAGTAAGCATGGACATACTGTACATGGACATAGTAAACAAGGACATAGTAAACAAGGACATATTAAACAAGGACATAGTAAACATGGACATAGTAAACATGGACATACATGGACATAGTAAACATGGACATAGTAAACATGGACATAGTAAACAAGGACATAGTAAACAAGGACATAGTAAACAAGGACATAGTAAACATGGACATAGTAAACATGGACATACATGGACATAGTAAACATGGACATACATGGACATAGTAAACAAGGACATAGTAAACATGGACATAGTAAACATGGACATACATGGACATAGTAAACATGGACATAGTAAACATGGACATAGTAAGCATGGACATACATAGACATAGTACACATGGACATCGTAAACATGGACATAGTAAACAAGGACATAGTAAACAAGGACATAGTAAACATGGACATAGTAAACATGGACATACATGGACATAGTAAACATGGACATAGTAAACAAGGACATAGTAAACAAGGACATAGTAAACATGGACATAGTAAACATGGACATACATAGACATAGTAAACATGGACATAGTAAACAAGGACATAGTAAACAAGGACATAGTAAACATGGACATAGTAAACATGGACATACATGGACATAGTAAACATGGACATAGTAAACAAGGACATAGTAAACATGGACATACATAGACATAGTACACATGGACATAGTAAACATGGACATACTGTACATGGACATAGTAAACAAGGACATAGTAAACATGGACATGGTAAACATGGACATAGTAAAGACAAGGACATTATCTGAACAAGCCTGGATGCATATGCAACAGATGTGGATGACTGCATACCTACTGTACCATGTATTACTGTATAGGGGTAGTTATTCTACACATAGTGGGTTGAGGGTGTACTTTTTTTAATTGTATTTATTTATTTATTTGGGAAAATGCAGAAAAAATCCTGTAGTCTGCTTTTAATGGGGAAGTTAAGGGTATTGGACTCAGGGTACAAAGGGTTAAATAGAAAGTAACTGAGTCAGAGTAGTGCAAACAGACGAGTCAGCAAGAAGAGTTTCACTGTTTGGATTATTGACTGTTAGAGTCTCTATATGAACCTGTCTCTGAGCTGGAGGGAGGAGAACTGAGTCTCTGTATGAACCTGTCTCTGAGCTGGAGGGAGGAGAACTGAGTCTCTGTATGAACCTGTCTCTGAGCTGGAGGGAGGAGAACTGAGTCTCTGTATGAACCTGTCTCTGAGCTGGAGGGAGGAGAACTGAGTCTCTGTATGAACCTGTCTCTGAGCTGGAGGGAGGAGAACTGAGTCTCTGTATGAACCTGTCTCTGAGCTGGAGGGAGGAGAACTGAGTCTCTGTATGAACCTGTCTCTGAGCTGGAGGGGGAGAACTGAGTCTCTGTATGAACCTGTCTCTGAGCTGGAGGGAGGAGAACTGAGTCTCTGTATGAACCTGTCTCTGAGCTGGAGGGAGGAGAACTGAGTCTCTGTATGAACCTGTCTCTGAGCTGGAGGGAGGAGAACTGAGTCTCTGTATGAACCTGTCTCTGAGCTGGAGGGAGGAGAACTGAGTCTCTATATGAACCTGTCTCTGAGCTGGAGGGAGGAGAACTGAGTCTCTGTATGAACCTGTCTCTGAGCTGGAGGGAGGAGAACTGAGTCTCTGTATGAACCTGTCTCTGAGCTGGAGGGAGGAGAACTGAGTCTCTATATGAACCTGTCTCTGAGCTGGAGGGAGGAGAACTGAGTCTCTGTATGAACCTGTCTCTGAGCTGGAGGGAGGAGAACTGAGTCTCTGTATGAACCTGTCTCTGAGCTGGAGGGAGGAGAACTGAGTCTCTATATGAACCTGTCTCTGAGCTGGAGGGAGGAGAACTGAGTCTCTATATGAACCTGTCTCTGAGCTGAAGGGAGGAGAACTGAGTCTCTATATGAACCTGTCTCTCAGCTGGAGGGAGGAGAACTGAGTCTCTGTATGAACCTGTCTCTGAGCTGGAGGGAGGAGAACTGAGTCTCTGTATGAACCTGTCTCTGAGCTGGAGGGGGGAGAACTGAGTCTCTGTATGAACCTGTCTCTGAGCTGGAGGGAGGAGAACTGAGTCTCTGTATGAACCTGTCTCTGAGCTGGAGGGATGAGAACTGAGTCTCTATATGAACCTGTCTCTGAGCTGGAGAGAGGAGAACTGAGTCTCTATATGAACCTGTCTCTGAGCTGGAGGGAGGAGAACTGAGTCTCTATATGAACCTGTCTCTCAGCTGGAGGGAGGAGAACTGTTTTTGTTAGATTCAACTGGGAAACTCAAATAGATTTTTCATCATTGATCTGTGTGTTGGAGAATCATCTGGAAAACCTGGGCTGGATTTCCCCCCCTATCTTTTGTGAAATGGATGAACTCCAGACTGAGCTGGGTGTAGAGAAATAAATACAAGTCATTAGTGAAGTAGAGGTAATAGTAATATTGTCAGTATCATAAAAAATACAATACCAGTATCCTTAAAGTGACACCGATACCAAGAGAGTACTTCATTTGATACATTTCCCCTAGAGATAATTAATTTGCATCCACAGGTGTGTATAGCCATACTTCACAGGTGTGTATAGCCATACTTCACAGGTGT
>NC_139627.1:54254412-54276912 GCF_964638095.1 Poromitra crassiceps | reverse complement strand
ACAGTATGCATGTTACCAGAGGTGTAGTGCTATCTAGAGAAGTGGGGGAACGCACCTATATGGGGAACACATGTACACGCACAGGTCGCGTGTAAGACAAGAACTCCCTGGGGAGAATAGTGAAGGCGGCTTCGAAAATAGCCGGAACCCAGTTCAGAAGCCTGGACCAGATCTGTAATAACCAGGTGCTGAAAAAAGCTGTGTCCATCCGATCAGATGATGCCCACCCTCTGAGGTTCGAATATGAGCTGCTTCCTTCCGGGCTCCGCCTTCGTGCCCCCATAGTTAAAAAGAACAGATACAGAAATTCCTTTGTGCCTGTCTCTATCAGAGCGTTGAACGCTGCTGGGGTACAAATGTAATGTCCCCTCATCTGCCGTTGCTGTTATTTTGTTATTTATTTATTTTATCCTTTTATTCTTTTATTCTTTTATCTTTATTTATTCTTAGGGGTACAGTACAGTATATCTGTATTATATACTTTGTCTGCTCTTTGGTCTGGACTGAGGTTTTTTCTTTTGTGCTTTAATACAATGATACATTGTAGCTCTTTCTTGTGATATAAATGTGCTGCTGTGAGCGAACTGCACTTTGCTACTATGCACTTTATATCTCTACTGTGCACTTTAGATCGTTGCTACTGTTGTCATTTGCACTTTAACTATTGTGTTGCACTTTAAACTGCTGCTCTAGACTGTTTTTACAATGTTTTTTTTCGTCTTATTTGTTTTTATGTATGTACTTCGTACTACGCTTTCTGCAATCCAATTTGCCCTTTTGGGACACTTAATAAATCTTGCACACACACGCGCTAACGTTTACATAGCGTATTCATTAATTAATCGTTCGGGCAATCGCTTATATCAGCTAATTAAAACTCGAGCAAACTCACGGATTCCTCAAGTGCTGCAAACCACTGTCACTGACACACGACTTAACTTATTGTGTCCTCTATAAACACTGCAGAGGTAGCCCGTGACATTTGCAGCTCTGAAACTAAAAGACGTATATGGGCACAGCAGAGCAGACTCAGCAGAGTCAGTTATCAACACAAACAGCTAAACAATCTCTCAACCAGCGATCACACAAGTTGCACAAGGCATTGATCATCATTTGGCACGGCGGCCGGCATTTTTAGAATTTTGTGGCGAATTCTGGCGATGCAAATTGCAATGGGGTGATTAACGCTAACTTTTGATTCAACCGTGTTGAAAAGAAACACGCTTTTAACATTGTTTCTTCATGCTTGTTAACGTACCTTTTTAGCAGCTGGTCCGAAAAATGAAAGGATGTTTGGCTGCCTTTTTCATCTTTACTTGTTATAGTGAGGTACTGGTGGAAAAAAAAATATTTTGATGCTGAAAAAGCCAGTAGCTGTTTCAGTATAGCTTTTATTAAACTGAGGTTTCCCCCGCGCTGTAGCTAGTTAAGGTGGAATGTTTCCTTTTCCTTCAAGCCACGAGTTGATGCTGTGTGAATCATTCAGCCCACCTTAAATATAGTTAAGGTGGAATGTTTCCTTCTTTCTTCAAGCCGCGAGTTGATGCTGTGTGAATAATTCAGCCCACCTTAAATATAGGACGAATGACAACGTTGCCAAGTTTCACTCGTTTTATTGGCTCGACATGCACACACACACTGACACACACAAAACACCCCTTGGAGAAGTATGGGAACGCCGTTCCCCCGCGTTCTACGGGCACTACACCTATGCATGTTACATACGAGGAATTTGTCTTAGTGTATATCACTGCTTTGCAGGGGCGGAGTGGCCATCGGGAGTACTGCGAGTTTCCCTGATGGGCCGATGGGCAAATATTATTATTATTATTATTATTATTATTATTATTATTATTATTATTTTACAGTGTAGACTATGTGTCCGGCCCAATTCACCAGCGCTACTCCCGACATAGTGTAGACATAGATTTTTTCCCCCCACACATAGCAGACACTACAAACAACATGCTAAAACTAGCAGGCTCATAGCTGAGCCAAAAGGTTCTAGAAGCTCAGCGGGCTAGATTATCTCCTGTTGCCGAGTTTATCTAAGGTTCATCCTATTGACTAGAGCAGTAAACGTTTCCATTGCATAAGAACATGATGGGATGTAATAATTGTTCCAGATATTAGTCAAACCCTCAGGTGTTAGCAGGGAAACTCCCCGGGAGGCAGCCGGTTCTGGCCTCCCCCTTGTCCATTAATTCCAGATAGTCTAATGGACGCCTCATCGGGTATTATCCTTTAGCCTACATCGCAAGATAAGCTGTATGCTAAATGTGTCTAAAGCTACAATGCTTACAGTAGGTAGCTACTCAGCTAACTACTGAGCCACGTGTGGGTCTCAGGGTGCAAAAGTCATGAGGAATCTCACAACTTATTATTTAAAACCCCATTATGTCGTGTGTTGTGTTTTTCTATTTGGGGGAAACTGCGCCCCCACAGTTACAAATGCTAACGTTAATAAATGGTACACTTCCCTGTTTGTACCTTCAAATATCAGCCTTATTTTACTGTTTCTGCTTGTACTCGCTTATCTTTCTGCAGTGTTTCTAACTGATTTACTGGGGGAAATAGTTCCAAATACCCCCAAATGTTCTTGTCTCAACTTGTTTTAGTGAGAGAAGTGGCTAATCGCGTCGCTAAACAATCTACCAAGCAAAAAACAAGCTTCACTTCCTATATGTACTTTGTAATAAAAGTCCCACGAGTTTGTCACCGGATTCTTTTTTTTCTTTGAAGGAGCTGTGCAGGAAATGGAGTTAAAAGTTCCAGGCAACTTGACACTGTCCGGGACACGGACAGCAAGCAAGTAGTGGAGGAACAGGCCTTCAGAGGGTGCTGTGGGAATGGCAGACCCGCCATTCTCCCTATGAGAAGTCACTGTACCATCAAACTTATTAAAAATCTGTTATATTAGGGTAGGAGTTACATAATGGGGCTTGAACTTGGCAACAATCCACTTCAACGACCAATGTCACATCAATGTCACTCAAACGTACAGTCTGAAAAGCACAGCTGTATTTAAAAACTTTAAATATGAAGTGTCAATGGAAAGGTCAACTTATTATCTTACCAGGTGATTAAATAAATTATAGAGGGAAATGTCAAAGTAATTCACTCCAGGCTGTGTGGGATCGTCTATCAGCTTTATTGGAGTAATGAAAAAGGACATTGATGGAGGCCATTAAGTTAATTTCTTCAGTAGCTTCTGTTGAAGGCTGTGTGCTGAGATAACTCTTTGTAACTCTTTGACAGACTCGTCAAGCTGTCCATATCTGAGGCCTAGTTTACACAACAGCGCTCCCTGCATAAAACGACAAACTTCTGTTTCCTTCTGTTTCCATGACAACAGCGTTATTGGGGCCTGAAAAGACAAAAAAGTTAAACCAGGTCCCAGAGTGGAATTGTTTGATAACGTCATCCTTAAAGTGGCAATACGCACTTCACACATGGAAGACATTGAAAGACAATAGGAGCATTCAACTGGCCTGTGAATACAGCCTTAGGGCCTGTGTCCACCTAGCGTCTTTTTCCGACTGTTAAACGCTGGGAGTGCACTGGGGAGCGCTGATCCCAGCGCACAATATACAAGGAAGCAGTCTGAGACTAACGTTAGTTCAGTGCGGTAGTAGCTTGATAGCTGACAGCTAACAAGCTAACAACACAGGTAGGCTACGTTATTAAAAGCAGTAAGCACAACACTCACCAGAAATATTAAGTGTCTAGCCAATCTGCTCCCACAATTGAGCCGTTCTGTCTCTGTTGCGATAGTTTCTCCATATGATTAGCTGCCAGAAAAGGAGCACCCGACACCAGCGTCTTTCTGAAAAGTTAAAATATTTTCAGCTGGAAGCGATGGGAGCCGGCGCACAAAAACGGCGGAGAGCTCTGAAAATAGACGCTGGGCGCTGCAGACTTTCTCTAGACGTCCGTGTGCGCTCGCATACGTTCTCCCCCCATTGGAAACAACTGAAAAAAGACGCTGGACCTGAGGAAAAGACGCTAGGTGGACACAGGCCCTTAATGGCACAAGTGAATCGCATTGGAAACGACAACAAACTATCATGACATCAGAGTCTGATAATGATTTGCAAAAAATGCATAATGGGCGTTAAGTGCCCGGTATTAACTCATTGAGTGCCAAGGACGTCGATCGACGTCAAAGTAAATAGTGACGTAGAGTGCCAAAGACGTCGATCGACGTCAAATGCGTTTTTTGACGGTGGGACGTGGATCAAAGCCTCCTGCATCTCCTGTACAAATATTGTAGCTATTGAAGGTGTATAAGTAAGGGATAATGTATATTGAGGCGGTGATTACGGGGGAAATATTGACCGACAGGTGATGATTGAGCCCGACGCGCAGCGGAGGGCTTAATGATTCACCTGAAGGTCATTATTTCCCAGTAATCACCGCCTCAATATACATTATCCCGCTTAGAACACGGCCTACAACTAAATCATTCAATAATCTGACAAAAATAATTATTCAAATAGATTTTTTAATAGCGTTTTCAACGGCAAAGCGGTTTAATTCGTAATTGGCACACAAGACACCACAGCTGCAACTGGTTGGCCTAATTAGTAGTGTTTGCTGACAAAAAGCTCTTATCAACTGATTAATCCAGGTGTGGCAGAGCAGCGGTCGGTTGTCGAGAAATAATGACCGGTGAATATTGTTGATTGACCAATCAGAATCGAGTATTCGAGAGAGCCGTGTTCTAACCTATTTTACGGACTCATTAGGTGGCGACAGTGCTCTCCAGATTAGAGAAAGGTCCGGAAAACAGCAGGAAAAAGCCCCGTGATGAAAGAGAAACCGCTCATGCTGCAGCCAGAGCCATATAGATTGCTCTGGCTGCAGCTGACGTTGGCTGCGAACAGCAGTCAATCCGCGCCCACAACTGAGCCTCTCTGTCTCTGCTGTATAGTTTCTGCACACGATTAGCCGCCAGAAAAGCAGCACCCGACGCCGAAGGGCCAAACCATTCTCAGCAGTCCGGTTTGGCTTTTCCGTGTCACGCTGGGAGCCGGCGCACAAAAACGGAGCACTCCGAAAATAGACGCTGGGTGCGTGAGGCTGTGTGTTAGTGTGGGGAGGAGTTTGCAGCTGAGGGGGGGAGAGGGGGGTGGGGCACGCAGGGCACCACACAACTACACCACGTCACTACATCAGAAAATATTAGCTTCAGAGTCAGTGAATGTGCTTGAAATGCTTCATTTCACAAAAGGCGGAATAACTCAGCTTCTAATTTGAAACGCATGTTTTTGCTCAAAACAACCTATCTTCTCCGGCTCATAACTAAAGAACGGAAAATGGTATCAATAAACTTTTTTTTGCTGACGATACAATAGAGTCTCATCGTTCTTTGTGCATGTTCGGTGTTTACATAGTCATATCACACAATATTCTGTGGGCCTCGAGAAATCACTGAAAACGCTCTGAAACTCTGGCACTGGGAGCGTCCGTTCTCCAAAAGTGGCTGGCACTCAATGAGTTAACATTGATGCATATTATTTAAATGACTTTCAAACTCACAGCCAGATATATCAATTTCCTCTGCCAAGGTCTGCAAAGAAAACAAGTCTTTCTTTTCTACTGTAGGGCTTTACTGGGTTTGTATTCTTTAATGCAACCAATCCATTACTGACTTATTTGCGGGCTCCGGTCTGCATGCGAATCGTCACAACACTGTGAAATAAACGCGGAACCAAAGGGCAGAACGCAATGACAGTTTGCCATTTTATGCAGAGACAGTTGTCGTATAAACATGGCGTGAAAAGATTTCCATCTTGATCGATCGCCGCTTTTGTCCGTGTGTTAGCGATATTGTTTTCCCCCACAGTGGGCGTGGCTTTCACATTGTGTCTACGGTCAAACGGAAAATAAAAAGACACAATGTCTCTCCCAACTGGGCCAAACGCTGACGTTTGCTCAGTAACACACCTTTACCCCCATCTTTTGACGCCACAAGACAGTAGCCAACAACTTGTGTTATGTTGGTTCGGCTGAAACTACTTGGTCATGGTTAATAAGTTTTAAAAAATGACGTTAAAAAATTAAAATGTGGCTAAAATGAGGCCTTGAAACCGGATTGCAGAGGATCCAGTAGGTCATTCTGGGAGAGATCATGTGAGAGTCGTTGGGAAACTGCACGCTCAAGGGTTTTGGAGATGAAAGAGAGAAGAGAGACAGGTGGGTCATTTTGGATGGCATGCAGGGTCAAGAGAGGGTTTCTTGTAGCCTGGCTCCAGACCTTTGAAGCCACGCCCACTACACAGTTATGAATTTAGCCTTTGAAAAAAAGGTAACTCTTTGTTCACACCATACATCATACACCATACATATACCCTAACCCTAACCCTAACCCTACCATACATCAAAGCAAAGCTCAAGCTACACTGAAGCTGAGCTCACGCTAAACCGCTCACACAAGAAGCACTCTCTTTTCCTCCGCGCCTCATCGACCTTGACTTGAGCGTTGCTTCCGCGTGGGCTAACCTTAACCCTAATCCAGACCCTAACCCAAACCTTAACCAAACTGCTTTAGCTGCCTAACCATAACCAACGCCACAGCATTTTCTAATGAACCGACGTGACATTTTCAAATTAACGGCAGAGGAATGTAAGCGGTGGCGTCGAAAAATGAGGAAAAATAGCACCATGCGTTAAGAATGAGAATGAGTTGAGAGAGATGATAGATGGATGAAGGAATTAATACACCTCTCTCTCTCTCTGTCTCTCTCTCTCTCTCTCTCTCTCTCTCTCTCTCTCTGAGCTGTTAGAGAAACTGATTGATGGATGGAGGGATCAATAAGGTCAATAAGGGGAGGAGAGAGGCTGAAACTAGGCCACCCATCTGTTTACACCAATCCATCCATCTGAAGGAGAATGAGGAGAGCGAGCGGGGAGAGAGAGGAGAGGAGGGAGAGAGAGAGAGAGAGAGAGAGAGGAGGGAGAGAGAGAGAGAGAGGGAGAGAGGGAGAGAGAGAGAGAGAGAGAGGAGGAAAATCGTGTTGAAACCCAAAATCACGGTAACTTAGGTCTGCTCAGTACTACCAATGTAATTCGGTCGAAAATGACCGATTTCGGTACCGAACCCTAGTAATCGCTACCTGCTAATGTTAGCTGCTGTTGCCAAATCTGGCGAGAGTACAGTCCGTTCTCACTCCGAACGCGTCTCAGAGCCCGGCTTTGGCAAGCGCCTTTGCCGACCTCCTTAAGGCTACGTTCACACACAGCACCCAAGCCTTGCCTTTACCCTACGCCTTGCCTTTACCCACGCTTTTAACACGTTCACTGCCGTCGACGAGTTATCTCGTCAAAAAAAATCCAACGGTTGACTGCCGTGGACGAGTTATCTCGTCAAAAAAAAAAAAAAAAAATTGACGGTGGGACGTGGATCAAACCCTTTTACATCTCCTATAAATATATGGGAGCTATTGAATGTGTATAACCTATTTTACCGACCCACTAAGTGGCGACAGTGCTCTCCAGACTAGAGGAAGCCGAGCAAAAAACACCAGGAAAAAGCGTGAGGAAGCCATTCTCATGAAAATGGTTTGGCGAAAACGCTTTTGCGCTGGCGCACAACGGCGATTCCAAAAATAGATTCTGGGTGCAACACACTTTGAAACACCAGCAGAAAGCCCAGAATCGCACGCAGCTTCATCAAAGCTCACAACCGAAAACCCAGAAACGAACGAGCCCGATTTTACAGTCTAATCCAGACTCGCCCGACGAGCGGCCGCCAGCAGCAGCAGCACAGACAGACAGGCAGCAGAAACTTGCCTGTGACAAACACTGCAAAGCCACCAGAGACACACCTACGGAGGGAGGAGTTTGAAGGAGAGGGGGGTGGGGTGCTGTTATGGAGGAACTATTATGTTCAGAACTATATTGTTTAGATGTCTGATGTCTCACTGATGCCAAAAATAAATGGTTAAAGTGACTGTTCTGCCTGTTCTATCGAATCACACACGCACGCACGCACGCACGCACACACACACACACACACACACACACACACACAAACAAAATACAGTATACACACTTGCCCAAGGGCACCCATAATCACAGGCACGTGAGGTGGTTCTAAAAATCCATTTATCTCAAAACTCTCTGAAAATCTCTGAAACCATGCTGTATTCAACTGCTAATGCCTACATAACTACTAACTCTACAAACTAACTCTTTTAGACAGAGAAAGCACACATTCTATTAGTTCTTTTGAGATATTTTGTGTTCACAAAATCCTAGCAGAAAATAATCCTCGGCTCTTGAAAGATGAGCCAGAATCCTCAAAAAAACCCTTGGCAGAAGCTACCTACTGATTGGAAAAAAGTGTTGTGAATGTGTTAAATAAGTGTCCTTTTTAGTCAATGAGGCTGTGTACAGAGGGCGCCTCAACGTAAACCTTGCGTGTACCCACGCCTCGCATGAGCTGCGCCGATTTGATCGTTTAGGCGTGAGTTCTATTTTCAAGCCGACAAGGCGCGTGAAGGCACACTTCTTCTGTCAAGCCATGAAGGAAAAACGCGACAATATCCGTGGGAAATGGCAAAGTAAACTGAATTTCAAAATAAAATGGAGTTACTACAACAGTGTTCAGCAGAGAGAGAGTGATTGATGGGTGGCTATCACGTGGGGCGTTCTCCCCGTCGGTAAACAAATCTTCAGGAGAGAGAATAGTGACCGAAGAAGCAAGATGGACAATGAAAAGTTAATCCACTTAGTACAACAGCATCCAGTTCTCTATGACAACAGTGACCCAAGAAGGATCAGCATCAATAGCACATTAAATATATCCGATTTATTTTACCTACCCATGATCATTCGGGACCACACGTGACAAAAAAAACACTCGGGAGAGAGGAGAGGCGCTTGTGACTCGGCTCAGGTGAACATGGAATACGCATGCAGTGTGATGGCAAAAGCGTGTGATAGGTTCGCGCGCAGCTCAAGGTCTGTAGGCGTAGGCGTGGGTTGAGGCAAGGCAAGGCGTAGGTTCCCTGTGTGAACGTAGCGTAACGCTCCGTGGAGCCTAGAGCATTTTATGGAATGCAGCACGGGCAGACCGTTACAAAGCACTCCGCAGGTGTGGGTTCAGGGAAAGGTCAAGCTCTGGCTCTGGCTCGTCGTCCAGGAGTTTGGAAATACAGTAGTACCACCCTGGTTTTGGGTTAGGGGCTTGTGATTCAGGGAAAACCGGGGTCTTCAACACCCCTTGAGAGCCTAACTTAACCCTAACCACACCCACCCAATGCCTAAACCAAAGTCCCCCTCCTCCCCCGGGTGGTACTACTGTCCCCTGGGTGATACTACTGTACTTCCCAACTCATTGTGGATGATGAGCCCTTCACCCTCGCCTGAAGCCATGGGTATGGAGTGCTCATACACTCTAGGCTCCGCGGAGCGATACAGAGGTCACCAAAGGCACTTGACAAAGCGGTTCTGTGAGACGAGTTCGGAGTGAGAATGTGTTGGAGAGTGTGTTGCTGAGACAGACAGGTGTTGGATAAAGTTCATTTTCTCCTGATCTGCCTGTCTGAAAAATGCCATTTTAGGGTCAGACTTTTCAGAAGATATCTGGCTTGTGGAAAATGGGTCCAATATATTTACTTAACTATGAAAGGAATAATCTGTCATAATGTGTGATCATGTTCACTTCTCCCTTCTCCCTCCTGCTGGCCTCCTAAAGGGGCGTGGCAGTGACCAAACCCATGTGACACAGATACAGGAAGTGACTGGAGGTTGAGCCGTCTCTAGTCTAATGTCTCTGACTATAAGAACAAGGGGAATGATGGGAATTTAACCATGTACTTGGTACGAAAAAAGTGGTATCGGTGTATCCTTATTACACTGTGTGTGTGTGTGTGTGTGTGTGTGTGTGTGTGTGTGTCTGTGTGTGTGCGCACACATGTTCTTACAAAACTAAAATCAATACTCCCAACACCAATCAGAGAGAGAGATACAGACACACACACACACACACACACACACACACACACACACACACAGAGTTAATCATAAACTTATTATTAAAGCTACACATCATTACACACACACACACACACACACACACACACACACACACGCACGCACGCACGCACGCACGCGCACATACACACACACACACACACACACACACACAGTGTATTAGTTTGAATCATTTGGTGGAGGGAAACTCTCCTCCCCCTCGCTCTCTCTTCATCATTATAAATGATAGTCTCTCGTCCCAAATGACATCGTAATAGAATATTGAATAAATCATGTTTCCTCACACACTCTAACCTCTGTGCGTGTGTGTGCGTGTGTGTGTGTGTGTGTGTGTGTGTGTGTGTGTGCGTGCGTGTGTGTGTGTGTGTATGCGTGTGTGTGCGCGTGTGTGCGTGCATGTGTGTGTGTGTGCGTGCATGTGGATTCTCTCATTTCTGGAGCTTCAGTTCATATTTCACATTTTAAAGAGCATGGTGCAGGGTGGAGACCATTGCATTAATATGTGGGAGGAGTAGTAATGGGATTTAAAGAAAAATAAAAGAGAAAAAGGCCGGCGCTAAACAGCTTTGCGACCCAATTGCGCTATTGTACGGAAAATACGCTTCACCAGGGAGTAGGAGTCAAAACTTTTTCTGTCGCATTTTTTGGCTCAAGTACAATTTTCTATTGTCTCTCCTGATGCTGAATCGCTTGGTTTGGTCAAGTAAAACTATTTTTATAAGCATTTTACAAAATGTCTATCGAAAAATGGATGGAGTAGCGTAATAAATCCCTTAGGTCGTATGCCGAACCCGGAAGAGGGCAGGACTTTGGCGCTTTATAGCCAAAGACTTTGATGTCTGTCCTTAAATAAATGTCTGTTCTTAAATAAATGTCTGTTCTTAAATAAATGCAGCTCTTTTCACCCAAATGATCAAAACCTGGACGAACACAAATCAAATTTGAATTCTAACAGACTCACAGCATAATGATGTTGTGTTTCTGACTTGGATTGATTCATCAAAACTTTCAAAATCCTTACTACTGTACTGTCCTTTAAAGGAGAATTTCGTTTTTTTTTTAACCTGGAGCCATTTCCTGGCATTAATTATGATTTGGCCACTCACCTAGCGATGTCTGCAGCGTTTCTGGGCGTCCTAGCGTTGTTTTGAGATCAATATCGTCCAAGTCAGTCGTAAAATGGAGTTGATTTGGGGCCAAGTGGTAGCCTGTATTTCCTGCATCTAAATAGCTATTTTTCTTCCCGTTTTCGCCACATATCGCCGTAATCTGATCCGTCAACATCCAGCCGAGTGTTATTTCACCCCAGGCTGTTTCCTGGAGTGCACAGGGATCAAATTACCTCAAACGTGATCTAGGTCACCAAGTCTCGTGAAGTCCCGCGATACTTTCCTGTCGACTGGCCAAATACAGGCAGGACGCTTTGCGGTCGTGATTTTAGCGTAACCTATGTGGGGTTTGGCGTAACCTATGTGGGATTCGAAATAACGAAGGTTATGCCAAACCCCACATAGGTTACGCCAAACCCCACATAGGTTACGCTAAAACCACGACCGCAAAGCGTCCTGCCTGTATTTGGCCAGTCGACAGGAAAGTATCGCGGGACTTCACGAGACTTGGTGACCTAGATCACGTTTGAGGTAATTTGATCCCTGTGCACTCCAGGAAACAGCCTGGGGTGAAATAACACTCGGCTGGATGTTGACGGATCAGATTACGGCGATATTTGGCGAAAAAGGGAAGAAAAATAGCTACGGTATTTAGATGCAGGAAATAAAGGCTCACACTTGGCCCCAAATCAACTCCACTTTACGACTGACTTGGACGCTATTGATATCAAAACAACGCTAGGACGCCCAGATACGCCGCGGGGATCGCCTGGTGAGTGGACAAATCATAATTAATGGCAGGAGATGGCTCCAGGTTCGAAAAAACCGAAATTCTCCTTTAATAGACCAATTTCGAGTGGATGTCACGGGGTTATGTCAGTGGTTGCAAAAAAGTGTTAGTTAGTTAGTTAGTGAACATATAAGGACAGAGATTACACTAAACACTGAGTACTATGTGGGGGGGGGTGATAGTGGTGAGACAAGACAGTAGACAGAGACAGCACACAAGCAAGGATGGGGGGAGGGAGCAGAGGGACTAAGAGAAGGTGGTGGAAAAGAGATGGGTTTTGAGGCGGGAGTGGAAGACTGTGAGGGACTCTGAGGTTCTGATTTCTTGGGGAAGGGCGTTCCAGAGTCTGGGAGCTGCCCGAGAGAAAGACTGTCTTTTAATAATAGTTGTACATAGTGTTATACTTGAAAACCATGTCTCTGCTCCCTCATTTGTGTTTACAATTACAATCTATATGGTTTATCTGTTGGCATTAAACCGTGGTATTTCCTAGGAGGATATTCCCTAGTCGTCATTAGCCTACCTAGACCTGTTCACATCTGCATTTTCTACAAATTGGGCAAAATTTCCAATGGTAAATCAAAGCCAAATTTGAGATATCAAGTACTTTTATTAAAACACCAACCAAAATAAAATGCAAAGAGAGGTTTCCTTCTCTGACTATTGGTGCTTTCACAAAATTGAATGAGATTTTTTTTAAATAATCATCAACATAATCATCAATAATGTGGATAAAGACGTGTGTAAAGGCACAGTCGATGATGACATCTGGTGCAGCTGCTGGATGTGGGAAAAGGAGGGGAGACCGAAGACCAGTCCACCTGAAGCTGATCCCCAAGACTTGCAGCATGCCACACTCACAAGATCCACACTGCTGTGGGAGTAAATAAAATGTAATATGCTTCAGGGAATGACATACAAAAGTTACATAATGGGGTGGCTATACATTGATCAATGTTAATGTTTCACAGTAGCTAATATCTGGCCATATTTCTGCAATTTCCCACTGTTTATATGCTTAGCACATTATAATAGCTATAATGTCAATAGCAGATACATCTTTGGTTCAACTTTTGTTGTAGAATTGTGTCAACGTAACGTGAATGTGGGACGAGTCCTCACTGCCTCATGGACCCGACCGGAGCAACGAGAGCAGAGGTGGATGGCCTGGATGTAGCCATAGCCTGTTAGCTAGTTTGTTAGCAGGTTGTCTGACCTAGCTTCAGCCTTCAGCTAGCTTGGAGAACTTCCACTTCGAGCTCAGGTGGGCGTGTTTGTCAGCACGTAAGCTCACCCCCATAGGCTATGCTAATCGGCGCTCATCCGACGCTCCCCCTCTTGTCCTCGTTACTCTGTGCTGCGCGTTAGCGTCAGATCTCCCTAATTAGACTGATGTTGATGTTGATTAACACCACTAACGACTTCCTGCTGGACCACTCAACATGACAAGATAACAAGAGGGGTGGAGCTAAGTGATATTTAATTATCTGACAAACACATTGACCGACTGACGAACCAGGAAATTAAACTTGGCTAAAACCGGCTAATTGGTTAATTAAACTTTGATGGAGAGGAGAGAAGACACGGACACACACACACACACACCTACACGCACGCACGCATGCACGCACACACACACACACCCCCATGCACGCACGCACACACACACACACACACACACACACACACACACACACACACACACACACACACACACACACACACGCATGTCTAGTATTACTATCTTGAAATTCCAGCATTTCCTTAAGCAAATTCATTCATTTTATATACATTTTCTTAATCATCACGCAAAGTAAGACATATGTCCTCCATTTTTCAATATATTTTAGATTAGTTCAGACAAATCCTGTTATAAATCTCGCTAAATGGTTGTGACTCTTGCTGACACTTCTTTCCATTGTATTCCATTCAGATTTGTATGATTTATCACTAGAAGAAAGCCGTTTTATTGTCAGTTCTATTGTCAATTTTGACACCATTAATGACTTCCTATGATATAGTGTCACACCATGATGAACCACACCAAACCACCATTTACCTGTACAATTCAAGTAGCACAGTGGAGTAGGTAAGCATGGACTAAGTGTGACATTTTTCATGTGATAATAGACAAGAAAAAAGTGTTAAAAGTGACAAAACACAGGTTAAACTTAGCGTTCAGTTATATGATATGTCACACCATAATGAGGTTTCATGCACATTGCATGACATTGTGCCTTGTGGTTAAATGATGGCATGCTAACAGCATACTCGTACATACTCATACAAAAAAAAGGCATTTATTTTTGGCATTTTTGTGTAAAAAGCGTCACACCAGAAGATATTGGGATAGGCTACTGAAGTGGGAGTGCCAAAAAGATTTGATTTATTAAATAAATGACAAGAGACAACTCACCCCATTAGCTTGCATGTACTTCTGACATTTTTTTTGTACTGCCTGGTTCTTTGTACTGCCTGGTTGTACTGCCTGGTTGAACAAGGATCCAAACAGTTGCCCGTTTAAATATCACAATAGGTTCACACCATATGTTATTCATTTCTGGGATACTCAGAGAAATTTGATCAGAAATAACTCAAATTATGCATGGACTTTGAAAAGAGCAGAGATCTGTTATAATTCTGTACTTGAGGAGAATTGCGTTATTTTTTTCTTAGTTTTATTCAAGTTTAAAATTTGTGAAAAGTTTGGCTGGGAATTGTGAAAAAGTGAGTGATGTTGTGCAGCATGTTTTGAACAATATAACATACATTATTGACTAATTAAATTTTTATTTATTGGTGTTTGATGCTTGGGACCAAAAAAAAGGCCATGTCACGTCAACCACCTATATATATACAGTGTATATATATATAGAGAGAGAGAGAGCTAGAGTGAGTTGGGAAGGGGAGGGTGACAGTGTGAATTTATATTAACAACTTTTTTTATGTAGCAAACATGGACAGAGAGAGAGAGAGAGAGAGACAGTAGTGGGTGGAAGCCATCATGAGAGAACCATTGATATGGAAATAGCTGTCAACACACACACGCAAGCGTGCACGCAGGTGCACACACACACTCACAAACACACACGCACACGCAAGCGTGCACGCACACACAAACACTCACAAACACACGCAAGCGCACGCGCGCACACACACACACACACACACACACACACACACACCCACACACACGCAAGCGCAAATAAAACACTCACACACACACACACACACACTCACACACTCACTCACACACACACACACACACACACACACACACACACACACACACACACACACACACACACACACACACACACACACACACAGGCCTGTTCCAGTGTGACAGCAACAGCAGACAGAGACAGAGCATGTGGGTGGGAGAGATGAGAGGGAGGGAGAGACTGCACTATCTGCAGAAATACTGCACATACAAACACAAGAGATATCTGAAAATACTGCACATACAAACACAAGAGATATCTGTAAATACTGCACATACAAACACAACAGATATCTGTAAATACTGCACATACAAACACAAGAGATATCTGTAAATACTGCACATACAAACACAACAGATATCTGTAAATACTGCACATACAAACACAAGAGATATCTGTAAATACTGCACATACAAACACAAGAGATATCTGTAAATACTGCACATACAAACACAACAGATATCTGTAAATACTGCACATACAAACACAACAGATATCTGTAAATACTGCACATACAAACACAACAGATATCTGTAAATACTGCACATACAAACACAAGAGATATCTGTAAATACTGCACATACAAACACAACAGATATCTGTAAATACTGCACATACAAACACAACAGATATCTGTAAATACTGCACATGCAAACACAAGATATATCTGTAAATACTGCACATACAAACACAACAGATATCTGTAAATACTGCACATACAAACACAAGAGATATCTGTAAATACTGCACATACAAACACAATAGATATCTGTAAATACTGCACATACAAACACAACAGATATCTGTAAATACTGCACATACAAACACAAGAGATATCTGTAAATACTGCACATACAAACACAACAGATATCTGTAAATACTGCACAGCCAAACACAACAGATATCTGTAAATACTGCACATACAAACACATTAGATATCTGTAAATACTGCACATACAAACACAACAGATATCTGTAAATACTGCACATACAAACACAACAGATATCTGTAAATACTGCACATACAAACACAAGAGATATCTGTAAATACTGCACATACAAACACAACAGATATCTGTAAATACTGCACATACAAACACAAGAGATATCTGTAAATACTGCACATACAAACACAACAGATATCTGTAAATACTGCACATACAAACACAAGAGATATCTGTAAATACTGCACATACAAACACAACAGATATCTGTAAATACTGCACATACAAACACAAGAGATATCTGTAAATACTGCACATACAAACACAACAGATATCTGTAAATACTGCACATACAAACACAAGAGATATCTGTAAATACTGCACATACAAACACAACAGATATCTGTAAATACTGCACATACAAACACAACAGATATCTGTAAATACTGCACATACAAACACAAGAGATATCTGTAAATACTGCACATACAAACACAACAGATATCTGTAAATACTGCACATACAAACACAAGAGATATCTGTAAATACTGCACATACAAACACAACAGATATCTGTAAATACTGCACATACAAACACAAGAGATATCTGTAAATACTGCACATACAAACACAACAGATATCTGTAAATACTGCACATACAAACACAACAGATATCTGTAAATACTGCACATACAAACACAACAGATATCTGTAAATACTGCACATACAAACACAACAGATATCTGTAAATACTGCACATACAAACACAACAGATATCTGTAAATACTGCACATACAAACACAAGAGATATCTGTAAATACTGCACATACAAACACAACAGATATCTGTAAATACTGCACATACAAACACAACAGATATCTGTGTTACAAAAACACAAGTAAACACAAACAGGACAGACACAGCATGGCACTAGGACACAGTGGGGAGATGCCAACTGAGACATGAAATTGCACAGCCCTATTGCACAATTTGTTTAAATCATACATACCCGTAGGTAAAAGAATATAAAATCAACAATAAAAAAAACCCAGCAGTGGGATAATGGATAAAAGAATAAAAGAGTAAAACATTAAAATAAGATAAAATGAAAAATAAAAGAAATAAAATAGGAAGGTAAAACATGGGGCTAAGATTACCGTTCCTACTTAAAGTGCCTCCACCTACAAACTATGGGTTACTACAGCCTGGGGGGAAGAGCAGGCTGTTTGTTAAGAAGTGTAGTCGAGGTAGGGAGGAAGGAGAGCTTGTAGCGGTTGCTCCTGTATCTGCTGGCTCTGAATCTTCTGCCAGAAGGTAACAACTCATATTCAGAAAATAAAATGTGAGGGGTCGAAGGGTCGGTCAGAGCTCTATGAGCCAGGCTGATCACCTTTTTCTCAAAGATGGACTGGAGCGTCAGTGATTCTTTCTTGCCGATCACTTTCATGGCTGTGTTCACCATTTTTTAAATTCTAGATTTGAGCTTGACTGTGAGAGACCCAAACCATGCCGCCATGCCATATCTGATCAGGCTTTCCAGCACAGCATTGTAGAATGTTGACATGATTTTGGTGCACACTCCAAAAAGTCTGAGCCTACGTAGGAAGTGCAAACGTGGTGCCAGTTTTGCACACAGATAATCAACGTGGACGTCCCATTTTAACATGTTATCCATTTGTATAGCACGAGCTTACCTGCTCAATTTCCCTGTCACCTATGACCACAGGGTCATGTGCTCTCACTGATCTCGGGTCAAAGATCATTTCTTTGGTTTTGCAGGTATTTAACACATTCACTGCCAACAGTTTTTTTTTTACTGTAGGTAGCTTCTGCCAAGGTTTTTTTTTGAGGATTCTGGCTCAAAGCTGAGATAATCGCAGTTTTGTGAAATTCAATCAAACAGTCACTTTAACCATTTATTTTTGGCATCAGTAACACATCAGACATCTAAACAATATCGTTCTGAACAGTAATTTCCTCCATAACAGCACCCGCACCCCCTCTCCTTCAAACTCCTCCCTCCGTGGGCGTGTCTCTGGTGGCTTTCAGCAGCGTTTGTCACAAGCGAGTTTCTGTTGCCTGTCTGAGCAGCCTCCCTCCCTGGAGGCCCCCTCGTCGGCGAGTCTGGATGGGGCTCGCTCGTTTCTTGGGTTTTCGGTTGAGAGCTTTGATGAAGCTTTGTGCGATTCTAGGCTTTATGCTGCGTGTTTCAAAGTGTGTTTTGCACCCAGTCTATTTTTGGAACCCCCCACCGTCTTCGCCAATCCATTTTCATGAGAATGGCTTCCTCATGCTGCTGTTTTTGCTTGGCTTCCTCTAGTCTGGAGAGCACTGTCGCCACTTAGTGGGTCGGTGGAATGGGTTCTACACGTTCGGTGGCTCCCATATTATAATAGGAGATGTAAAAGGGTTAGATCCACGTCCCACCGTCAAAAATTTTTTTTTTTTTTTTGACGAGTTAACTCGTCCACGGCAGTGAACGTGTTAAGATGAGGTGGTTCCTCTCGCACCACTCTTTAAAAGTAGCTAGGTCGGCCCCGTGCGTGCGTCTGTGTGCCAATGCGTGTGTGTGCATGTTAGGGCTGGGCGATAAAACGATGTCGAAAATTTTCACGAAAAAAACGGCCACGATAACAATGATAAATTTATGAGCTGTAATTTCGATAAAAATATTTTCAGTGTTGCGTTCAAAACCCCTCAGAAACATGACCGCAGCTTAGCACAGCAATGCTTATTGTGAATAACGTGTCGTTTTTGGGGGGTATTTGAAGGCAACACTGAGTGGAACCAATGGCATCAATGGAAAATAAACCATGTGATGCACGCGTTTGCGGAAGAATCCCTTCTGCTCAGAGCCTCGCAGTCGGCTGGCTGAGTTGCTGTTACTAACCAGTTAGAGCCTGGCCTGGCAAGAGTAACATAAACAGATGGAATTGATTTGTACACGGGAGATAAAGCTGCAGCAGACAGTAGTTCTGGTTATGGGTAGCGGTAGCTGGCTGTCATGAATGCTATCAAATTAGCATCTACATCGCGTTAGCTAACGCTAACGTTAGCTTACGCGCTAACGTTAATATCTTCATACTTGACAATCTTGCTAACGTTATGCTATCTGTTAGACCATCTATAGCAGCTATCCAAATAACATTACACATATATGCTTTAAACAGTCTTTGCTTCCTTTATCAAACCAACAGCAGCTAACTATAGCTGCATAATCAACACCTAGGCTTGGACCAAGACGTTCATTGCATTAATTTAATGCAATGAACGTAATTAATGCAATGAACGTAACGTTGCATTATGTTGTTTTAATGATTAAAACAACATAATGCAATACACACAACAGAATAAGCACACCAAAGACCAGTGGTATAAGGGAAAACAAGTAACAAGCATAGAACAATTATAATAAGATGAAAATGCAAATGGATCAAGTTACATTAAAAAGCCATAAGTGAATAGTATGGACAAACAGATGACTAAATAAAGGGTTATCATTTAATGACAACAATAGCCAATGAGCTGCATTGAGCCTCTCTCATGAGAATACTTTGAATTGAATTCAACTTAATTGTAACCGGTCAGAGATTAATAGAGTCGTATCTTATACATTATATATTGCTCTGCATTGAATTTTAATTGTGCCCCTAAAATTCTTCATGTGCTTTTTATGTGCAATTAGTATTATTGATAAATTTATATCGTGATAAATATCGACATCGATCGATATAAGAAAACATATCGTGATAAAAAAAATTGCCATATCGCCCAGGCCTAATGCATGTGTGTGTGTGTATGCGTGCGTACGTACGTCTTTCAGCGGCTTGTGCTTGGAGCTGCTGTGTCTTCTGTCTACACTCTCACTCTCACTCTCACTTCCTTGTGGGAGGCGCCTATAGGCTAAATGTCATCCACACATCTCGCCCACACACATCCCATGCTCTAACCAGGGCCGTAGCCAGGGACATGCTCTAACCAGGGCTGTAGCCAGGGACATGCTAACCAGGGCTGTAGCCAGGGACATGCTCTAACCAGGGCTGTAGCCAGGGACATGCTCTAACCAGGGCTGTAGCCAGGGACATGCTGTAACCAGGGCTGTAGCCAGGGACATGCTGTAACCAGGGCTGTAGCCAGGGACATGCTCTAACCAGGGCTGTAGCCAGGGACATGCTCTAACCAGGGCTGTAGCCAGGGACATGCTCTAACCAGGGCTGTAGCCAGGGACATGCTCTAACCAGGGCTGTAGCCAGGGACATGCTCTAACCAGGGCCGTAGCCAGGGACATGCTCTAACCAGGGCTGTAGCCAGGGACATGCTCTAACACACATAGCCACTCATAGAAGCGGCTGCACCGCTTCAAAATATGTGGAAACGAATAGTACTCAGAGAGCGCAGGCCTCCGCCAAGGCCAATATGTCTGCTATGATATGCACATTTTGTTAGTCAGAGCAAGGCAAGCTGCCCAACGCTTGTATGTATGTAGAGAAAGCAAATGCACGAAGCGAAATGTGGAAGTAGTTTGCTTTGATGTGCGCGAATGATTAGATGATGCACTTTGAAGAAGTTGGGATCCGTGTCTGAGAGAAATAGTTGCTGGTTCGATGTTTATCCGTTCACCTGCGTCGCGTTGAAGCACTTTTTACAGACTTCGTTTGATGTGTCCGGGGTTGCCTTCGGAAATCAGCAAGCTGACATACTGCTCTTATTAGGCTATCACAAGATCATTTCGCCAGTTTGCTTTAATGTGCGCGAATGATTAGATTATGCCCGCTGGAACATTAAGCAACGTGTGTAGGCTACACCTCGCCCATGATTGCTGTCGCGGAAAATGACTGGACCCGTTTCCACTTGCGTCCCCTTAAGAGCATACCGCTCTTCTGACTGGCTCGAAACTGGTGAAATGTCGGCGATGACGGGGTCGCGCTTATACCGGCACGACGACTTTCTCACATGCAGGCATTAGACCACGTTCCGGTCATTTAGCGGTACAAAGCGCATGTGGGAAAACGGCTTCTGTGAAGATAATGTAGGTGCATGGTTATACAACAATAAGCTATCCCTGCACTTAGGAAAATCTGAATCTAATGTTTTTGGAAGAAAGCATAAATTAAGGGACCAACCCAGTTTTTCGGTAGTGTGTAATGGTATTTAGTAGGGGTGTCACAATATATCGTCCCACGAAATTTCGCGATAGTAAAACGTCACGATATGTATCGTTGAGATGAAATCTCATATCGTGAAAAAAAAAAAACCCTTTTTTTTTTTTTTTTTTTTTCAAAAATAGACAAAGAAACGTCTTTGTTTGTTGAAGTTCAATGTCTGGAAAGTAGTTCAGTTGAACAAGTCTCTGAAGAGACACATGAGAAGTTATACAGGAGAGAAACCATTCAATTGAGTTTCTGGCAAAACTGTTTACTTGACAGGAAAAACTGAAGATGCATAAAAAATAGACTAAGAAAAGTCTTGTTGTTTGAGTTTGAAGAAAAACTGAAGATGCATAATGAGAATTTATACTGCTGAGAAACCTTTTAGTTCAAAGTAAATCTAAGTGACGGTGTAACTCATTCTATTTCAAGATAAGCCTTATCTCCAATCTCATGTTTTTTCTAGTTGTTATTGAAATAACAATTTCCCACAACAGCATGTTTTGTATTTGTGCATTTCAAATAAAATACTACTTTTCCAGTCATATATTGTCATTATTCAAGTTTAAAAAAATATTGTTAAAATCGTATCGTATCGTATCGTTATCGTGAACCCAGTATCGTGATACGTATCGTATCGTGAACTGAGTGTATCGTGACACCCCTAGTATTTAGTTACAGGAAAAGTGGTGTGTAACGTATCTGGGATCTCAATTGGATCAGTGTATGACAAGTATGAAGCTATGGCCCTCTCTGTCATTGGGAAAATTCAAGTATGTATCAAGAATATCTAAGTTCCTTGACAAGAAGACCATGAGGCTATTAGGTATGTCTTTAATTTAATAAGACACCTGTACACCTGTATATCCTGCTACTGTGGTATAACTAAAAGGTTCAAACACAGGCTCCAAAAAGCCCCGAACAAACTGCGCCATCCTTAACATCAGTCCAAGAATGCACATTAGCCCAACCCATTTTAAAGAGTTCAATTGGCTCCCTGTTGAAGGTAGAGTTCAACAGCTAAAACACATCATGGTACTTCCAGTTTGTTCGGGTCACTCATAAGCCTGAACACGAGAGCTAGCATAGCGAACTTGAAACTACCCAATCTGAAAAGCAAAGTACATTCCAAAGTACATTCCTCTATACCGGGCGAGAGGAGTGGAACAAGATCCCTAACAAAATTAAATCTGCTAATTCTCTGAATGGTTTTAAAAACCCTTCGGAAAAAATGATTGCTGAGTAAACTAGATTAATGTGCGATCGAGCATTCCGAATGGTTAT
>NC_139627.1:54234412-54251912 GCF_964638095.1 Poromitra crassiceps | reverse complement strand
TTTATAAACATATCGATACTTGGTGCCAGTGTATCGATAACGTATCGCAAGTGGAAATATCGCGATACCGTGAGTATCGATATTTTGTCCCACCCCTAATGTGGAGCAGCGTTTATAGGAAGCTACCTGCCGTTAGCGTTACCTGTATCGTTCCAATTGTGTTCGGATGGTGACCTGCGTTAGGCATGGCTGTAGTAATGACAGCAATAAAGTCCCCGTGGTTTGTTTCTATCTCTACCGTCCTCAGACGTGAAGGGAGTGAGACGGAGGATACGTCAGCAGCACAGGAGATGTGTGGATAGTTAGGAGAGACAGGTGAAACTTTCTGACAGCTCCTCACAGCAAAGTCTGTTCACCTCGTTCTTTTGTTTATTTATTACAGGCATTAACGGCAGCATACAAACAACAACTCTGGGGTTTTTATTGGTGTCATTAGCATCGCTATTTTGTAATGGAACAGAAACGACAATAAGGCCGTTACTATAGTTGTCAGCTGCAGCGCTGTGTGCGCGCAGGACGGTATGTCAACAATATGGTGCCGTCCAGGGTTAGCGAATAAGGTCTATTGGGCTACCATAACCTGAGCATGACTGAATTTAGTTCATTGATACACAAATTTCAAACCAACTCACTAAGTTAATTGGAACCCAATAGCTTCCAAAATAATGGAACCATTCAAGTACTTGAACAGGGTTGCATTATTATAGAAAGCAAAATGTGTGACTGTTTCTCTCTGGACATAGCCTACTACAGTAACAGGTTTTATTTTGAAAATCGACAGGATGTTTTATTTTATTATTCTCGTGAATTCCTGCCCAGCTCCATCTGCTCTGTGCTGCTTGACGCAACTCAAAGAGAGAAGCGGCGGAAATACACAGGCCGATTTGTTTAGTGGAGCAGCTTCTGGGACGCCTCTGCCGGTGGACACAGCTAGGCGTTCACTAGACAGTCTGCGAGAGCGACCAGCTCCTGTGTCCACCTCGTGGTCTAATGCAACGTTTCCTGGTGGAATCTCAATCTGCCGTTAGAAGTGGGTTCATCTCTCCAGACAGAGAACAAAATGAAGCACACTAATTGAATGGAATCACATCAGAGACGATTTGGAAGTGAGTAGACGCAAAGCCATCTGAAAAATAAGTACGGTAGGTAGACGGCGTCTACCTGCGTCTGGCCTCCACTACACCACTGCTGATGACACGAGTAGGACGAAGAAGAGAGATCCATGAGACGTAGTATCACTACTATCAATATGTTTGGGATCGATGCAGAACACATCACAGTTCTACTGCAGAACACATCACAGTTCTATTACAGAACACATCACAGTTCTACTGCAGAACACATCACAGTTCTACTGCAGAACACATCACAGTTCTATACTGCAGAACACATCACAGTTCTACTACAGAACACATCACAGTTCTACTGCAGAACACATCACAGTTCTACTGCAGAACACATCACAGTTCTACTACAGAACACATCACAGTTCTACTGCAGAACACATCACAGTTCTATACTGCAGAACACATCACAGTTCTACTGCAGAACACATCACAGTTCTACTACAGAACACATCACAGTTCTACAGAACACATCACAGTTCTGCAGAACACATCACAGTTCTACTACAGAACACATCACAGTTCTATACTGCAGAACACATCACATTTCTACTGCAGAACACATCACAGTTCTACTGCAGAACACATCACAGTTCTACTGCAGAACACATCACAGTTCTACTGCAGAACACATCACAGTTATACTGCAGAACACATCACAGTTCTACTGCAGAACACATCACAGTTCTACTGCAGAACACATCACAGTTCTACTGCAGAACACATCACAGTTCTGCAGAACACATCACAGTTCTACTACAGAACACATCACAGTTCTATACTGCAGAACACATCACAGTTCTACTGCAGAATAGGGGTGTCACGATACACTCAGTTCACGATACGATACGTATCACGATACTGGGTTCACGATAACGATACGATACGATACGATTTTAACAATATTTTTTTAAACTTGAATAATGACAATATATGACTGGAAAAGTAGTATTTTATTTGAAATGCACAAATACAAAACATGCTGTTGTGGGAAATTGTTATTACAATAACAACTAGAAAAAACATGAGATTGGAGATAAGGCTTATCTTGAAATAGAATGAGTTACACCGTCACTTAGATTTACTTTGAACTAAAAGGTTTCTCAGCAGTATAAATTCTCATTATGCATCTTCAGTTTTTCTTCAAACTCAAACAACAAGACTTTTCTTAGTCTATTTTTTATGCATCTTCAGTTTTTCCTGTCAAGTAAACAGTTTTGCCAGAAACTCAATTGAATGGTTTCTCTCCTGTATAACTTCTCATGTGTCTCTTCAGAGACTTGTTCAACTGAACTACTTTCCACACATTGAACTTCAACAAACAAAGACGTTTCTTTGTCTACTTTTGGAATTTTTTTTTTTTTTTTTTTTTTTTTTCACGATATGAGATTTCATCTCAACGATACATATCGTGACGTTTTACTATCGCGAAATTTCGTGGGACGATATATTGTGACACCCCTACTGCAGAACACATCACAGTTCTACTGCAGAACACATCACAGTTCTACATAACACATCACAGTTCTACTGCAGAACACATCACAGTTCTACAGAACACATCACAGTTCTACTACAGAACACATCACAGTTCTACTGCAGAACACATCACAGTTCTACTACAGAACACATCACAATTCTACTGCAGAACACATCACAGTTCTACAGAACACATCACAGTTCTACTGCAGAACACATCACAGTTCTACTGCAGAACACATCACAGTTCTACTGCAGAACACATCACAGTTCTACTACAGAACACATCACAGTTCTACTACAGAACACATCACAGTTCTACTGCAGAACACATCACAGTTCTACTGCAGAACACATCACAGTTCTACTGCAGAACACATCACAGTTCTACTGCAGAACACATCACAGTTCTACAGAACACATCACAGTTCTACTGCAGAACACATCACAGTTCTACAGAGCACATCACAGTTCTACTGCAGAACACATCACAGTTCTACTGCAGAACACATCACAGTTCTACAGAACACATCACAGTTCTACTACAGAACACATCACAGTTCTACAGAACACATCACAGTTCTACTACAGAACACATCACAGTTCTATACTGCAGAACACATCACAGTTCTACTGCAGAACACATCACAGTTCTACAGAGCACATCACAGTTCTACTGCAGAACACATCACAGTTATACTGCAGAACACATCACAGTTCTACAGAACACATCACAGTTCTACTACAGAACACATCACAGTTCTACAGAACACATCACAGTTCTACTACAGAACACATCACAGTTCTACAGAACACATCACAGTTCTACTACAGAACACATCACAGTTCTACTGCAGAGTTGGAAAACCATGCCCACCATTGGGGAAACTTGGATCATTATCTCCAAGGCAAAAGCAGCCATGGGGAAGACATGTGAACAGGAGGACATGTGAACAGGAGGACATGTGAAGAGGAGGACATGTGAACAGGAGGACATGTGAACAGGAGGACATGTGAACAGATATGGAGACAGCCTGACAAGGTGTTTCCTGTTTTTAAGTAGACAAATCAAAGCCTAAATTATTTCAGCACACTGCCTCCAACACACTGCCTCCAACACACTGCCTCTAACACACTGCCTCCAACACACTGCCTCTAACACACTGCCTCCAACACACTGCCTCTAACACACTGCCTCCAACACACTGCCTCCAACACACTGCCTCCAACACACTGCCTCTAACACACTGCCTCCAACACACTGCCTCCAACACACTGCCTCCAACACACTGCCTCTATCTAACACACTGCCTCCAACACACTGCCTCCAACACACTGCCTCCAACACACTGCCTCCAACACACTGCCTCCAACACACTGCCTCCAACACACTGCCTCCAACACACTGCATCCAACACACTGCCTCCAACACACTGCCTCTAACACACTGCCTCCAACACACTGCCTCCAACACACTGCCTCTAACACACTGCCTCCAACACACTGCCTCCAACACACTGCCTCCAACACACTGCCTCCAACACACTGCCTCTAACACACTGCCTCTAACACACTGCCTCCAACACACTGCCTCTAACACACTGCCTCTAACACACTGCCTCCAACACACTGCCTCTAACACACTGCCTCCAACACACTGCCTCTAACACACTGCCTCCAACACACTGCCTCTAACACACTGCCTCCAACACACTGCCTCCAACACACTGCCTCTAACACACTGCCTCCAACACACTGCCTCCAACACACTGCCTCCAACACACTGCCTCTAACACACTGCCTCCAACACACTGCCTCCAACACACTGCCTCCAACAGAGAGAAGGTACATTGAAAAAACATATTTAAAGGGTACCTAACCCCTAAAACACATTTTTTCAGCTGTTAACCAATTGCTTTTTAGGGTGGTGTGTGAAGGATTCTGGTCAAAATCACATTTCAGACATTTCATCACTTGAGCAATTGGATGTCATCAGTGATGTCACTTGAGCAATTGTGATGTCATCAGCGATGTGTCACTCAAGCAACTGATGTATTATGAGCCGATGGTGCAGTTGCACAATGGCGACTAGGTGGGTGGGCAGTGTCTGTCTGTCAGTCACGATGTTGGGAGCCCACGGAGTGGGCAATTTCCATAACTGCAGCCATGGCGCATCACCTCCAGTCTCCACCCTATAGGTCCTATTAAAGTACAACTTTAAAACTCAAAGTGGTTTTGACTTCATGTGACACCCAGAAAAATGTTCTCTTGATTTCTGCAGCTGCTGCTTGACCCATATGTGGATGGGAAGAAAACTGTTCAGTCTGATATTGCTTTAATGTTTAAATGTAATGCCCCTTGCTGGCTGTCTGTGAGCTCTGCCCCCTGCTGGCTGTCTGTGAGCTCTGCCCCCTGCTGTCTGTCTGTGAGCTCTGCCCCTGCTGGCTGTCTGTGAGCTCTGCCCCCTGCTGTCTGTCTGTGAGCTCTGCCCCTGCTGTCTGTCTGTGAGCTCTGCCCCCTGCTGTCTGTCTGTGAGCTCTGCCCCTGCTGTCTGTCTGTGAGCTCTGCCCCTGCTGTCTGTCTGTGAGCTCTGCCCCCTGCTGTCTGTCTGTGAGCTCTGCCCCCTGCTGGCTGTCTGTGAGTTCTGCCCCATGCTGGCTGTCTGTGAGCTCTGCCCCCTGCTGGCTGTCTGTAAGCTCTGCCCCTGCTGGCTGTCTGTGAGCTCTGCCCCCTGCTGGCTGTCTGTGAGCTCTGCCCCTGCTGGCTGTCTGTGAGCTCTGCCCCCTGCTGGCTGTCTGTGAGCTCTGCCCCTGCTGGCTGTCTGTGAGTTCTGCCCCATGCTGGCTGTCTGTGAGCTCTGCCCCCTGCTGGCTGTCTGTAAGCTCTGCCCCTGCTGGCTGTCTGTGAGCTCTGCCCCCTGCTGGCTGTCTGGAGCTCTCCTGCTGTCTGTCTGTGAGCTCTGCCCCTGCTGTCTGTCTGTGAGCTCTGCCCCTGCTGTCTGTCTGTGAGCTCTGCCCCCTGCTGGCTGTGAGCTCTCCTGCTGTCTGTCTGTGAGCTCTGCCCCTGCTGTCTGTCTGTGAGCTCTGCCCCTGCTGTCTGTCTGTGAGCTCTGCCCCTGCTGTCTGTCTGTGAGCTCTGCCCCCTGCTGTCTGTCTGTGAGCTCTGCCCCCTGCTGGCTGTCTGGAGCTCTCCTGCTGTCTGTCTATGAGGTCTGCCCCCTGCTGGCTGTCTGGAGCTCTCCTGCTGTCTGTCTGTGAGCTCTGCCCCCTGCTGGCTGTCTGGAGCTCTCCTGCTGTCTGTCTGTGAGCTCTGCCCTCTGCTGGCTGTCTGGAGCTCTGCCCCCTGCTGTCTGTCTATGAGGTCTGCTTCATGCTGTCTGTCTATGAGGTCTGCTTCATGCTGTCTGTCTATGAGGTCTGCTTCATGCTGTCTGTCTATGAGCTCTGCCCCCTGCTGGCTGTCTGGAGCTCTCCTGCTATGAGGTCTGCTTCATGCTGTCTGTCATGTTGATGATAAATTATTTCAGATTTAAAGATGGACATTTTAAAAGTCTCTCAGTCCTTGTTGCCATGGTAACATGGTAACCCTCCACGTTCCACTAGATTTCTCTGTCTGACATCAACATTCATCTGAATCTAATGACTCCCATTCATCTTAATGACACACACACACACACACACACACGCGCCACACACGCGCCGCACACGCACACGCACACACGCACACACACACACACACAGCACACTATGTGGAAACGTTTCTGTGGAAACTACATGAACTATACTTCCCATCATTCTACAGTTTCTCTCCTACAGTTCTTTGCTGCAATTTGTTCAAAAGTTTGCGTGAGTGTGTCTGTGTGTGTGTGTGTGTGTGTGTGTGTGTGTGTGTGTGTGTGTGTGTGAGAGTGTGTCGGCCATCTTGGACAGCTACACATCCGCAACACCACCTGGTCCAAACACATTTTGCTGGAGTTTGTCACGGCCCTATTTGTGTCTGATGCAAATGAGGCAGTGACATAAAGCTTATGAAATGAAATGAATGCTCCAATGCAGAAACTTCTGTTGTAGCTACTAGGCAGTTCCAGAAGTGGAAAGTACTCAAGTACACGTACACAAGCATTATTAATTAATACACAGGACAAGATGTTACTATCCCTTGTGCCAAAATCTGAGGAAAAACACATTTAGAAGCCCAATCCAGAATAAAACAAGCTAACAGGCTAACAAACTAATAAACAAGAAGACACAAATCACCAGTTACCTACCCTAGCCAACAGCAGTATGAAGCATGTCATTGGGGTTTTCAAGTGGGCACCTTCCTTCCCCGATGTTTCGTTAAGTTACGCCCACGACACCTCAAGAAGGCTTAACGGTGTAATCCAGCGTCCTGGAAACACCCCCCTCCATGCTACCACCGCACAACTGCATATTACCTCACTACCTAAGCCTAGCTATCCAGGTCGGTTCGGTATGACATTCCTAACTACACCACCACTGTCAATGATTCAGCCCTGTTGATGCGGACCGTCAATCATGACCAACAACAAACAATCAATCTTACCTTAGCACACATACTTGAGTTGTTCTTTTGTTTTTTAAATAAAAAAAACACGTTTATGCCATAATCCTACGGTATAGGCTATATTCATGTCTCGTATAGCCTGCGTGTGCAGGAGCACTGGGTAAACAACGTTATAGGCTGGTGGAGACATTGAGGGAACCCTTAATGATTCTTCGAGATTAAGGTTTGAATGAAATTACCTTTAGTTTTTAAAACTGTCGCGACTCCACGGATGTGATACCGCTGTAAAAAGAACAAGGGAGTCCCTGTTTTGAAACGGTATATTAGTTCAACGTACGACTGATTACCTGAGTGAACAGATAGCGAGTAGCGGGCAGAATTTTATTTTTTGAAAATGTAGCGTAAATTGTTAATCTGGACATAATTATATGTATAAAGCTGCTGAATACACACTGTGTACATAGCAGAATAACTGAATATGCCCATGCATGGTAATGTCATATTTCGACATCAGCTCGACGTTCCCATGTAGACATGGACGAAGTTTGCATTGGTTGAGGGGGTGCACTAAACCCCCTAGTGGCCGTAGCCAAAAATGCATGTTTTAAATATCTAATTATAACACTGAAGTAATATTTCATTGTAATGCCTTGCTCTAGATAAATGGTAGAATAATTGTGTGACTGTGATCATTTTCAATGTTTATTATAAAACAAATCGACACACACACTTTATTTGTTGTATTGATTGACACATTGTCGTTATCTGACAGTTTGTAGCAGGGTTAGTACTCTGCACATTATTAGTCCATTAGCAGCTGAGGCTCCGCCCTCAACAGCGACCCTGAGTTCGGCCTACAGCCAATCAGATGCTCAATTAGTCACTTAATGAGCCGGGACAGTCAGCAGGGAAAGCTCGTTAGCAGCTCGTTAGCAGCCAGACCTCGTTAAGGCAGACAGGTGGAGCTGTGTGTGTGTGTGTGTGTGTGTGTGTGTGTGTGTGTGTGTGTGTGTGTGTGTGTGTGTGTGTGTGTGTGTGTGTGTGTGTGTGAGGTAATCTACAATGACATGTGGATCAGTTGACATATGTTCTCTCTGTGTCTCGCTTGCCCCTCTCCTGTCAGCCCGCCTGTCTGGAGGTTCCTATGAGTGTGTGTTGTTTTCCTGGATGGTCGAGCCCCATAGAGAGAGAGAGAGAGAGAGAGAGAGAGAGAGAGAGAGAGAGAGAGAGAGAGAGAGAGAGAGAGAGAGAGAGAGAGAGAGAGGGTAATCGAGGTCACAGCTGAGTGCGATTCATTTCAACACTTTCACTCTCTTTTCATCCTCTGTCGTTTTTTCGTCTCCTCTCAAACCTCTTCACCTCTCGGTCACACACACACTCTCTCTCTGTCACACTCCATCTGTCACTCTTTATCTCCCTCTCTCTTTCTATGTCCCTCTCTCTCTTCCTCTCTGTCATATCTCTCCCTCTCCCTCTCCCTCTCCCTCTCTCTCTTCCTCTCTGTCATATCTCTCCCTCTCCCTCTCCCTCTCTCTCTCTCTCCCTCTCTCTCTTCCTCTCTGTCATATCTCTCCCTCTCTCTCTCCCTCTCTCTCTCTCCCTCTCTCTCTCTCTCTCTCCCTCTCTCTCTCTCTCTCTCTCTGACCGTCTCTTATTCTCTTCTACTCTGAGATAGAGAGAGAACACAGACCGTATGACCTCTTTGCACTGACTGTCAGTAAACGACTGAAACAGTTTGCAGTATCTGAGCTGAAGTGAGCGAGAGACCAGGGTTCAATTTCCAGCGTGTTCAAAATCTACATTTCAACCCAAAGTCAGATTTCACGTTTTTGTTATTTAAGCCTAACCCTGTTTTAGGTGCCTATACTGTTTTCTAATTTGCAACATATTTTTCCCACGGCGCTGGGCCAACAGGCCCCGCCGGGGTGACGAGATGGAAAAATGACGACACTCAGTCTGTCAGTCAGTCACTCGTCAATCTGGGAATCCATTGGTTAAACTAAATAAATAAATGTTTCAATACCTGCATAACCGTAACCGGGACTCAACTCGCCCGGCCATGCCCCTTTATACCAAGCGCTCACACTCTTATTAGGAGCGCTATTATCCTAATTTTCTTCGACCATATATGCCGAAACATTTTCATGCAAATCGAAAATCTGTCTTGAGAGATTCATCACTCATGGACATTTAGGGTGCTTTCTCACTGGCAACGATTGCTTTCGTTCCGTTCCGTTCCGTGCCGGGGCATGATTACCCCCCTCCCCTCTCCCCCGCTGGTCAGCTTTCACATTACAACATTTCTTCCGCACTCGGAAACGAAACAGACTGCACTTGCGTCATCAACTATGCCTGCAGTGTATCCTCGCCCAGTCGCCCGTGTGTTGTCTATGTGGTTCGGAACGTTTGGCTTTCACACTCGCAAGTGTTCCGTGCCCGGGCACGCCAAAGCTCTCCCCAGACCACCTTTTCGAGTGGATCCTGTCACGGTTCCCCGTTGCGCGCCCCGGCGCGGAACGGAACGGAACGTTCACACTCATCAAACGTTCCGAAACTGGGGTCAATTTGGGGACAAGTGTGCTCGGGAACGGTACCGGGGCGCCAGTGTGAAAGCACCCATAGTGAGTTTAGTGGGAAAAGGTTTAGTGGAAAAAGGGCCATAGCTAGAGATAGGAAGGTGGTAGAGAGTCATAGCTAGAGATAGGAAGGTGGTAGAGTCATAGCTAGAGATAGGAAGGTGGTAGAGAGTCATAGCTAGAGATAGGAAGGTGGTAGAGAGTCATAGCTAGAGATAGGAAGGTGGTAGAGTCATAGCTAGAGATAGGAAGGTGGTAGAGTCATAGCTAGAGATAGGAAGGTGGTAGAGTCATAGCTAGAGATAGGAAGGTGGTAGAGAGTCATAGCTAGAGATAGGAAGGTGGTAGAGAGTCATAGCTAGAGATAGGAAGGTGGTAGAGAGTCATAGCTAGAGATAGGAAGGTGGTAGAGTCATAGCTAGAGATAGGAAGGTGGTAGAGAGTCATAGCTAGAGATAGGAAGGGGGTAGAGAGTCATAGCTAGAGATAGGAAGGTGGTAGAGTCATAGCTAGAGATAGGAAGGTGGTAGAGTCATAGCTAGAGATAGGAAGGTGGTAGAGTCATAGCTAGAGATAGGAAGGTGGTAGAGAGTCATAGCTAGAGATAGGAAGGTGGTAGAGTCATAGCTAGAGATAGGAAGGTGGTAGAGAGTCATAGCTAGAGATAGGAAGGTGGTAGAGTCATAGCTAGAGATAGGAAGGTGGTAGAGAGTCATAGCTAGAGATAGGAAGGTGGTAGAGAGTCATAGCTAGAGATAGGAAGGTGGTAGAGAGTCATAGCTAGAGATAGGAAGGTGGTAGAGAGTCATAGCTAGAGATAGGAAGGTGGTAGAGAGTCATAGCTAGAGATAGGAAGGTGGTAGAGTCATAGCTAGAGATAGGAAGGTGGTAGAGTCATAGCTAGAGATAGGAAGGTGGTAGAGAGTCATAGCTAGAGATAGGAAGGTGGTAGAGTCATAGCTAGAGATAGGAAGGTGGTAGAGTCATAGCTAGAGATAGGAAGGTGGTAGAGTCATAGCTAGAGATAGGAAGGTGGTAAAGTCATAGCTAGAGATAGGAAGGTGGTAGAGTCATAGCTAGAGATAGGAAGGTGGTAGAGAGTCATAGCTAGAGATAGGAAGGTGGTAGAGTCATAGCTAGAGATAGGAAGGTGGTAGAGTCATAGCTAGAGATAGGAAGGTGGTAGAGAGTCATAGCTAGAGATAGGAAGGTGGTAGAGAGTCATAGCTAGAGATAGGAAGGTGGTAGAGTCATAGCTAGAGATAGGAAGGTGGTAGAGAGTCATAGCTAGAGATAGGAAGGTGGTAGAGTCATAGCTAGAGATAGGAAGGTGGTAGAGAGTCATAGCTAGAGATAGGAAGGTGGTAGAGGGTCATAGCTAGAGATAGGAAGGTGGTAGAGTCATAGCTAGAGATAGGAAGGTGGTAGAGTCATAGCTAGAGATAGGAAGGTGGTAGAGAGCCATAGCTAGAGATAGGAAGGTGGTAGAGTCATAGCTAGAGATAGGAAGGTGGTAGAGAGTCATAGCTAGAGATAGGAAGGTGGTAGAGTCATAGCTAGAGATAGGAAGGTGGTAGAGAGTCATAGCTAGAGATAGGAAGGTGGTAGAGAGTCATAGCTAGAGATAGGAAGGTGGTAGAGTCATAGCTAGAGATAGGAAGGTGGTAGAGTCATAGCTAGAGATAGGAAGGTGGTAGAGAGCCATAGCTAGAGATAGGAAGGTGGTAGAGTCATAGCTAGAGATAGGAAGGTGGTAGAGAGTCATAGCTAGAGATAGGAAGGTGGTAGAGAGTCATAGCTAGAGATAGGAAGGTGGTAGAGAGTCATAGCTAGAGATAGGAAGGTGGTAGAGAGTCATAGCTAGAGATAGGAAGGTGGTAGAGAGTCGGGATTCAACGGCTGGGAAGGGGGAGTGACTAGGGCAAGGGTGCCAACCCTTTTTTTCCTTGCAAGCTACTTTTAAAATGATGCTCGACATGATCTACCAACCCAACAAACTGCTTATTGATACCTACCAACACTTGATACTCTTATTGATACTATTCTCCATAATAAAAGACATGACGTGAAAATATGTGAAAAGTTATTTTGTTATTACTTTTTTGCAGAAATAAGTTAAATTCCTGAGGTCTATTTAATCATTGAGAATGTGACTTAGGTCACCTATGTAGTAGAAATGGGCAATTATTATTATTTAAATACGAGGGATCAGCCGAGCAGCATTTTGCTAAACAAACCGCGTCACTGGGTGGCAACGGCGATGGAACCCTATGGAGCCCAAGTGGCGCGAGGCTTGAATGTCTGACTCTAGCCAGTTAACTCTGTTTACATTTTAAAAACTGAGACAGTTCACACAACTTTAACACGACATGCATATATTATACATCAAACTCTTGAGCTACTTCTCCTCTCACTCAGAATGTCAAAATATAAGCGATGTGATGTATAGTTTTTGAGATATTATGAGATTTTGGGATATATATTCTTAAAATGCTTCAACAACAGTGACCTCTGTAGGGCACTGATGGAGCAGCATGCAGACAGAGTCTGTGCCAGTCTGTCATGCCCTCATGCCCTAGTCATGCCCTCGGGGGGTAGAGGAGAAAAAAATCCTCCCCTAGGGCGTTTGATTCCCATGGTAATTTATCTCATGCAAAATATTATTGGTTGAAAACACATGCATTGACAAGGAACAGTGAAATGATGTGTTTTTCAACCAATAATATTTAGCTGGAGCTTAACTCCGCCCCCACCAATCAATACCAAACAATTAATTTATTCAACCTAATTAATTGTTGATTGGATAGGTTGCTAAGATTGTCATTGTATCGTCCACTGATGAATGAGTCTCTCAACGCTGAATCAAGTTGCACTCGCCTATACTAGGAAGTGAAATCCACTTTGCTGTGATGACCCATGTGATGACCTGACAGGAATGATTTACACGACACTGACGACAGTTAGCAGCATATTATATTTCCCCCTTATTTTTATTTACTTTTTATCAAGCAGTAAGTGTTCACAAGCCAGACAGTCGTTGCATTGGATTATGAGCCCAAACGAGTTTCGAGCTGCGGCCCGCGGTACGGCGGGACACTGGGATACTTGCGACGTCAGAAAACTGGGATATTTGCAACGTCTCGGCTGCAGCGGTTCCACTACAGACGGCATGGATATGCAAGTAAGTCAATTAATTTCAAGTTCTGGGCCTTCTATTAAATTCGGCGTGGAAATGGTTCACCGAGCAGCGCTGTTTTTTTCATATTTATGTTTCATGCTGTCATTTTTCCGAATAAAAACCTCAACCTTAAATTCCCACATTTTTAAACTGAATTTGGCCCGTAAATCCATCGCTGACTGCGAGCTCGTTTTTAAAGCGTGCGTGGTAATCTTTATACCATATGAAAGTAGAAGAAATAAGGAATCGATTGGGACAAAGCATGTCAACCTAGCATGTCGGGAAGTGGGGGTAAATAACGCTCCAAAGTTGATGAATTGGAATGTAACTAAACGAGTATGCTGAAGTTGTGCAGCCAGCCAACCACACTCTGGTTCCAGATGCAATAAAGTGTAATTTAACGCTATTTGACAACAGTTTCGGCCGTAGACTTTGTCAAGTCTCATACAAACACAGTGCAAGACAGCCATTATAAAGCCAGGTGGGCTGATTGAATGGACAACACCTGTCTTGTGAAAGCACACCTGAGTGTGATTACAATGACATCATAGGATCAGTCATGCAGTAATAGGCTACATTTTCGTTACTGGCGCAGATTAATCAAAACATTGATGTCACAGGTAGGCTGTATACCATAATATATCATGAATCTATGTGAATAAATAGATTTATATAAATAGTAATCACAGCCTAATGCATAGAGATAGATCCTGAAACCTTCTCGCAACAGTTGTAGCCTAAGCCAGTGGTTTTCAAAGTGGGGTCCCCAGCAAAAAGGGGGGATAATCTATTTTCACTATAATTCCATGCCATCCATAAGTAACACAATCTAAGATAGTGTAGAAGTGAGTAACTGGCGACCAAGCTCACCAGCCTCCACTGATACCAGTGGCGATTTTAGCCTGACATTTCTGGAGGGGCAGTTTTACCATCACACACAAAAAAGATGTAGCAGATATGACTGCGATTTGAGTGCCAAGGAGCAGAAATATTCCAAAACTAAATACACTTCACATGTGTATGGGTACGCTCGGTATGGAGCTCGTGCGTATTTACGCACGGAAGGCAGACTTCATAGCAGTGATATTGAGCAGCCCTCTGCTGCAAACACACACACTGCTCTGTTCCCTGTTTATCCCAGATGGGGTTACTATCACATATACAGTATGACAGCCTTGCATTACTGACAAAAATATACAAAACTACTAAATCAATTTGGCTTTAATTATTCTATTCAACATCCAAAAGCAGAGCAGAGGCTATAACGACAAGTCACGTGACAGCTGCAATAGTCTACACAGAATACAGTGAACGGCGCACTGTCCAATTCTCATCCATATCCAAACAAACATGTCAGACAGCTCCAGTAGTGTGTATACAGTGTACGGCGCACTGTCCATTAGCCTGTGTGAAAAAAACATTTCAGCTCCACACACAAACATATTGACTCACCAATGCAGGTCACTTGAACAGGAATGTAGCGCGCCGGTTCTTTGCGTGAGCAAACCTCTCGATGACTTTACTGTTGAAATCCACCTTTCCCTGAATAACCTCATTTTCAATGGAAAGCATGTCTTAATCCTTTTCAATGTTGAAAAGTTCCTCTCAGATTCGGCAGATGTCATGGGGGAGTTCCAATTATCTTCCAACGGCAATGTACTAAACCGCACAGACAACGAATAGTCTACACGATTCATTGTAGTTGTAGTAGCTTAATAAAACACACTTCACAGTATTAGCTAGCTAGCGGCAATGTACTGGTCTGATTTAGCATTCGTTTGTTTATCTTCTCCTCATCACATGACATTTCGCGGCCAGTGCGGCCACACCTGTTGGGCGGAGTTCATGTCAGGAGTTCACAGGTGGCATCATCATCTCTGCCCCGCCCCCTTTACCCAATATCAAATCGGCAGGGACCAGCAATGTCACGTGGTTGTTTCTATGGCAACGGTGGGTCAGAGCGCCGGTGTCATGCCGAGTTTTGCACCCCCGCCGAGAATTGCATCCCCACCATATTTTGGGACTGTTTTAATTTAAAAACAGGGATGCAAATCTCGGCAGGTACAAACTGCCGAGATTTGCACCCCCCTCCATAAAGCCAGGAGAGATCCCCAGGTCTCGAGGTCCTCTGTATACCCGGATTTTAAGCACCAAAAGTCGGCTTCCATGAGCCAGAAGAGAGCCCCAAGCATGGAAGTCACCTCCATGCGGATCTAATACATCAAAGTCGGTCTCCATGAGCCAGGGCAGACCCCCTGGCTTGGAGATCACGTCTACCCAGATAATTATATCATTTTTAAACAGTTAAGTTTCCCTATAAATCATTACAATATGCTCCCGGAAGGTGGGGATGCAATTCTCGGCGGGGGTGCAAAACTCGGCATGACACCGGCCTGCCCCATATGCAGGAAATGCAGCACGCTGCGCTAGCAGAGCCAAACACACAGAAACAGACACACACACTAAGGAAATTACTCCAAAACAGCACTATACGATTGTGAGTAAAGTTTATTCACATTCACAGTTGAATCACTACTTTGTATTCAATATAATATTCGATTTTCCACAACAGTCAGTCAGATGCAATGAGCTTCTTGCACCGCACCACAGCGCCATCTGGTGGGGCACTGCGCCACTTGCCCCTAATGTAAAATCGCCACTGACTGATACGCATTGTACAAGGGGGATCCCAAGGCATTCCCAGGCCACATTAACCAGCTCTGACTGAGGGATCCCAAGGCGTTCCCAGGCCACATTAACCAGCTCTGACTGAGGGATCCCAAGGCGTTCCCAGGCCACATCATGTCAGTTCATTTGAATTAGTGCGCTGGTTGGTTGTGGCAGCTAATTAGAATTAACTGACACAACTGCACTGGTCAGTTGTGGAGGCAACTGCTGACAGTGAAGTTAGTTTGATGTTGCAGCTCGTTTCTCTTTAAACCACACACACACACGCACATACAAACACACACACACACACACACACACACACGTGCGAGTAGTACACACAGACAGACACACACACAGACACAGACACACACACACACACACAGATTAATAGTGGTGTGTGTGTTATGGTTTCAGGCTGCAGATAGAAGCTCAATCATCCATCAAGCCTGACTGCTGATATAATTACTACACACACACACACACACATGGACGCACACACTCGCGCACGAAAACACACACACACATGGACACGCGCATGCGCCCGCGCACACACACACACACACACACACACACACACACAGTAGCTGTCATCTTCCAGTGTTCTCTCCACTTGTCTTGGAGAAACAACCAATTTCCTCTGAACATTTCAATTTACCTCTCTCTCTCTCTCTCTCTCTCTCTCTCTCTCTCTCTCTCTCTCTCTCTCTCTCTCTCTCTCTCTCTCTCTCTCTCTCTCTCTCTCTCTCTCACTCTCTCTCTCGCTCCGGTGTGGTCATGGTGACAGGAATGTTTAATTGGATCGGTCCCTCCATCAGTAACCAACCACTTTAAAATATGCCTTTCTACCCTCTCTCTGTCTCTGTCTCTGTCTCTGTCTCTGTCTCTGTCTCTGTCTCTGTCTTTCTCTATCACACAGTACTGTCAGGGGTAGACACTCATATTTTGAAGCACTGGCCTCACGGGCCACCAAGCCCCTACATTTGGTGGCTAAAGCACATTTTTGGCAGCGTCAGGTTACATTTTTGGTGGTCCAAATGTAAACTTAGCATTCAAAAAGCAGCATTCCTTAACTGTGACACTTCAATAATTGAAACGTTTTTAACAGAATGAAAATATATAATTATTTCCTGTAATAGGCTGGTCTTGTTTTCCCACCTTGATGCGAATGCAGCTGGGATGTTACTCTATGGTTGGCCAGCATACTTTATAACAGTGTTAGCCTAGCCTAGCCTTGCTGTAGTCTTCTTCTGGTCTCCAAATAGACGTGTTTTGAGTTAATCTCTCACCCGCCCAGTATATTACTATTATAACTCCTGCTTCCATTACCTCCTACATTTCCATTTCCATTGCCGTTTTGTTTTTGTGTAGTGCATCTTTTGTTGTTTCTGGTTCATCTGTAATGTCATTAGCAGTTTGAGGAGTTAGACTTAGTAAACCCATAAATGTTACTTCACATATCGGTATAAAAAAAGAAAAGAAAAAAAATTATACTAACCTAAACTTGTACCACTAACCTAAACTTGGACCACTGTTCCTTCAGAAGTTGTAGTTGTCATAGACTGTACTCCATAGTTGATTGCTCTATTGATGACAAAAATGTGTTATTGTAAGTCGCTTTGGATAAAAGCGTCTGCCAAATGACGTAATGTAATGTAATGGTATGCTACGAGCTAGCTGCTGACGAGCACTGCATAGCCTACTGTTGATGATGACGATGATGATGATGGTGATCCAAGTTTATTCAGGAAAAACCCGTTGAGATGCATCATGTCGTTTTCGAGGGGGGCCGACATGCCAAAACAACACAAATGATAATCAAGGAAGTTACAATAAAAAGGAGACCATACAGACAAAACATCAATCAACCAATCAACAAAACACTACAACTACCACAGCTAACACACCATTATCATGTAGCAACACACAGTAGCATTATACTGTAGCAATAG
>NC_139627.1:54229412-54231912 GCF_964638095.1 Poromitra crassiceps | reverse complement strand
AGCGCAGAGGTACTTAACACTGAAGACTGCGAACATGAATCTGTTTCTGTTCGCACGTATATCCCTGTCCATTTTCGCCTTAATTTGTCTGCGTCGCTGTCTACGTTTGAGGAAAAAGTGCGTCAGCAATATTATCAAAAGAGTGGACGCCGGCTCCATGTTTGTTTTTGTTTTTTTTCTGACTGGCCTCAGTGGCCTGCAGCACAGTTTATACGTCATGACCCCAGGCCACTCTCCTCCGCCCCCCGCCCCCCGCCCGCTCCACCCCACCCCACCCCCCAACATACCGGCTATTTGACGATAAGATTCCCACATGCGAGCGCTCAGGTGTGAAGGGAAATTCCGGGAAATGTCCGATATTGACTTACAGATAATTTTCCAGTACGCATGTGGAAAAACGGCTAGAGGGAGAGAGACCGACAAACAGACAGAGACATAGAGGGAAAGACAGAGAGGGAGGGAGACAGACAGACAGAAGCCCTTTTCCCACATGCGCTTTGTACCGCAAAATGACCGGAACGTGGTCTAATGCTTGCATGTGAGAAAGTCGTCGTGCCGGTATAAGCGCGACCCCGTCATCGCGGAGATTTCACCAGTTTGGAGCCTGTCAGAAGAGCGGTATGCGCGATAGAGGACTCAAGTAGAGAACGGGTCCAGTCATTTCCCGCGACACTCTCATGGGCGAGGTGTACACACGTTGCTTAATGTTCCAGCGGGCATAATCTAATCATTCGCGCACATTAAAGCAAACTGGCGAAATGATCTTGTGATAATAAGAGCAGTAGCCTATGTCAGCTTCATGTGTGGGTGTGCTGATTTTCCCCTCTCTCCTATCTGCTGCCTGCTCGTCCTCCTCCTTCAGTCACAGCCCGACAGGGACACAGACGAAGCAAATGCACGAAGCGAAATGTGGAAGTATTTTGCTTACGTTGCCGACAGCGAAGGCAAGCCCGGACACATCAAACGAAGCCAGTCTGTAAAAAGTGCTTCAACGCGACGCAGGTGAACGGATAAACAAGCAAACTTATTTCACCATCAAGAGTTTTGCCGACACGTCACTCCCCACCCGCTCTGCAGTGCCGCCCCGCCCCCCAACATACAGGCAATTTAGCTGCTAGATTCCCACATGCGCGAGCCGAAGTGTGAAGGGAAATGTCCGATATTGACTTACAGGTAATTTTCCGGTACGCATGTGGGAAAACGGCTAGAGAGAGAGAGGGGACAGACAGACAGAAATGGAGAGACAGAGAGAAGGAGAGGGAGACATACAGAGAGAGAGGGGGGAGAGAGAGACAGAGGGAAAGAGACAGAGAGGGAGGGAGAGACAGACAGCCAGAGAGAGAGAGGGGACAGAGAGACAGAAATGGAGAGACAGAGAGAAGGAGAGACAGACATACAGAGAGAGAGAGGGGGGAGAGAGAGACAGAGGGAAAGAGACAGAGAGGGAGGGAGAGACACACAGCCAGAGAGAGAGGCAGAGAGAGACTGAGAAAAAGTAGTCTCGCTGGCCAGCCTCCTCTCCCTTCCGTCCCAGGAGTCTGGCGCCGCAGGTCTCCATAGTGGGATTGTGATGGCTGGCGCTTAGCGGCAGTGCCCTTCGAAAATAGTTTCCAACAATCCAACTTGCCGTTTTCAGCGTGTAGCAACGAGCTAGCGTGTAGGTTTCTGCCGTTAGCTTGCTAGCTAGTTAGCGTTGTTGTTTTCACTGAGGTGGCAGGGCACTATTTACAGCGACACACAGGGAGGAGGGAGCGGAAGCCGCTCTGATTGACATGGTCGGAGCCAATGACAGAGCTTGTAATAAGCCGGGAGCAGGGGAGGGTTTATCCCAGTTATGGAGAGCTGCGGCGCCAGACTCCTCTCCCGGTAGGGAGGGAGGGGAGGCTGGCCAGCGAGACTAGAGAAAGAGAGACAGAAAGAAAGAGACAGAGAGGGAGAGACAGACAGCCAGAGAGAGAGGCAGAGAGAGACTAGAGACAGAGAGAGAGGCAGAGAGAGACTAGAGACAGAGAGAGAGGCAGAGAGAGACTAGAGACAGAGAGATAGACAGAGAGAGACTAGAGACAGAGAGAGAGACAGAGAGAGACTAGAGACAGAGAGAGACTAGAGACAGAGAGAGACTAGAGACAGAGAGGATTAGCAGGAAAGATAAGAGGAGACAGAGGAGAGGAAGAGCAGTGTTACATTATCAGTGTCTGTTCATTGCAGGACTTAAAGCAGAAAGACATTAAGCGAGTCCTAACTATGAACAACAGACACATCTGCGCTATTCATCTATAAACCCAGTGCAATATCAGTGCAGGGTTTTTTCTTAGTTTCCTCCTAAGCCGTGCCCACAGATCAGTAAACAACCTACACAGTTTTTGTATGCCTGAAATAAGGTCTGCGATTTTTGAAGCATAAATGTCACCAGCAAAAAATGAGATTTTCATCCAAATAAAATAAATAAAATGCTTTAAAAAATCATTAAGGTGTTGTTCATTATTTGTGAAGATGATCT
>NC_139627.1:54216912-54226912 GCF_964638095.1 Poromitra crassiceps | reverse complement strand
AATCCGGCTTCCATCCCGTAGACACCAGCCAATTATACCTGTATGGATGCCCGACCAAGCTGGAGGTAACACTCCAAACCTGCAAACCTACGCCCTCGCGTTGGTAGGCAGGGAATCTACCGCTACACTACCCAGACGGCCAAGGTTGTTGTTTTTTAAGCAGGCTAAATATGGCTGCTGTTTTCTCTTCATTTCACTGCTAAACAGGGGAGAGAAGAGAGGGCAAGGTCTGCGCAACCATTAGCTTCATGTACAACTTCAACATCACTGACCTTAGTAGTGTCGTTCTTTCATGACTATAACCGTCAGTGGTGGGCAAGTTACTGAAAATTGGTAATTAGTTACAGTTACTACTCAAAAAGTAATTGAATTACTTTACAACTTACTGCATAAAGTAGCTCTTGCGTTACTTTTAAAAGTCTGCTTCGATTCTCTTATTAATGTACACGCATGATTTTAGTGTTGCTGTGGTACAGTGTGGGACAAGACATACTGTCGAAAAATGTTATCTTTCATTGTGGGATATTTGAACATTGGCTTTTTGGGGAGGCTTATACAGTAGTCTACTCAAGGTCATTAGCCTCTTGGGCTTATAGTCTACTCAAGGTCATTAGCCTCTTGGGCTTATAGTCTACTCAAGGTCATTAGCCACTGGGGCTTATAGCCTACTCAAGGTCATTAGCCTCTGGGGATTATAGCCTACTCAAGGTCATTAGCCTCTGGGGCTTATAGCCTGCTCAAGGTCATTAGCCTCTGGGGCTTATAGTCTACTCAAGGTCATTAGCTTCTGGGCTTATAGCCTACTCAAGGTCATTAGCCTCTGGGGCTTATAGCCTACTCAAGGTCATTAGCCTCTGGGGCTTATAGCCTACTCAAAGTCATTCGCCTCTGGGGCTTATAGCCTACCCAAGGTCATTAGCCTCTGGGGCTTATAGCCTACTCAAGGTCATTAGCCTCTGGGGCTCATAGCCTACCCAAGGTCATTAGCTTCTTAGGCTTATAGTCTACTCAAGGTCATTAGCATGTGGGTCTTATAGTCTACTCAAGGTCATTAGCCTCTGGAGCTTATAGTCTACTCAAGGTCATTAGCCTCTGGAGCTTATAGTCTACTCAAGGTCATTAGCTTCTCGGGCTTATAGCCTACTCAAGGTCATTAGCCTCTGGGGCTTATAGTCTACTCACGGTCATTAGCTTCTCGGGCTTATAGCCTACTCAAGGTCATTAGCCTCTGGGGCTTATAGTCTGCTCAAGGTCATTAGCCTCTGGGGCTTATAGTCTATTTTACGTAATTAGCCTCTGTGGCTTATAGTCTACTCAAGGTCATTAGCCTCTGGGGCTTATAGTCTATTTAACGTAATTAGCCTCCGGGGCATATAGTCTACTCAAGGTCATTCGCCTCTGTGGCTTACAGCCTATTCAAGGTCATTAGCCTCTGGGGCTTATAGTCTACTCAAGGTCATTAGCATCTGGGCCTTATAGCCTACTCAAGGTCATTAGCCTCTGGGGATTATAGTCTACTCAAGGTCATTAACCTATGGGGCTTATACTGTAGTCTACTCAAGGTCATTAACCTCTGGGGCTTATCGTCTACTCAAGGTCATTAGCCTCTGGGGCTTATAGTCTACTCAAGGTCATTAGCCTCTGGGCATTAACCTCTGGGGCTTATAGTCTACTCAAGGTAATTAACCTCTGGGGCTTATAGTCTACTCAAGGTAATTAACCTCTGGGGCTTATAGTCTACTCAAGGTCATTAGCCTCTGGGGCTTATAGTCTACTCAAGGTCATTAGCCTCTGGGGCTTATAGTCTACTCAAGGTCATTAGCCTCTGGGGCACTGGCTGCAGCTGTGGTGTGTGGAGGGAGGGAGGCAGCGTCTCTCCCCGGACTAGTCCTCTGAAATTGTCCGCTATTTTCACGCCCTAAGTAACTAGTAACTAGTTTAAATTTAAGTAATTGTAATTGTTACTCAATTTGAAAAAGTAATTAGATTACTAGTTACTGCAAAAAGTAGTTTAAGTACAGTAACTTACTCCCAACATCATGGGTTTGATTTCTATAATCAGTTTCCACTTCTATAAATTCAATAATTCCATACAAATTCAGAAAACAGAAAATTCAGTCGTCTGCTGGAATAAATTGCATCACTTTCAAGTAATTTACAAAAACACAAGATCTCAAGTCAAGACTTTAGAAACCTTTTCAAGGCGTCAAACTACAAGTCACCAGAACCCAAGCCAAGTCAAGTCCCAAGTCACCAGAACCCAAGCCAAGTCAAGTCCCAAGTCACCAGAACCCAAGCCCAGTCTCATGCAATCCAAATTGTGACTCGAATCATATATGATGTGATTTGTTGTGTGCTTTATTTTAAACGCTGTCTGTAAACCGAACTCCCTGTCAGGACGATAAAGATTACAATTTAATACATTGTCACTTCAACATAATCATATTTCACGATTGTTTCATTATTGATTTCACCGTCATCACCATGACGACTGCATACCTGCCAACATTACGCCGTGAAAAAGAGGGAGATTTTCCTGGGGTATTCGCAGATGCCCCAGTAACAATGTATGCATTAGGACCTAAGGCATACGGTACTATACCACCATCATCTACTGTAGTGTCATGTGATACTATACCACCATCATCTACTGTAGTGTCATGTGATACCAGAAGTTTCACTCTAGCTTTCAAACTGAGCCCGCAACACCAATTACCAATCTGGAGAGCGGGAGGAAGGAATAAAAATAGGGAGAATCGTGCGAAGATCGGGAGTGTTGGCAGGTATGTAACCATCATCCTCAGAATCTCATCTTCATCACCGTCATCTTCAAAACACACACACACACACACGCACACACACACACACACACACACACCACTGGACACACAGGGGTTCAGAAGCAGGCAGGCCCATTAAATTCATATATGGCTCAATTTACATCACCTCCTTTCAAAATAAACCTAAAGAAAAATATATCACCTCCTTTCAAAATAAACCTAAAGAAAAATATATCACCTCCTTTCAAAATAAACCTAAAGAAAAAACGTCAGAGTTTCTCTTGGACCAGACGGCGGTTTGACAGACAGCCTCATCAACAGTTGAAATCCTTGAAATCCTCGTCCTTGTCAGAAGTTCCTTAAAGTCAAACATTTCATTGTACTTGTGTCATTCAATCCCCATCAATTCATACAGGTCAAACTTCAATTGTTTTCGGAACAATTCCACCTCGGGGTCAAGTTGACCAAGTCTTAATGAGAATGTGACAATCCTTCACCGTTCATTGTAATGAGAATGTGACAATCCTTCACAGTTCATTGTCATTTTAGTCTTTCAATGTTTGCGGTTTCATTTGGAGTTTTTCTTCTTTTACGTGGGACTGAAAGCCACCCAGAGTCCAGCTGACAGTCAGACTAGAATCCTTCAAAAACATCCAAACTGAAATGCTGTGAATCTGTTCTCATATTAAAGACGCCATCGCACTATAGAATCTGCACACGTCTTTTTTTCAGCCATTTTGTGCGTGGCGCCTTAATTACATCAAGCATTTTGTGTCCCGTCATCATCTGGTGAATTCATTCCTTTTGGGGACAGAATGAGCCAAACACTGAAGCATCTCAACGTTTGGGTTTGATCTCTGTGGTTCCAGTCATTCAGAAAGTTCACCATGAGAACTCCATGCTAACCCATCCTCCACTCACTCCTTCCACTCGTCTGTCCATCTGTCTGTCTGTCCGTCTGTCCACCCATCTGTCTGTCCGTCCATCTGTCTGTCTGTCCACCCATCTGTCTGTCTGTCCACCCATCTGTCTGTCTGTCCACCCATCTGTCTGTCTGTCCACCCATCTGTCTGTCTGTCCATCTGTCTGTCTGTCTGTCCACCCATCTGTCTCTCTTTCCGTCTGTCTGTCTGTCCACCCATCTGTCTGTCTATCTGTCCATCTGTCTGTCCACCCATCTGTCTGTCTTTCCATCTGTCTGTCTGTCCACCCATGTCTGGCTGTCCATCTGTCTGTCCACCCATCTGTCCACCAATCTGTCTGTCCGTCCACCCATCTGTCTGTCTGTCCACCCATCTGTCTGTCTGTCCACCCATCTGTCTGGCTGTCCATCTGTCTGTCTGTCTTTCCATCTGTCTGTCCGTCCATCTGTCTGTCCGTCCACCCATCTGTCTGTCTTTCCATCTGTCTGTCTGTCCATCTGTCTGTTTGTCTGTCCACCCATCTGTCTGTCTGTCTATCTGTCTGTCTGTCTGTCTGTCCACCCATCTGTCTGTCTGTCTATCTGTCTGTCTGTCCACCCATCTGTCTGTCCGTCCACCCATCTGTCTGTCTGTCTTTCCATCTGTCTGTCTGTCCATCTGTCTGTTTGTCTGTCCACCCATCTGTCTGTCTGTCTGTCCACCCATCTGTCTGTCTGTCTGTCCACCCATCTGTCCGTTTCAGGGGTACAAAGAGTCTTTCTGAGGTGTTAACGGGATACTTCAGATTTTTGGAACCCTAGCCCTATTTGCTACGTACTAATGATGATGTTAATTGGTAGATTCCTTCTTCAGCACAACCCATGCTGTTCCTCATACTAGCTTCACTGAAAGGTCCTCCACAGTGCACACAAAGGAGATTCCAGTGAGCCTCAGTCAGCTTGCACAGACAGGAGCGTGACCCCATTGACCTTGTATTGGTTAGGTGGCTATCTGGTGATGTTATGATGGATATGGATTGTGCTGAGAAAGGAATCTACCAATCAACATCATCATTGGTAAGCAGCAAATAGGGCTAGCGTTCCAAAATATCAGAACTATCCCTTTAAGAGGTCACTACAAAAAGGTCACATGGGTCAGATGGAGAGGAGGGTGGAGCATTTTCAAACAAGCTGGATCTTATGTCAGGACCGTGTGAAGTCAAACCCTGGCTCTGCTCTGACAAGACTCAACATCTCAGCTGTTTTAGAGCTTTAAACTGCAAAGAAGTATGCAAAGAAGTATGGCACATCCAAAATGAGGAAACTGGCTGAAGTCTGCAGCCGCGTGAACTCCGTCACAGAGCGAAGAATCAACATCCAGATCAACTCCGCTCCATGAAGCCATGGACTTACCCTCCAGAACACTCTGTACAACACAGCAGAGTAGGTCCAGGCATGGAGTCGGGTTCTGAGGAAGTAAAAATCTTTGTGGGCCGGGTCATGTGATCTTGGTGGGCTGGGTCATGTGATGTTTGTTGAATTTTAGAGTTTGTCGATTCAACAAAAGATCAAGAGAAATCAACAAAACTATGATGTGGACTGGTGCTAATGAAGTCCAATCAGTGTTCACTTCTCTCTGGTCAGTTTCTGTATGTTTGAGCAACGACTCGACCTCCCGCCAACAAACCGACCTTCTCCAAATCCACTCCAACATCCATACAACCGCTACTCTCCAATGTTGCCTATAGTGGGGCACCTTGCCATGTATACTGGGCCACCTTGCCATCTACTGTAGCCTATACTGGGCCACTGAGTTTAGGTGGAATTGAGGTTTTCACATGGAACTTCCCTTTAACAGTGTGAGTTTCTGAATAAAACATGAGCTCAAATGAACGGGGGATGAGGGACAGACAAGTGTCTCTCTTTGCTGTCTTTCTTCTTGCGTTCTACCACGTCATCTCCTCTGAGACTCGTTTGTTTCTTCTCGTCTGTTCGTCAGGGTCTCCTCTCTCTCTCTCTCTCTCTCTACCCTTTCACACTCTCTCATTGTATTTCTTTTTCTCCTTGGATAAACTCTTTCAATTAATTTCTTTTCATCTGTGTATCAGTGCTTCCTCTCTCATTCTTTCCTTTTGGCCCTGATACACTCTCTCTCTCTCATCTCTCGCTCTCTCTCTCTCCCCAGGCAGGGGAGGTGAGGAAAAAGTCTTCAAGGTGAATTAAAAAGAGACTTCAAAAGCAAGTTTCTGTTTGTCAGAGTCTCAGAGTTCAGAAGGTCGGTCTGTTTGTTCCCAATAGAGTACCGGGAGGGGATGAGGCTGGGATGAGGTCTTTTTAGGCCAACCCGGAAGTTAGCATTGCGCTGGTTCCTTCATGTGGAAGTCAGTGGTATCTTTGTATGGGGATTTTGGTTAGATGTCTGGTCTGTGGTTTTGTATGGGGATTTTGGTTAGATGTCTGGTCTGTGGTTTTGTATGGGGATTTTGGTTAGATGTCTGGTCTGTGGGTTCAAGTCTCTAAAACAGCGTATTCAGCAAGATAATCTCCACAAATGAAGCCCACTTTTATATGATTTTTGAAGCATAAATGTCATCGTGATTTTCAGAAAAGGCTTCAACAATCATACAAGTGGTGTTCATTTATGAAGATATTATCTTGCTGAACAACATAACATAACAAACATAAACCTATATGTTCAAACAATCCAGGTCCATGAACTCACATTGTGTTGTGTGGATCCGCCTGGACTCATTTCAGTCATTTCAGTGGGTGGAGGTAACCAGTCCTTCAGCCAATCAGCATAGGATCCAGTCAAATCCAAATCCACTCTGAAAAGCAGCTAAAGTATTTTCCGCCGCCTTCTTATTTCCGTTCTTGCTCTTGTTTAATTGTTGTTATTGAGTCGACAGTATTTCTGCAATAACTGCACCATTACTGGTTTGCCAGCAATGTTCCTGATTGGCCGGTTATGATGTCAACTACGAGGCAGGTCCCTGATTGGCTAGTGCACTATGTAAATTCTGAAAGTGCCCACCCCGGGGCAGGGCGCAGACGGTCTCGTAGAACTAAACACAATGTGAGTTCACGTGACCGGATGGTTTACCAGGCTACTTATTTCTAACCAAAATCTCCATACAAAAATCCAATTGACTTCCAGATGAGGGAACCAGGCGAGGAATCCTCAGAGGTTCTTTGGCTGGAGCAGGCGTTCTAAATAGAACCATAATGAGTCTGGTTGAAATAAAAAGTGTTAAATCAATAAAGAACAATAAATAATATTATCCTGCTGGTTTGGAGCATCACGCATTGTTTAAAGGGTTCTTTACAGCGCCATACATGTTCTAGAATTTGAGCACGGTGCTATAGAGAACCTATCTAAGAGACTGTTCACACATAGCGTTTTTAGCCAACCCCCCTAGCACCCTTCCCTCACTAAAACCCAACCCCCCTAGCACCCTTCCCTCACTAAAACCCAACCCCCCTAGCACCCTTCCCTCACTAAAACCCAACCCCCCAGCACCCTTCCCTCACTAGAGGAACAGGAAGCGGCCACAAGGTGGCAGAAAAGGCGACCGCTCTTGAAAAGCGCTGACGTTTTTATCCCCATAGCGGAGTGCTTTCAAGAGTTGAGAAATGTGTTGGGCAGTAACCCAGTTAAGGTAACTGGTAACAACATCGTATGTAATAAAACTGAGAGGGAGAAACGAGTGTAAGTTTAATGCACAGCACGTCATTCGCTGGAAGGGACCGGGTTGAAGTTGTTCAGAGCAGTAAAAACACTATCAGTAGCAGGGCTATGTATGCATGAGTAATAGGGAGTGTGGTAAATGGCATCATTTGTAGTAACAGGAAATAACCTGAGTTACACGTACGTTATTGTGTGTTCATGTAGGCTGACTAACTGTGCATTCTGAGCCGTCTTAGGCTATGTGCTGTATCACACTGCAGCACTTGGTCTTTCTGGGAGATTTCCTTTGTTGAGGAAAAAAGACTGAAAAAAAGGATTTTAATAACCATCGCACCTTTGAGTCCTTGAAAAGCACTATATAAGTCCCATGTATTATTATTATTATTATTATTGGTTTGGGCCTTAGAGTGTGTGTGTGTGCACACGCGCGTACACATGCATGTGCGTGTGTGTAGTGTACTGCTATACTGTTATTTTATAGCTCTGGTTTTCTATATAAATGTTCGGTTCAAAGAAGATGGCATTTGTGTTTTCGTGGGTGGAGGCAGATAAATACAAAGCATGCAGTTTGGCTGCTTGTTGACTCCTCCTGTGAGGATAATTATTAGATAATTAGCTCAACAGGTTGTCGGCTGTGTCACTTCATGGACGCGGGTATAGCGAAAGTAATACAGTAAAGTAAAGAGTAACATAACTAATTACTTTTGATGCCAAGTTTTAAGTAAAGTAGCCTAATTGTATTACTTTTTAAAGGAGTAATCTGTAATTAATAAAATTACACTTCCCGACATGTGAATTGCTTTTTCCAGCCGACTAATCAAAATTTCCAAACAACAAATATGGAGAAAGTGAGCGTGGCGCTGGAGAAATAGGACGTTGTAATCAGTGAATTGACGTTACTGTAACAGATATCATAATGTAGTATGGAGTATGGATACGTTACTGTAACAGATATCATAATGTAGTAAGGAGTATGGATACGTTACTGTAACAGATATCATAATGTAGTGAGGAGTATGGATACGTTACTGTAACAGCGATCATAATGTAGTATGGAGTATGGATACGTTACTGTAACAGCGATCATAATGTAGTATGGAGTATGGATACGTTACTGTAACAGCGATCATAATGTAGTATGGAGTATGGATACGTTACTGTAACAGCGATCATAATGTAGTATGGAGTATGGATACGTTACTGTAACAGATATCATAATGTAGTATGGAGTATGGATACGTTACTGTAACAGCGATCATAATGTAGTATGGAGTATGGATACGTTACTGTAACAGATATCATAATGTAGTATGGAGTATGGATACCGGACATGTATTGGAAATATCTGGTTAGCCTTTGCTTGTTGCAACACTTGCACAACACTGTATTGTCTGCCAGAAGAGCTGATTACTGAGCTAGCAGCTGCTAAGCTAACGTCAGGTGACATTATGACAATCTGCTTTTTATTTCTCCTCACAAAAAGCGCCCCAGGCAGCGCTTTTTTCCACCCAAAACATGCTGTGTGTTAACAGCCCCAGCCTAAAGGCTTCTTTAAGCACGGTGAAGGGTTCTTACATTGTCCTGCCTGAAGAACCATTTTCTGGTAGGCTTTTGTGTCGTTGTTTATGAGCTGTTGACATTTAGTCTATCTGAAAGTAATCCAAAATATCTTTTGGCCGCTGAAAATATATTTCCAAAGAATATCATCAACATGTATGAAGACATGTTTTGTCTGAACATGATGCACTATGGGTAATGTTGCCCACCTAGATATGATAGCTTCTAGCTAGCTGTTGCTGTTGAATAGTATTGAGTATTTGTTGTTGAAGTACTTGTTGTTGAAGTGCTTGTTATTGAAGTACTTGTTATTGAAGTACTTGTTGTTGAAGTGCTTGTTGTTGGTATCAATATATGTGTTGTTGAAGTATTTGTTGTTGGTTCAGGTTTGAGGCAGAGCTAGCTAGCTACAGCTGCAGTCATCTAAATCTTTCTTTACATTTCCCACACAGAAACCAGTTGAACCAGTTTAAAACAAATTACTCCAAAACTCAGTCCTTTAAAACAAAAACAGTGCAGAAACCAGTTCGAGCAGTTCAGCAACCAGTTATCCAACTTGTTGCTCCATTTTATCCGACTGCATCTGTAGGCTAGCAGTCGGTTAGCAGCGGGGGCTAGCTAGCTAGCTAGCATGGCCATTAGCCGAGGGCGGTGCTTGGAGCTTTGCGCAGCCATTGGTAGAACTGTCGGCGGTGGAGGCGGTGCCAGCGCACGTTCCCCTCGACGATCTCCAGTGCCCGCAGCAACGCAGGCCCCGCCCTCCCTCCAGTGGATGCCATGAACTCCTTTAACTGGGATGATGGAGGGATGAAAAAGAACAAAAATGAGAGATGGAAAGAAATACAGACAGACAGGCAGACAGTGAAGGTATGAGGGTAGGAAGGAAAGAGAAAGGGAGGGGTGAGAGAGACGGGAGAGAAAGAGTTATTACCATTATTAAACGTCTCCGTAAGACTCAAATTTTAGCACCCCCTCGGAAACAAGATGGTTCATCTCCTGGTTTTTTCCTAATGAATAAACTTACATCACAAATAGTAAACATGTTGCCCCCACCGGTGATATACTGTAGAGCCA
>NC_139627.1:54209412-54214412 GCF_964638095.1 Poromitra crassiceps | reverse complement strand
TTTGAGCTATAGAGTCCAAGTCAAGTCTCAAGTCTTTGAGCTATAGAGTCCAAGTCAAGTCTCAAGTCTTTGAGCTCAAGTCCAAGTCAAGTCTCAAGTCTTTGAGCTATAGAGTCCAAGTGAAGTCTCAAGTCTGAGCTATAGAGTCCAAGTCAAGTCTCAAGTCTTTGAGCTAGAGTCCAAGTGAAGTCTCAAGTCTTTGAGCTCGAGTCCAAGTCAAGTCTCAAGTCTTTGAACTCGAGTCCAAGTCAAGTCTCAAGTCTTTGAGCTATAGAGTCCAAGTCAAGTCTCAAGTCTTTGAGCTATAGAGTCCAAGTCAAGTCTGAAGTCTTTGAGCTATAGAGTCCAAGTCAAGTCTTAAGTCTTTGAGCTATAGAGTCCAAGTCAAGTCTCAAGTCTTTGAGCTATAGAGTCCAAGTCAAGTCTCAAGTCTTTGAGCTAGAGTCCAAGTGACGTCTCAAGTCTTTGAGCTCGAGTCCAAGTGAAGTCTCAAGTCTTTAAGCTATAGAGTACAAGTCAAGTCTCAAGTCTTTGAGCTATAGAGTCCAAGTCAAGTCTTAAGTCTTTGAGCTAGAGTCCAAGTCAAGTCTTAAGTCTTTGAGCTAGAGTCCAAGTGAAGTCTCAAGTCTTTGAGCTATAGAGTCCAAGTCAAGTCTCAAGTATTTGAGCTATAGAGTCCAAGTCAAGTCTCAAGTCTTTGAGCTATAGAGTCCAAGTCAAGTCTCAAGTCTTTGAGCTATAGAGTCCAAGTCAAGTCTCAAGTCTTTGAGCTATAGAGTCCAAGTCAAGTCTCAAGTCTTTGAGCTATAGAGTCCAAGTCAAGTCTCAAGTCTTTGAGCTATAGAGTCCAAGTCAAGTCGTAAGTCTTTGAGCTATAGAGTCCAAGTCAAGTCTCAAGTCTTTGAGCTATAGAGTCCAAGTCAAGTTAGAAGTCTTTGAGCTATAGAGTCCAAGTCAAGTCTCAAGTCTTTGAGCTAGAATCCAAGTCAAGTATTAAGTCTCTTACGGATGAGCGTTCTATCATCTGCTGTATCCCATCCGGTCTGCTTAGAACACTGCATAGCTAACATTAAGGAATCCATACCATTGACTGTATTATCCTCACTCCTTCATCTATTAGCATACAATATCAGTGTTGATTAGTTGACATTATTATTAGCAGACCTTTCCTTAATGTTAACACATTGAGTGCCAGCCATTTTTTCAATCCTGTAGGTAAGTTGTGCCAGGTTTTTTTTTGAGGATTCTGGCTCATTTTACAAGAGCCGAGGATTATTTTCTGTTAAGAATTCGTGAACACCAATCATCTAAAAATAACTAATAGAATGCGTGCTTTCTCTGTCTAAAAGAGTTAGTTTGCAGAGTTAGTAGTTATGTAGATATTAGCCGTTGAGTACAGCATGGTTTCAGAGATTTTCAGAGAGTTTGGAGATAAATGGATTTTTGGGTTAGGGTTAGGGTTAGGGTTAGTCTCCAAACTCCTCCCTCCGTCTGTGCTGCGGAGTGCTCTGCTGCTGGGAGTTTGAGCAGCGAGTTTGAGCAGCCTCTCTCCCTGGCAGCAAGTGTGGATAGGTCTCACTGTCTCTTGGGTTTGAGAGCCCCGATGAAGCCCCGTGCGACTCTAGGCTTTATGCTGCTCACCCAGTCCATTTCTGGAACCCCCCACCGCAGCAGCGCGAAGCGTCCCCGCCTACAGTATGAGAATGAGGCTCGTTCATTTCCGCGGGAGGCGGCTGCTTTTGGTCCACGGGTCCCGTGGCTGTGGCTTTCTCTCTGTCTCTGTCTGGAGAGAACTGTCGCCACTTAGTGGTCGGTAAAATAGATTATACACATTCTCTTCCTCCAATAGTGATATAGAAGACGTAAAAGCGGTTGATTGATGTCCCACCGTCAAAAAAAAAAATGTTTATGTAAGACGAGATAGCTCGTCTATGGCACTTAACCGTTGGATTATGTAAGACGAGATATCTCGGCTATGGCACTCAACGTGTTAATACGCACAAAAATATAGATTGTTCACAAGTCTCAAATCTCAAGTCCAAGCAGAGTCCATCTCTGCCACAAAACTAATGGGTGATGTCACAGAGGCTATACCCTCAAACCATAACATTACGTGTAACCTTAAAGGGATACACCACTTTTTTGGAAGTTTAGCTCATTTGCCACATCCCCCCCACATAACCAAGATACACCATGCCTTACCGGCACTGTCCGCTCAGTTTACAGTGAGCTACAGTCGTGAAGTTAGTAATTATCGCCATAGAATGGAGGCTAATGGTACAGCTGTTAAAAATCTGGCAAAACACACATCTCACGGCGGCAAAATACATGTTGTGCTTCGGGTACTCGCCACACGATGAAATGTTAATCCAAAATGCACATAATCTGTCTTTTTGGAAGGAAAAGAGGTAGCCGCACTACTTTCCAAACATGGCCGCCGACCTCTTTTCCTTCCAAAAAGACACTACTGTACTGTATTATTATTACTGTATTATTATTAGGTATATTAATCAATTTCTCCATTGTTGAATGATAGTTATTTAATGTGTAATCAATTATTTGTTAGCCTATTGCAGACAGTCCCTCACTTTTAATGTTTGGTTTCTGTGTGGTGCTGATGGACAGGTCCTTCTACAGTTCACATAAAAAGTGTTCTGAGAATGCATTATTTGGCCTCCGTACTGTTTACGGTCGAAGGAGGACCGCCAACATTTTTAAGATTTTCAAGTGGGCCATGAGACGAAGCGCTGAATTAGGGTCTTTGATATATAAAAAGGTTGAGAATCAGTTCAGGAAGAGATCAGAATCCTCCAGACAGGCCGGTCACAGGATAACGAGCCAGCTTCACCTCTCTGCTCAGATAGATCGCAGATATGGATCACAGATATGGATTAGCTCTCTGCAGCTCTGTTGATACAGATGGGAACTGCCCAAGCTGCAAAGTCCTGTTAATTGCTGATCATCTGCTCCACCGGCTCAGACATCGATCTTTCTGTCCAGTTTCCCCTCCACGTCCACCTCCACCTCCACCTCCACCTCCACCTCCACAGACCACATTCGGGCCACGAACGCACATTTGACGAGATCTTGTCTCTCGGTCCCAAATCTGAATTAAATATTCTTTAATTGTTAGATAGGATTTTATGCAGAGTTCCATGAATATATTGTAGATAGAGAAATAACAGCTAAACTACGATCATTCTTCTACATTCTCTAACATTAGTTGTATTAACTCATTCTCTGCCATTGGCGTCCATTTACGTTTTTGTTTTTTGGTTTTTTAAGATCCCCATTAACCACTGCCTCAAGCAGTGATTATTTAAGAGACAACGCAATTCCACGCCATTGGCGCAATTGAACATCGATAGATGTCTGTCTTGCTCACCTTAAGAAATACTACAGCACGTCTAGAGTTGTACAGAAGTGACCACGATTGTCCAACAAAACCAGGAAGCAGAGAAAAGCAACAATCTCCCGTCAGAAAAGCTCCATAAAACAGCTCCAGGCACTGCTCAAAACGCTGCTCAAACGCTGGTCCGGCAGCTTTTAGCGAGCCATGGACTCCATGCCAGCGGGGCAGGCTGTCACTCAAACCTGAAGGATGTTCATAGTCATACAAGAGAATATTCTGTGGGTCTTGGAAGATGAGTGAAAAGGATCAGAAACGCTGGCGTTGGCTGGCGACTTTTCCTTTGAAACTCTGGCGGGGAGTGAGTTAACTTCTGGTAAATTAAAGGATGGCTTTACCGGTAATCAACCCACTTTGTATCATTAAAGGAACACTCCGCCCATTTTCAACCAGCTTTGTATCATTAGAACATCAGTAGTATATCAGAAAACTGTTAATGGTTTTGAAGTCTGTCATTTAATTTGACAGTTATTGAGTGTTAACACGTTCACTGCCAAGGACGTGTTAACACGTTTTCAGAATCCAGCTGTTGACTGCCAACGACGTGTTAACACGTTTTCAGAATCGATTATTTTTTTTGACGGTGGGACGTTGATCTAACCCTTTTACGTCTCCTACACCAGAATTGGAGGTATTGAATGTGTATAATCTATTTTACCGACCCACTGAGTGTCGACATGTCTCTCCACAGTAGAAAGAGGCGACCCAAAACTGGAGGGAAAAGCGCGAGGAAGCCGTTCTCATACTGTAAAATTGATGGCAAAAACGCTTTCACTTTCGCGCTGATGCACAGCGGTGGCAACGGTGGGGGGTTCCAAGAATAGATTGGATGCACACTTTGAAACACGCAGCATAAATATGACCAGAATCGCATCAAAGCTCTCAACCAAAACTCCACGAAACGAGCGAGTCCACCCAGACTTCCTCAAACAGCGGCCGCGCAAACAGGCAGCAGCCAGGCAGCAGCAACTTCGTTGTGACACGCCCGCTGGAGAGCCAGGGAGGCAGGAGGAGAACACACACGGAGGGAGGAGTTGGAAGCAGAGGGGGGTTTCCTGCTGTTATGGAGGAAATTACTGTTCAAAACTATTGTTTAGATGTCTGACTCTTACTGATGCCAAAAATGAATGGTTAAAGTGACTGTTCTATCGAATTTCACAAAAAGCCGTTTATCTCTGAATAATTTTTCTGACGCTGAAACCATGCTGTATTCAACTGCTAATGCTTACATAACTACTAACTCTACAAACTAACTCTTTTAGACAGAGAAAGCACACATTCTATTAGTTCTTTTGAGATATTGTGTGTTCACAAAATCTTAGCAGAAAAGAATCCTCGGGTCTTGAAAGATGAGCCAGAATCCTCAAAAAAACCCTCTGGCAGAAGCTAACTACAGTAAAAAAAAAACGTCTGGCAGTGAATGTGTTAAAGTGTGGACCAGTGACATCACTGGTCCACACTAACTCAAATGAATAACTCATTAACTCAAATCAACCCTCAATAACTGTCAAACTAGATGAATGATGAATAGTTTGACAGTTATTGAGAGTTGATTTGAGTTAATGAGTTATTCATTTGAGTTAGTGTGGAC
>NC_139627.1:54204412-54206912 GCF_964638095.1 Poromitra crassiceps | reverse complement strand
GTGAAATCAGAGTTAAATAAATGGGATTAGAGGGAGTAGGAAAGTTTAAATAGATGGGTCTTAACAGCAGTCTTCAATTCTGTGATGGAGTCCAGTGTGCGAATATGGGGGGGAAGGGAATTCCAGAGTGTAGGTGCGGCATGAGAGAAGGACCTGGCACCCATTGTGCTCAGCTTGACGGGGGGTATTTCCAATAGACCTGCTGATGAAGACCGGAGGGAACGGGCGGGAGTGTAGGGGTGAAGGAGTTCTGTGAGGTAAGTGGGTGATAGATTATGGAGAGCTTTAAATGTTAGCAGTAGGACTTTGAAATTGATTCGTTGGGGGATAGGGAGCCAGTGTAATTGAATGAGCAGGGGTGTTATATGATCAGTGGATTTTGAGCGGGTAATGATCCGTGCTGCAGAGTTCTGGATGAGTTGAGATCGGTGGGTGAGTTTGGCAGGGATGCCTGTTAGAATGGCGTTACAATAGTCAATACGGGATGTGACCAGGGCATTGACGAGTACTTCACTTGACTGTTGTGATAAGGTGGGGCGTAATCTGGAGATGTTTCGTAGATGGAAGTAGGCGGACCGGGAAATGTTATTTATGTGTTTGGTGAAAGAAAGTGTACTGTCCAGGATGACACCAAGGCTCTTGACCTGTGTGGAGGCAGCTATGGTGGTCCCAGCAATGGGGAATGAGCAGATCTTTGTTTTGGTGAGTGTCGATTTTGAGCCAATAAGAAGTAGTTCTGTTTTGCTATTGTTCAATTGTAGGTAGTTGTTGGTCATCCATTTCTGTACGTCTTGGAGGCAGGTAGTAAGAGTGTTGGGGGGAAGGGTGTTAGTGGGCTTGGTAGACACATAAAGCTGCGTATCATCAGCATAGCAGTGGAAATGAATGCCATATTGCCGGAAAATATTACCAAGGGGGAGGAGATATGTGATAAAGAGAATTGGACCCATTACTGATCCCTGTGGAACACCATGATGAACTGTGGAGCTTTTTGACCGGGAGTTCTGAATCTGGACGTAATGTGTTCTGTTGGCAGAAGAGTTGGTAGGAGGCAAACCATTGGTGGATGGTGCCTCCAACTCCAACACTAGCCAGGCGGTCCATGAGTAGTTGATGAGATATAGTGTCAAAAGCTGCGGTAAGGTCCAGGAGAATGACGATGGAGAGCAGACCGGAATCAGCTGCGCGGAGGAGGAAATCTTAACTAGGGCTGTTTCTGTGCTATGATTGGGATGAAAGATTGGAATTGTTCAAAAAGTTTATTGTCATCAAGGTGGGTCTGGAGTTGGGATGCGACTACTTTCTCGAGGATTTTTGAGATGAAAGGTAAATTGGAAATAGGCCGGTAATTATTTAGGTCACTTGGGTCTAACCCAGGTTTTTTCAGGGTTGGTCTGATTATAGCAGTCTTTAGTGATGGGGGAACTGTACCAGTGGACAAAGAAGAATGTATGATGGAGGTTACCAGGGAAATAATAGAGGGCAGGCATGCTTTGACTAATGTTGTGGGGATAGGATCCAGGTGACATGTGGCAGTGTTGGACTTGGTGATGAGTTCCGTGATTTGATTCTGAGTTGGCAGACTGAAGTTACAAAGGGTAGTGGATGGGAACGTAATCATGGACATGGTATTACTAGGTGGAGAGCCAATCTGCATACTGTTAGTAGAGGCTAGTTGTTCATGGATTTTGGTGATTTTGGAGTTGAAAAATGTCAGGAAAGCAGAGCATCGTTCATTGGAGAGGTTATTGTTAATACTAATTTCTGGTGGTCTGAGTAGCCGGTTCACTGTGGAGAAGAGAGTCCTGGTATTCCCTTTGCCTGAGTTGATGATGTTTGTATAGTAGGATGTTTTAGCTGTAGACAGAGCAGTTTTGTATTGGAGTATATGGTCGAAATACATTTGTTTATGGACAGTAAGTCCAGTATTTGTATTTTGTATAGAGCCTCTCCAAGCGTCGACCTAATGTCTTAAGCTGGCGTAAATCAGGTGTATACCAAGGAGCTGTATGGGTGGTTCGAGTGGTTCGAAAAACGGGCTGCACCTCCCGCCAGAGCCATGTAAGAAGAGTTGTGACATCTCCATTCACTCCAATGGACCAGTTTTTTACTCTCAAGAGTTCCAGGAAGGTCCTGGATTAAGCAGCACTGTCGAGTTGCAGCAAAATGGACAGTTTGTGTTGTACTTTGAAAGTGTTTTTTTTCTTGAATCAAATTGTACATTATCAGCTTTATTTTAGCATGCAAAAACAGCGCAGGACTCATTCCTGGCTGTTCACTGGCTAATGAGTCTCGCATTTTGGGCCACCCTGATCGCAAAGTCGTTACTGATTGGTGAATGGTGAATCCACCACTCACCAATCAGTTTGGTGAGAGGAGTGTCCCAGACCCAGAGAGAGATCTGCAGCATGCAACGTAGTGTATCAGCGTAAGAAGACTCATGGGTCTGGTGTTGGACTAACATCTACCAGTCTGGTAGGTGGATGACAGTTTAGTTTAG
>NC_139627.1:54194412-54199412 GCF_964638095.1 Poromitra crassiceps | reverse complement strand
ACAGCAATGCGCTTCTAAATGGCTCGTTTTACTTTAAATAACACCCAAATGGCAGAGTGGACAGTGGAGTGGAGCAAAGTAATTGCGTGCATGCTGACGATAGGAGAATGCCATCTGTGTCATCACTTTTACGCAGAAACACCTGGTTTGCCATGTGGCACGGCTACCCCATGCATGTCCAGTACAATTATAACAGGCATAGAGGTAATAGCGTGTGTGCATTGCACGCAGCATTAAACAAACGCAAAAGCTAAATTACCGCTTTTGCGACAATAGGGCGCAAAGGATTTGGCAAGAATATCCAAGTTCCTTGATAAGAAGACCATGAGGAGGACATTAGCTACGCCTTTAATTCAATGTCACCATGACTACACCTGTATATCCTGCTACAGTGGTATAATGTCACCATGACTACACCTGTATATCCTGCTACAGTGGTATAATGTCACCATGACTACACCTGTATATCCTGCTACAGTGGTATAATGTCACCATGACTACACCTGTATATCCTGCTACAGTGGTATAATGTCACCATGACTACACCTGTATATCCTGCTACAGTGGTATAATGTCACCATGACTACACCTGTATATCCTGCTACAGTGGTATAACTAAAAGATGAAAAGACCAAAGAACAAACGAATGAGGGTCATTATAAACCTCGGTCCAATAATGCACATTAGCCCAACCCATTTTAAAGCGTTGAATTGGCAGTAATAGTGCAAAACCTTTCTTTGACTGTTTTTTTTTAACTTGTCTTGGTTCGTATCTCTTTTTTATTCTCCATTTTTTTCCTCGTGTATTATTGTAAAATTGTGTATCATTGTGTGAATCATTGTGTGTATCATTGTGTGTATCATTGTGTGTATCATTGTGTGTATCATTGTGTGTATCGTTGTGTGTATCGTTGTGTGTATCGTTGTGTGTATCATTGTGTGTATCATTGTGTGTATCATTGTGTGTATCGTTGTGTGTATCGTTGTGTGTATCGTTGTGTGTATCGTTGTGTGTATCATTGTGTGTATCATTGTGTGTATCATTGTGTGTATCATTGTGTGTATCATTGTGTGTATCATTGTGTGTATCATTGTGTGTATCATTGAGGCCATTTACACCTGGCATTAACATGCGTTTTCTGCCATCAGATTGCAATCCGATTGTATTTTATCACTTGAAAGTACAGGTGTAAACACCCCCAAAACGCATTGAAGAAGGATTGCAATCTGATCGGCCAAACCACCTCCGGAGGTGGTCAGGGACGCATTATGACAACATTTAACACAAGTGTAAATGCAATGCGTCCTCTCAAAACGCATTCAGCAACTACCGGAAATACATAATCTTCGGAAGTCGGTGACGGCGCGCACACCTGTCCTGAACGCAATTCCCTGGCAGCACCGCACCGGTGTGTGCCCTCATCTCGGAGGTTTTGCCACGGCTGTAACCACCTGTGTTGCGTTCAGGTAACATCCTAAATTACAATATTATACAATTGAGAGCATAATTTCTCTTTTATATCAACACTTCTCCTTTGGAAAAGGAGTGGAAAATGAAAGGAAAATGAGGGAGAAAGGGTTCGAACCCTTTCCCCCTCATTTTCCTTTCATATAAAAGATAAATTATGCTCTCAATTGTATAACATTGTAATTTAGGATGTTACCTGAACGCAACACAGGTGGTTACAGCCAATGACATGCACGGAAAACGTATGTAGGCTATGTGTGTGTGTCACGGACCCAGTGTCTCCCAGCTCCATGGGAGAAGAACCTACAGAGAAAACTGCTATATCGACACGTCTGAAAAACTACCTCATGAGAGCGCAAAACCTTTTTGCAATATTTGGGAGGTTTTTCGAAATTTACGTGTTTGCATTACCCGATTTTTATTGCGATATTTAGTAATGGAAACACGGCTTACAGACAGGCCAAGGACAAGAACAAGAAAAGTGGCAGGGGCAGAGCAACGTGTCCTTTTTATAAAGAAATAGATGCAGTGCTGCGTGATCGGCCATCGTTTTGTCCAGGTGAAGGGGACATTCACTGCGCATTTGAGCTTAACAATAACCTCTATTTCCCTGTGCATGTATGCAAACATGCATGCACACGTTCAGGGAGCGCGCGCGTGATGACGTTCGAGCTGGAGAGCAATCGGATTGCAATCTGTTCACCCAAAACGCATGTTAGTGCCAGGTGTAAATGGAATCAGGCTGAAGTGATAAAATACAATCTGATTGCAATCTGATGGCAGAAAACGCATGTTAATGCCAGGTGTAAATGGCCTCATTGTGTGTATCATTGTGTGTATCATTGTGTGTATCATTGTGTGTATCGTTGTGTGTATCGTTGTGTGTATCATTGTGTGTATCATTGTGTGTATCATTGTGTGTATCATTGTGTGCATCATTGTGTGCATCATTGTGTGTATCATTGTGTGTATCATTGTGTGTATCATTGTGTGTATCATTGTGTGTATCATTCCCTTTTCTGTTTGCCTCCCAGCCGAGACCTCACGACCACAATGGAAATAAGTCTAACGACTTCATTGTGATATCCTGATGAATTATTTTATACTGTATGCTTGTTGGTGTATTGTATTTTTTAATTTGTCAAATCAATTCAATCAATCAATCTTCCAAGACCCACAGAATATTTTCTTCTATGACTATGTAAACATCAAATGGCCTATCTTAAAAGACAGAAGAAAGCCTCTACTTTCATAGAAAATAAAGGTTTGTTTCTGCCTTCATCCCTTCTTTAGTTATCGACACTTGATTGAATGTAGGTAGTTTTCACCAAAAACGCCCGTCTGTCCCAGAAAGCAGAGAAAAATGCATTTTAGCACCAGCGGAGCGAGGGAGAGATTCGCCCCGCACTCAGAGAGGGGACGTGTGGGACACACTCAGAGAGGGGACGTGTGGGACACACTCAGAGAGGGGACGTGTGGGACACACTCAGAGAGGGGACGTGTGGGACACACTCTCGTCTTGCCCGGGGCTTGGTGCTTGATTTGTGGAGGTCTGGGGTAGATTTGATGGCTGAAATGTGCACAATGTGAGGGTTCACAAAGCCCATTACTAATCTGCTTTGTCCCCAACTGCACCCACCGTCCTCAATCACATGGTCACCTGGGAGGACAAGTGTGTGTCCCCAAGTGTGTGTCCCCCCCCCCCCCCCCCCCCCCCCCACACACACACACACACACACACACCCACACACACACACCCCACCCCCCCACACACACACACCCACACACACACACACAGCGCTGCCATGTCACCTGTTGAGCAGGAAGGCGTTGTCGGAGCAGGTGAGCGCCTCTAGAAGGATCTTCTTCTCGGAGACAGCCTGAGATGAGTGGAACTTCATCCAGATGAACTCCCACACGTCCTCATCCATCAGACTGACTCCAGTGCAGTACACCATGTCCCGGACGTTAGGAGGGATCCTGTAGAGAAACATCATAACTGACCCCAGTGCAGTAACATGTCCCTGACGTTAGGAGGGATCCTGATACATCTCTAACTGTGCTGCCTACCTGATACCCTTGACCCATGGTCTCTTAAAAAGGCCGGCCGCAGACTGGAAAGACAATTCAGTCAGTCTTCTATTCTAGTGTGATTGAACACAACAAAAATAACTCAAGAGTTCTGTTCTCCACCATCTCCTCCCTCCTCAAACTGGTACCTTCATTAAGTCCATCTCTCCTGATGACTTCATGTCTTTCTTCCTGCATAACATTGACAGTATTACTGCTCAGATACAGGTGTCTCCTTGTCATCTGTGCCTCCTGCCTCCCGAATGTCCAACTTCAACCCGGTTAGTGTAGCTGAGGTTAGTGTAGCTGAGGTTAGGTTAGTGTAGCTGAGGTTAGTGTAGATGAGGTTAGTGTAGCTGAGGTTAGTGTAGATGAGGTTAGTGTAGCTGAGGTTAGGTTAGTGTAGCTGAGGTTAGTGTAGCTGAGGTTAGTGTAGCTGAGGTTAGTGTAGCTGAGGTTAGGTTAGTGTAGCTGAGGTTAGGTTAGTGTAGCTGAGGTTAGGTTAGTGTAGCTGAGGTTAGGTTAGTGTAGCTGAGGTTAGTGTAGCTGAGGTTAGGTTAGTGTAGCTGAGGTTAGGTTAGTGTAGCTGAGGTTAGTGTAGCTGAGGTTAGGTTAGTGTAGCTGAGGTTAGTGTAGCTGAGGTTAGTGTAGCTGAGGTTAGTGTAGCTGAGGTTAGGTTAGTGTAGCTGAGGTTAGGTTAGTGTAGCTGAGGTTAGTGTAGCTGAGGTTAGGTTAGTGTAGCTGAGGTTAGGTTAGTGTAGCTGAGGTTAGGTTAGTGTAGCTGAGGTTAGGTTAGTGTAGCTGAGGTTAGGTTAGTGTAGCTGAGGTTAGTGTAGCTGAGGTTAGTGTAGATGAGGTTAGTGTAGCTGAGGTTAGGTTAGTGTAGCTGAGGTTAGCAAAGCCATCAGTGGTATGCGCTCTACCACCTGCCACCTTGACCCCAATTCCTACTACCATGGTCAAATCTTGCTTACCCCAGATCTGTCCACTGATCACACAGATTGTCAACTCCTCACTGCTCACTGGCCTCATTCCCCAGGCTCTCAAAACAGGGTATATCACCCCTCTCCTGGAAAAAAAACTGGCCTGGATGCTGACTCTCCCTCCAACTACAGGCCTATTACTAATGTCCCCTTCCTGAGCAAAGTTTTGGAAAACGTCTGAACTGCAGAATCATCTTGTATCCCACCGGCTCCTTGGCCCTTTCCAGTCAGGCTTCAGAAAGAAACACAGTACTGAAAAAGCAATAGTCAGAGTCAGCAATGACCTCATCGCACAGACTCAGGTCGCCCTAGTATCCTCATTCTGTTGGATCAGGTATCCTCATTCTGTTGGATCAGGTATCCTCATTCTGTTGGATCAGGTATCCTCATTCTGTTGGATCTAGTATCCTCATTCTGTTGGATCTAGTATCCTCATTCTGTTGGATCTAGTATCCTCATTCTGTTGGATCAGGTATCCT
>NC_139627.1:54172902-54189212 GCF_964638095.1 Poromitra crassiceps | reverse complement strand
AGCAACACATACAGGTTGTGAGTTTGGGATAGTTGTGAACAGTTGTGGATAGTTGTGGTTTTTCTATAAAGAAAGAATAACAAAAATACAATGAGTGATCAAACATAAATAAATCCCATTAATATCCCCATCTGCATAAATATACTATTACTGATCCATAACATTAATTCTAACAGGATGAAATAAAATGGCTACAATTATACTCCCCTTACTATTACACAGCCAGAAATAAATGCCATTGATTTATTAACAGGTTTCCACAAACATATTAGCTACTGGTCATTTATAACTCACGTTTTACTAGCGAGGCTTTTTTTGTGAAAATCCACACTTCCTGTTGCAGTTAACTATCTTAGCTTAACCTCGATATAAACGCAGGCATTAATAATCACTTCGGGAGGCTTGCTCATCATAAAACATCATTCCACACAATACCAACAACAGGTAATGAATAATATAACGTAAGAACATGTTCAGGACTCGACGTGCTGCGTCGGGGGCTGTCAGGTGAGAGGACAGGAGGATCATTAATTAGCGTACATGAACCGGCTATTATTAGCGCATTTGGGAGCGCATTATTATTATTTTTTGGCCAGAAGCCAAGGTATGGCGCCTGCCATATCTTGCATTACTGAATTGACGCCCTTGGCTGAATCTTTCAGGAAGTGGAGAGAGCACCCCTGTGGGTGACCTAACAGACCTGGATTTTTGAATTAGGTCAATAGGGCCGACTAAAACGGGCCGACAAGTGGCCAAAACGAGTGAAAACAAGTTCAGCACCATGGAGAGCTCCATTCCACCAGAGTGGAGGAGCACCCTCTGGAGAGCCATCTGGTGAGAGAGGAGAGGCTGCATGCCAAGTGTGTGAGTGAGTGTGACTTAATGGCCAGTCACACAGGGACAGGTGTTCTGCTACTAATTATGATGATAATAATATGTTAATTTGTTTACTAAACATGACAAAACATATTGCGATATACATTCTGATTGAGCATGATCCTTATAATTATCGTAAATTCATTTCGACCGTATCACCCGCCCCCAATACACTGTTTGTTCTGTTCTTTCCCTTCTCCCCCTCCCTCCCCCTGTTCTCTTCCTTCTCTCGCTCCCTTCTCTTCCCCTCTCTCTCCCCCTATTCTCCCTTATTCTCTCCTCCCTCCCTCTCTCAAAATAGTTCAAGTAAGGGATAATCAACTCCTAGGTGCCAACAATATAAAATAAAAGCATTCACAAATTTTTGGTGAAAGTTTAGCAATCAAAATCTAAAGTTTTCCACAAGCCATGACTTTGTTTACCTAGCAACACTTGGGAAACCGACTAATACCTGGAACAATCATTACCATCCCGTCAGCTTCTCTTACAATGGAAATATTGTTCGCTGTTCCAGTAAATAACCTTGGATACGAGCCGGTATTCTTGGAGTATAGTGTATGCCGAATTAGAGACAGGCTTACAAGTACTCATAAATTGTCTATATGTTTCCATAAAAAGTCTCAACTTGTATTGTACCATGTGACTGTACCATGTATAAACCATGACTGGCTGACTTTACATGCAGCTAATCGTCCGTAGAGAGACTGAGCGGGCTGTAACTAGGCCACAGAAGGGACATGAGTCACATGACTGAAGATGGATGGAATTCATATTTTCAATGTATCTTGTATGGCCGACCGAGTGATTATTGCCATGTCATGGTGTTTTGGGGTCATTTATAAACAAATATAAATTCTGGTAATTGTCATTGGTTTGTAATTCTATTTTACATTGAAGATAATGGCAAGTGTCTGTCATCTTCCCCGGAAAAGGGGAGGGGACATGTTTGCCGGTCTGATCTATAGAGTAATTTTCACACATTTTCACCTCAAAGACCCTAAAGTGACACAAATTACAGTAGACCACAGACCCCCATCTGATATTTTTGCTTTTAATTGAGATGTTTTATTACAGAAAATGTATGAAACGCATACAATCTTTTTTTGTGATATTTTTTTTTATTGATTTAAATTTTCCAATATAAATGACCAATACATTCTGTCATTGTGTTATTTATGCGTGGAATTACAGTGAAAATAAATGATTCCCCTTCAATGCTGGGGAACCACTGCAATACCCTCAAGGGCCCCTGGGGGTCCTGTGAACCCACTCTGAAAGCTACTGCTCTAATATAATCAGAACAGCCTGGGAACTCCAGGAATGATTGTCTCTGACAGATGTCTGGTCTCGCTCCCGTTAGAAATCTTTGGGTATGCCCGAACCCCCAGATACCCGAGGGTCCGACCCGTACCCAGTCTCGGGTCTTATTTAAAAGAAGGGACTGCGGGTCTGAATGGGTCCAGGTCTCAGCTTTCTAATAATAGACGGGTCCGAGGCGGTTCTGAGTTTCGGGTATTTCTGAGTTTGGGCACAACTTTTTGGACCTGTGAAGACCTCTACCTCCAGTTCAGACAGATTGACATCCTGAAAACGGTCAGGCCAATCCCAACCCCTTTATTACATGGCTTTGTTTAAGGGGACTATTAAGCACGCTCCAGCGGCCTGGTATTTCACTGTGTGCGAGCACATGGCATCATCATGTGCTATTGGCTAGGTAGCATCGCCTAGTTAGCCTAGCTCTATGCCTGTTGTATATTTGCTGTTGGTGGATGTTGTTGTGGAATAAATGGTCCATGATGTGCTGAATCCAACAGAGATTGACTTGTCTCTTCGTTCCTGTGTCTATGGGCACTATCTTGTGCACAGCGCTTGTCCACGCCCCCAATTTGCATTGCGCACGGCGTTAAACGCTAAATTACCGCTTTTGCGAAGATAGGGCCCTACCTGCGTTTTGGGGACTTTTTGGGACAAGGAATTCATAGGCTAATTGATGCTGTTTTGATGATTTGACCTACTTTGACTTTCAAATCCAAGATGGCCGCCGATTTTCAGCTCCGAAAGATACATTTCGCAAATTGTACATGGAGCCTTAAGCTTAATTTATACTTATTAGAAAGTGTCGCTCAGCACATGGTCGCAGACGAAAAAGAAAGTGTCGCTCATGTTGCTTCTCTCCTCGGCTCAATGGTCACGTGACACTCGAATGCTATAGGCAGAGAACTAGTGCAGACAGCCAAGAGAGGGAAAGCTGTCAGTGAAACCACGTCGGAGGCAAGATGTAACGTACTTGGCTGCAGCCGCATATAACGACACACAACTCACCTCCTCTCTGTCTGGGAAGTTGGGAAGTCATACATCAAGGACAGGCTGATAAAAATAGCGGGGACACGTTCATTCATTTCATTTCAGCGAAAACCAAAACAAGGAAGTCAAGCGCGTGCCGTCTATATAGCCAATCAGACTTGCGCGACACATCGTGACGTAGTCAGCGACACTAGACATTTCACCAGGTAGCAGACACTGCTCGCAGACACTTGAAAGTGTCGACTCAAGTCCTCATTTCTGTCGGCGACGGTTTCACAAGTGTCGGCAGACAAAGCATAAATTGGGCTTTAGGCTCTGAAAGCTCTGCTCTGCTGAACACAAAGGTCTTTAGGCTCTGAAAGCTCTGCTCTGCTGAACACAAAGGTCTTTAGGCTCTGAAAGCTCTGCTCTGCTGAACACAAAGGTCTTTAGGCTCTGAAAGATCTGCTCTGCTGAACACAAAGGTCTTTAGGCTCTGAAAGCTCTGCTCTGCTGAACACAAAGGTCTTTAGGCTCTAAAAGCTCTGCTCTGCTGAACACAAAGGTCTTTAGGCTCTGAAAGCTCTGCTCTGCTGAACACAAAGGGCTCAGTTTCATAAACTTTTGTTAAGCACAGACCTTATTTCTAACATTGACTTCCAGACGAGGGGAACCAGTAGATGCTAACTTATGGGTTGGCCTACACACTATTAGTGTGTGTGTGTGTGTGTGTGTGTGTGTGTGTGTGTGTGTGTGTGTGTGTGTCTGCACGTGCGTGCGTGTGTTGTGTGTGCGTGTGTTTGTGGTGTTGTGTGTGCGTGCATGTTGTGTGTGCGTGTGTGTGTATGTTGTGTGTATGTGTGCGTGCTTGCGTCTGTGTCTCATACTCGGTCTGGTAGGACGCCTGCATGACGTTGCCCTCGTTGCTCGGGCCGTTGACTGGCCAACCCATCTGATGGTACCGGGATGCCACCTGTTTTAACACATAGTCCTGTTCTTACACACACCAACACACACACACACACACACACACACACACACACACACACACACACACACACACACACACACACACACACACACACACACACACACACACACACACACACACACACACACACACACACACACACACACACACACACACACACACAGAGGTGAGAGGACAATACCAAGAACAGTCCAATAATATTCTATGACAAAAGAGTAAGACCACCACCGGATCAGGCAAGCTCCAGCAGAAAAACAGCAGAAAAACAGTGGTGACTGTTGTATGTAGATTGAGAACACATTGCATTTCCACTCGTATTCAGTGTGGTCACAAATTTCCTTCTTTCTTTCTTTCTTATATTTTGTACTTCTCTTATTTCTCTCTTTTAGGTATTTTATCTTTATTCTTCTTCTTCTTATAGCCTACTTTATGTGAAGCACATTGACTGGTCTCTGTGTATGGAACAGGTGCAAGAGAAACACTGCACCATAGTCCACGCTTGCTCTATAAACTGTCCACGGACAATCTGATCCCAATCTGCACTCAATGTGTCTTGGGTGCAATTACACCTCTACTTTCATGTGGTTTAGTACTAGCCCACTACAATCCCATAACCCTAAACACATTTTAATGGCAGGTGTAAATTATTTTTTAACATTTTATTATCTTTTAAATGCCATATAGAAAATCTTGTCACTAACCTAAGGCAGAGGGTTGGATTTTTGTATAGGAATAAAATGCTGTTTCCTATGAGTTGCAGGAAAAGAATATGAGGCTATGTTTTTATCAGTCCTGGATTATGGTGATATAGTTTATAGACATGCTGCTACAGTACCTCCACACACAGGGTAGTGGGGGTGCTTAGTGGGGGGTGCTTAGGGCAGCACCCTAAGCACCCAGCTGTTTTGTATTGGAATTGCAACGTCAATAAAAAATAAAACGATTAAAATGTGTTTTATATGCTTTATACTGCAATATTTAGGGCTTAGTTGAAGACTATGAGCAAAGCAAAGAGGGTGGAGATGTTATTTTTGATGTTTATAATAGGTTTTAATAATAAGATAATAAAATATAATAATACTAATAAGTTCAGTGTTTCTGCTTGCTGTCTGTTGTAGTGTAAAACGACCAAAAAGGAGAGCAGGTGGTGACATGAAAGTGAGTGAGAAAAGGAGAAAATACTGAATAATGACATCACAACAGTATAATCCTAATGTTAATTTAAAATGAGATATTCCTCTAAATATGGCTAAAAAACATTAAAACGTCTAAAAAACGTCGCCACCGAGTCCCTTCCTTGCAGCACCCCTGCCTCCACACTCACGGTGTATCACTCTGCCCTCCATTTTATTTCTGGTGATCCATACGCAACTCACCATTGCACCTTATACTCCAATGTTGCACTGCCCTCCCTTTCTCAAAGGCGTTAATTTATATTTAAAGCCTTAATTCGTACAGTTACGTTTTACATTTTCTCCCTCTTTTTATGGCAGACAAATAATCATTTGACACGCTCCGCAGATTACCTAATGCTTCAATTCCCTCATGTAAAATACAGAACTTGGAAAGTCTTCTTCACGTTATAGTGCCCCTTCTATACCTGGAACAGCCTTCAACATGTTTTAAAAATAGTTATTTTTAAGTCACTTGTTGCATGTCAGGTGGGATTTGAAAGTAAATGTTTTAATTATTTTAATTCATGATCTTTAAATATACCTGCGTTTGTATTTTTATTTTTTGTAATTTTAGTTACCGTACTTCACTCTTGGAATCTGGATTTCTTGTTTGATTGTTTTTCATGTTTTTTTATCTGGAGATTTTACTCTCGGCACCATTGTAAATGAGGATTCGTCCTCAATGGGTTTTCCGAGTATAAATAAAGGTAAATAATAAAATAATAAATAAATGGGGTCAATGTGAACCAGACTACCTCCAGATGTAGTCAGGCAGATTCCATCACATTCTGATCATGATACGTTTACATCTATAGATTAACCAGTCCCTCCAGGATGTCGCTGACTTTTTTTTATGATTGTTGCGATAAAAAATTATTGATTTTGCAGTGTTTTTTCCTCAAAGATTTCGATGCAATTTGCTAAAGGTGCGTTCACACCAATCTATTAAAGTTTTTCGCTGGCATCGAGTTTAACTACAAAGTCAATGCAAACGAGCGATTGAGCGTATATTCGCCCGGGAGAAAAATCGCTGGGCGTCCGAGCGACAGCGACAGAGCGATAGGGCGAAAACTCGCTCGTCGCCCGAGATGAAATAACCCAACTCGAGCGAAATTTCCTGGCATCAGTCGCTCGCTGTTCAACGCTGATTGGCTGCCGTGTGAGAGTGAGTCAAGGATCACACTGGCTTGGAACAAACCGCTGGTTTATTGTGTGGCAACAAACCGCATTGACAGCTGATTGACAGGCTGACAGCTGACATGAAGTGAAGTCTGTACTACCAGTATAGAGCTCGCGTTAGGAGCACGCTGATAGGCTTAGCTTGTAAACAACTACAGTGGCTCGTAGTGGACAAACATTATGACATTGCGTAACGTTATAGCCCCCAGATGTCCGTCAATTCTTGTGCCTGTTGACGAGCCATTTAAACACAGCGACAGAGCGATTCCAAAGGGTTGAATCGAGCGACAGAGAGAAAAATAAATATCTCAGTGTGAACACAGCTTAAAGTCCCTGGAAACCAAAATCCACAAAAACGTTCTAACTATGTTATTTAGGGTCTTATGTTAGTAATTGTGTGCCTCCGAAATTATTATACATTACTTTCAACCCAAAGCCTTAAAATCGACACTTTTCTACAAGATTCTACAAAGTACTTCCTCATTGAAGACAGCAGTGCGCGAGGTGCTAAAACGCAGGAGCTTATGACGTCATAAGCTCTATATAACCTTTGTACACGCGCGTTCTTTGCCCCCACAGCGCTGCTCAGTGTCTGTCTGTCTCCCTCCCACTGTGTGCTGTGTTCGTTCGTTCGTTCTCTCTCTCTCTCTCTCTCTCTCTCTCTCTCTCTCTGGACTAGTGAGAGAGAGAGAGAGAGAGAGAGAGAGAGAGAGAGAGAGAGAGAAAGAGAGAACGAACGAACACAGCACACGGTGGGAGGGAGACAGAAGCGCTGTGCACTCAAAGTGGCAGAGCAGAGATTAGTCTCGTCGGCGGTGTGTAGAAACCTCTCCTCTGCCTGCTGCGGCGCTGCTGTGTGTGTGTCAGTGTGTGTGTGCGCGCGTCAGATGACCGTCAGTAGGCTACGCTATGCGCGCAGCAACACGCGAACACACACACACAAACCATCTCTCTCTCTCTCCCTCTCCGAGGAGAGGAGAGAGGTCTGAGAGAGGGAAATTTCCCTGCTGTAGACGGGACACACCCACACAGTCCGCGGGAGAAAATACACTCTAAAAAATAATTGATTCTCATGACTTTTGCCAGGACTGTCAAACCTAAATTTATATACTTTGCGACGTTCATCATCGTTCAAATTTGGCTGGTGGCTTATTAACATAGGCTCCTGTGATGTGATGAACTCTAAATGCTAAATAATAAAGAAATATTTCTGGTTTCCAGGGACTTTAAGTTATGTGATTTTTTTTTGCAAAATTGCAGGAACTGGCAAAAAAATTAAGTTGAGGGGGGAAATAGATTATTTTCCAACTACTACCTAATGGCAACGTTTCTAAACAAGTTTTATGTGATTTATTTTTATTTTTGGAACTGGCAAAAATTCCACGTTGAAGAGCAGTTTTGCCGTTTTTGCTGAGAAATTGCCTGCATTTTGAAAAAGTGCAAGCCCCCGCAAATATTGCAGATTTACAGTATTAGATATTTCATGTGAAAAGACGGTATTTTGTTTTTGTCATACCTGACAGTTTCGACTGCTTTGCAGGTATGACAAAAACAAAATAACGTCTTTTCACATGAAATATCTAATACTGTAAAACTAAGTCAGACGTCATGAACCTTTTTGGAATATTGCAGATTGTTTGAATGTGCATTAATGATTGATTGATTGATTGATTGATTACACTGAACAGGCTGTATTCGTCGGTGCGGTCCAGCAGTTTGTCCAGCTGGTAAAGCACTCGGCTGGCGGCGTGCCACGGCAGGAAGGACGTCTCCTCTGGCAGGTAGCCAATCAGCTGCAGCGGAATGCCCTGGGGGAGGTACCCCGCCCTGAGAGGATAGAGAGGGAGAGAGACAGAGAGCGAGAGAGAGGCAGGCATAAAGAGAGAGAGACAGAGACAGACAGACAGAAACAGACAGAAAGAGATAGAAAGTTAACAAACACAAGCAGCAATAATAAGGGTCCAAGCAGATTGCAAAAACTTGCAAAAATTTAAATTTTTTAGAGCAGACCATGTAGCTGATTATTACATATACACTTTTCTCATTTGTGGCGCGACCTAGTGGCAGAATATTGCAAGGTGAAGGAGTGAAGCTCAGACCTAGCATCCGAACACATGCACCAAGTTAGATTGAAATCGATTAAGCCAATTTTGATTCATGAGCGTTTATGTACAGTAAGGTTGAACTTAAAGACATTACACATATTAAGGTCTAAAAACTTCATTTCAAAATGGATTGACATATTGAAATTGTAGATAAAGCAAATTAAATCCATAGACTATCCCAATAAAGGACGATTGGCGCAAATGTTTCTGACGAGTTGTTGAAAATAGGATTTTGAGAACATTTCATTTTAGAAAATTTTATTTTAGAGCAGAAGACCTTTGGAGCAAAGATGCAGGTGTCTTGAGAGGTGAAAATTATGAAATAATTTTGACTTTAAGCCAAGGCGTCTTTGAGAAAATTGCAAAAATGTAAATGTGTTTGTTATAGTGCCACCCTGAGGTCAGTGTTTCATGTGCCTGACAAGTGGGTGGAATTTGCAACCCAGCTGCCAATTTTGGTGAGTTTTGGTTTTACGGTTTTTGCTGCATAAACACTGTTAGCGGAGAAAAATAAGAAAATTAATAATTAGAACAAAAAACAAAAGGGCTGCAGAAGCTCCCCCAGTAACAACTCTGTGCTCGGAATTTTGGTGTTGTGGCCAAGCTAGGTATTGAACCTCACATGACGCACTCAAGCAAGTCTTTTCTGCCCATAGACTTAGATGGGGAAAGTAGCAGCTGTAAAACTGTGACAATTTTTCCGGGTGTCACTCAAAGTCAAAAACGACTCTTTGAATGATCAAGTTCTGAATGATGACATTATTTGATATATGCATGTATATATGTATATATGTATATGTATATGTATATGTATATGTATATGTATATATGTATATATGCATGTATGATATCACAAATGTTTGTGATATTCATGGACAGCATTTTGAGGTGTAGTCGTGGGAGGGAGGGGTTGCAATTCGGTGGGCTGAGGTTTGCATCGCAGCTTTTCGCGGACGATGTGGTTCTGATGGCGTCATCGGTCTAGGACCTTCAGCGCCCACTGGATCGGTTCGCAACAGAGTGTGAAGCGGCTGGGATGAGGATCAGTACCTCTAGATCTGAGGCCATGGTTCTCAGCAGGAAACCGACAGATTGTCTACTGTATGTAGGGAATTAGTCCTTACCCCAGGTGAAGGAGTTCAAGTATCTCAGCGGGAGATGGACCAGAGGATCGGAGCAGCGGGAGCGCTATTGCGCTCGTTTTACCGCTTTTACCGTTGTGAAGAAAAGGGAGCTGAGCCAGAAGACAAAGCTCTCAATCTAGTGGTCGATCTTCGTTCCTACTCTGACCTATGGTCATGAAGGATGGGTCATGAGCGAAAGAACAAGATCGTGGATACAAGCGGCCGAAATGGGTTTTCTCAGGAGGGTGGCTGGCATCTCCCTTAGAGACAAGGTGAGAAGCTCAGTCATCTGTGAGGGACTCAGAGTAGAGCCGCTGCTCCTTCACGTAGAAAGGGGCCAGTTGAGGTGGTTCGGGCATCTGGTAAGGATGCCACCTGGTCGCCTCGCTAGGGAGGTGTTCCAGGCATGTCCAGCTGGGAGGAGACCACGGGGCAGACTGAGGGCGAGGTGGAGATATTCTATCTCCACATTGGCCTGCGAATGCCTCGGAATACCGCAGTCAGAGCTGGCCAGGGAAACGAAAGTTTGGAGTTCCCTGCTGGAACTGCTGCCTCCGCGATCCAACCCCGGATAAGTGGTTGACGATGATGATGATGATGATGATGATGATGATGTATGTATGATACTCCTATAACGTGTTTGCTGATTATATGTTTTTCTATGTACACCGTGTTCCACCCACTATTGTTATTTTTTTGATTCTGTAGCAGGTGTCACTTCCATTCTGTATTTCTCACAGTAGTTCAGTACTTAAAACTACAAAACTTAGAGACTACATTTACCAGGTGATGGGCCTGTCCCACCATGGTGTTCACAGGTGTTCTGCATACGGCCAATGATTAGAGTGGAGCTGATTGTCTTTTTTCTCCTGCCTGTTCATTGTTGTGTCATGTCTGCACTAAAAAACTTTTTTTTATCCTTATACAAAAGTTTCCCCTCACATTTTTTTTTATCCCACTAAATACTGTGGCAGTGTGTTTGTGGTCAGACGGTGCCCCCTGCCTGATTTTGGTGCTGTTTACATTTGTTTGGCAAGCGGCAATCTCCAACCTACGTGCGTTCGAGCTTCAAGGTGTCAAGTCGCAAAACCATGGATGCTAATACTGTAGCATAGGCTATTCCAGCTAACACCTAATAACAACATTAACGTTTAATTGTATGGGTTTAACCAACTACTGGATTGGTATGGATTGGTCTGACAGCATAGTATTGTTGAAAATAAAATGAAAATGTGCCAAAAATGTGTTTTAAATTCATACAATGCGGGTGGACATGTTGAAATGACATGAGATGACGCGCTGGGAGCAACTAGGGGGTGAGAAATAATACCCGAACTTGCGAGTAGCAAGTGGGAATTTGCAACCGCCGTTATAAACGAATGCAGCATAAGTGTCCTGTTAATTTAGGACTCAAAAATGGGAAGTTACAAAAGGGGAGTGACTTCAGTAGTGTTTAGTTTAGTTTCGTTTCATTTAGTAGGATCCCCATTAGACGCAGCAGGATGCTACGGCTATTCTTCCTGGGGTCCGAACACATAACAAATACAGTAATACATAAAAAGCAATACACAAAATAGTAAAAGTACAGTAACATAAAGTAGTACAGTACATAACATATAAAGTATATGTTATCAGACATAACAATATAGTGATGACAGTTCACTGCACAGCCCGTGCAGTGACTGCACCGATTCACATTACATGACCATTTTTAACATAACAGCAGTTTCAAACCATCTTTCCATAGACACATTATACATTTAGTTTAAGATCTGAGATGTTGTTTCAGTAATGATTTGAATCTAGTTTTACCATTTTCTTTAGAGATGTCTCTGGGGAGCAAGTTCCATTCGTACATACCTCTGTACATGACCATTCGTTTCATAGCATTTGTTCTTACTTTAGGAAGAGTGAAGTTACCCACAGTAGCATGTCTGGTGATGTGATTATGTTTGTCATTACTGAAGGATAGATTTTGATACAGAATGCCTGGAGTTTTTGTCACGGAAATGTTTCTAATAAAGACCAGCAGTGAGTAAAAGCAATCTATCTTTGACAAATAACCAGTTAAGACTTATGCATCGTTACAACATTTGTTGTATAATTACAATGGAGTACAATGCGTGCGGTAGTGTGGAACTGGTTAGCTTACAAAAGAGCCTGTACAACAAACCACGGTAATATTTTAGGGCATATTTGAATATTTGAAGGCCAAACTGTTGCATTAATGCTGACAAATAAAACTACAACAACTTGCAATTATATGTTCTTGCAATTAATAAGAACATGTTTTTCAGTATTTTGTCATATTGTCAAAAATATTGTTGTCGCAGAAATACCCTGAAATATCAGGATATTATTTTAGGGCCATATCGCCCATTAGGGTTGGCACGATGGACGATGGCATCGACCATCGTGATGGGCCGACCCCCCATCGACCTCTGAGCCTTCTACATCGGATCATCGTGATTCATTATCTGTTTGAATTAAAATTGTGCCGTTTTAATAATAAAAGAGGCCAAGTCCACTTACCGTGACGCGTGGGGGACGCGCCGGTGGCATTAAACAAGCGCACCCAGTTCACTTCAGGGAAGCCTCCCCTCCCCCTCCTCCGCTCTAGTGCTTCTCTGCACTGGGAGCGCTTGTTTAATGTCGCCGGGGCGTCCCCCGAGCGTGTCGTCTGTGTTGTTGTGAAAACTTTTTAAGACAAAGAAGAAACTTCACGTTCTTTCCTGTTTTCAACCCAAAGTGAGTATAAGTCTTCAACCATGAATTTAACTCGCCTGTTTCCAAAGTGAAAGTTGGAGTCGCTGCATATAGATACAGCAGCTGCGTTTCTCTAGCCATTTCTCCTAAACTCTCTCTCATTACATTAGGTTCAAAAGCCCACGCGAATCTAACGTTATATCAGCCAGTAATTCAGTCGGTTTTCTGCCAGCTAGTTAAATTCAACACACACACGTTGTTGGTGAGGATCTGTAACGTTAACATTAGTTTTGCGCCGTTCAAATTGCTATAGTGACAGCCACTGCCCACTTCAGTCGCCTGGCTCTGTGCTGTAGCACAGAGCAGAGGCTAATAGCCTATTCAAGCCCACTGGTATCATGTAGAGCTCAGGCTCAGCTGTCCTGTTAACGTGAACGCATTACAGCAACGCAGCGACTTAATAAATAATTAATTATTCCCCCAACCCCCACCCCAATGATGATGGCATCGTGCAAAACGATGTTTCACTGTAAAACAATCACGATGGGGATTTTGGTGACATCGCACAACCCTATCGCCCACCACTAATCAGAATCAGAATCCCCTTCATTCGCCAAGTATGTACACATACATGGAATTTGACTCTGTTTTGTGTTGCTCACACACACACACAAGAAAAAAGTTATGGACAAGCTAAAACAACCAAGGACATGGGTACAAATAAACATAAACTTAACTACGATACAATACGTGTGGTGTATAGTGACTATGTTAAATACGTATGAGAGAATCAGAATCAGAATCAGTTTTATGTTTTATGTATCAGTATTAAAGGAACACTGCCCATTTTCAACCAGCTTTGTATCATTAGAACATCAGTAGTATATCAGAAAACTGTAAACGGTTTTGAAGTCTGTCATTTAATTTGACAGTTATTGAGTGTTAAAGTGTGGACCAGTGACATCACTGGTCCACACTAACTCAAATTAATAACTCATTAACTCAAACCAACTCTCAATAACTGTCAAACTATTCATCATTCATCTAGTTTGACAGTTATTGAGAGTTGATTTGAGTTAATGAGTTATTAATTTGAGTTAGTGTGGACCAGTGATGTCACTGGTCCACACTTTAACACTCAATAACTGTCAAATTAAATGACAGACTTCAAAACCGTTTACAGTTTTCTGATATACTACTGATGTTCTAATGATACAAAGCTGGTTGAAAATGGGCAGAGTGTTCCTTTAAGTATGTAGACATACAAGGAATTTGACTACGTTGCTCTATTTACATTATATACAATAAGTGTGATGTAGAGTGACCTTTAGAAATATGTGTATATAGGAGAAAAAAAATCATAATAACCTACTAAGTATGTAAACCACACTGGATTGTAAACAAGTCAGATATTGCACAGTGTTGCATGTTATGCATAATGTACAGTATAAATAAGCCACACATGATCGTAAACATTCAATGTAAAGGAGACCTTTCAGTCAGATATTGCACAGTAAACATATCTCATGTCTGTGTGTGAGTGTGTGTGTGAGTGTGTGTGTGTGTGTGTGTGTGTGTGTGAGTGCGCGCACGCGATGGAGAGAGTAGGAGAGATGTTACCATGGTAACAGATGTTGGGTCACTGAGTCAGTGAGAGGTCCATGAAAAGTGTGTGTGTGTGTTTGTGTGTGTGTGTTTGTGTGTGTGTGTGTGTGTGTGTGTGTGTGTGTGTGTTTGTGTGTTACATTCACTCCCTTGTTGAATATTCAGTGTTTGGGGTGAAGACACATTCGCCTCCTTACTGAATCGACCTTTAGCCCCGCCCACAGTTCATGAATATGAATGAGGTGGGTGAGCGAGGACAGGCAGTGCAGTCAGAGGTGGAGAGAGAGAGAGGCTCAAATTAGTTGTATTTCTCATTACTGACGACAGACAGTTACTACTGACCTTTACTGAGCTGTCAATCAACGACACGCACACCGCGGTGAAAAAGTTTCAACAGAAACAATGTGTCTAACGTTGAACACTCAGCGAAAGTGCCTCACATACACCGTTTTCCACTGCCTGGCTCCATAGGCCAAGTTTGAGCTTTAAGGTCGGGGGTGCAGAAACAAATCTAGAGGAAAAATAATAATTAGGACAGCAGCAGGTGCATTTTCATATCCTGATTAATATGCCCAATCAGAGCGGGTTCCAAGGCCAGTCTCATTGGAGCCATTCTGTGTGCAAAATGGTAAGACGATTCTCCTCTAGGTCAATTCCGTGACGTGCGTGAGGTGAATAAGCGCCTGCCCTTCCTATAGGCATAATACTCCCAAGTGGCGGTGTAACGTTACATTAGGCTACATGGATTGCTGTGGACACCATGGATATACAGTAGTTGGCTAGTTCTGTTTGTAGTTTCTGGAGCCCGCATGGACTCGGACTGGAGGACGCGTGGACAGAGGATCGAGAGAGAGAGAGAGGAGCAAACTAACATTAAAGTAACTACAAGCAAGATTTTCGATTGTTAATAAACAGTCTACATTTAATATTGATGCCCCACATCTTACCTCTAATAGTAGATGAGACCAACGCCGAGTGAATCGGCGAGTGCTGTCTTGATGATTATAGTCTGTATGCGGGCAGGGCAGATCAGGAAGTGAAATGAAACGGTTTACGGCAGCCACTTACAAAATTACTTTCAAACAAACTGTTAGAATATAACGAGAGATGTTCGCGAGAGCAGAAAGTAGCGAGGAAAGCTGTTTTGGGTCTGTTGCTACGGCCGTAAACCGTTTCGCTCTGCCTAGCAACGGTTTGCCTACTGTAGCAACAGACCCAAAACAAGAATGAGGGCTTTCCTCGCTACTTCAAAGACCTTTCTCGCGAACATCTCTCGTTATATTCTAACAGTTTGTTTGAAAGTAATTTTGTAATTTTGTGGTTATGGCTGAAGTGGCTGCCGTAAACCGTTTCATTTCACTTCCTGATCTGCCCGGCCCGCACACAGACTATAGAGACAGTCGGCATGTGTGGGAACGCCCACAAAATGTTAAACGGCTGGCGCTGGCGAGTGGGGTAAAACCACCGATATATCTCAATGGGCTGACTCACCAAAGGACGGTGCTGTGGCTCTAAACTACGGATTTGGGGGTTCTAGAGCAGAACACAAGATGTCTGTTCAGATGTGTGTTTACTGCGGTGGTTAAATCCCCCGAGCCAGCGAACCCAGCGTCTATGACGACACATCGCCTCAACCTATAATCATCAAGACAGATGGGACAGTTGGTCTAATCTATTATTAGAGGTAAGATGTGAGGCATCAATATTAAATTTAGACTGTTTAAAGCAGCTACGAGCAAGATTTTTGATTGTTATTAAACAGTCTAATTTTAATATCGATGCCTCACATCTTACCTCTAGTAGTCTCGCTTGAACGCCGAGTGAATCGGCCAGTGTTGTCTTGATGATTAGTCTGTCTGCGGCCAGGGAAGATCAGGAAGTGAAATTAAACGGTTTGCGGCAGCCACTTCGGCCATAACCACAAAATAACAAAATTACTTCCAAACAAACTGTTAGAATATAACGAGAGATGTTTGCGAGAGTAGCAAGCGAGCAAGGCGTTCTCCTTGTTTATGGTATGTTGCTAGGCAGAGCGAAACGGTTGAAGGCAGGCAGCTGCGGTAAACCGTTTCGTTTCACTTCCTGGTCTATCCGGCCCGCCGGTAGACAGACACAGACTCTATAATCATCAAGAGAGCAATCTCCGATTCACACGGCTTTGGTCTCAGCTACTATTATAGGTAAGATGTGATGCATCAATATTACATTTAGACTGTTTAATAACAATCGAAAATCTTGCGCGTAGCTGCTTTAATAACAATCAAAA
>NC_139627.1:54162902-54167902 GCF_964638095.1 Poromitra crassiceps | reverse complement strand
CGTTTAGACACGCTGCTTCCATTTCCTCAGTCGTGGTCCATGAGAGCTAGGATGGCGAAGGCATGACCCGCCCTCTGCCTCTGATTGGCTAGCAGGCATGCATGAGGAGTGATGATTGGTTACTGTTAGGGTAAGGATATCAGGGTAAGCCAATCAAAGGCAGAGTAGTGCGGGCGGGTCGTGCCTTTCTCATCCTAGGAAAATATATTGCGGGCGGAAGGCGGGAGGGAAGAGACGGCAGCGCGCTGCAAGTGAAGGCGCACATTTGTTAAAGTGCCGCTCTAGGCACTGCCTAGTTCACCTTATGCACACTATATCCCTGGTCAGAAACTGCATGACATCATCATGACACCATCAGGATACCACCCAGTGAAGCAGCAGGTTCACAGAGAACAAGCTGCTTGATCTGAGATCTTAACTAGAGACTAAGAACTTTCTCCAAGATTTTCGTTCAAACTGGGTGGAAACAATTAGAGTAAAAAAATCTAGGTCAGAGAACCAATCAGAGTCTTTAGAGCGGAAGAGACTGACAGGGCGATGACAGAGCCTCCATGTTTTTATATTACATTGCATTGTGTCATTTAGCAGACACTTTTATCCAAAGCGACATTTTGTCAATAGTGAAATGGACTGTGCAACACAGTCTATGGCAGCTAAGACTCTTTGTCAAAAGGAACAGAGTACACACCCACACCCAGACACAGACAACATGCCCTGGGCAGTAGCATTTGTAGAAAGTACTTTTAAGAAGGAATAAGAGGCATTGTTGGATTTTTTTAAGAGGAAGAAGAAAGATGTTAGTTCGAGAAGGGTCCAGGTGTAGCCTGAGAAGGTGTGTTTTTAGTCTGAGGGGCCATCCTGACAGAAGTTAAGTTATAAGTTAAAGGAGAACTAACCTCCAAAACACTTTTTTTCAGCTTTTAACCAATATATATGACTTTGGGGGTGATGTGTGAAGAATTCTGGTCAGAATTTCCACATTTGACACCAAACTGTTGCCATTTTACCATTTGTATCATTTTTCAGCAGCATATCTGGCATAAGCGCCCTCTTAGGGTCAAAGACTGCTTTTTTTTTTTTTCTCAAATGAATGGGAGATTTGGTACAACCTGACGTCAGGTTGTCCCCAAAGACTATGGGATTTCAAGATAATTACTCCCCTACCCCCCCTGTACCCTTTCAGCTCCTCAGAACTCCAAGCCTATTCTTATTGAAGTTTGCTCTTAAAATACTGAACCAAACGTTGTCAAAGTTGGCACATGTCTTAATTATAGTTAGTTTCCCGCTGAATGTGTCACTACTTTATTAATATCTTACCTGAATAAGCTCGAATGATGATGTATATATTATCAGTCCGAGTTGCAAGCAGCTGTCTCCAGCCCAGGCATGCGGGAGAGAGTCGTACTGTAAACCTCATGCACTAGCTCCAAGCTCCGCGGGCGCGCGCAGCAGAGCAGAGCTCTCTGTGCTCTGAGAGTAGAGAGAGCAGTCTGATATTTCCGCAAACAAATATGGTCGCAGTTTAGCGCACATGTAAAATATAACGCTATACTACGACGTGACAACGTGACAAAGCTTCTCTAAACACATCGGCTACTATCATTTCCCTGCATCCCTCCTACTGAGATTATATCGGTAATGATTTTGGACAGACTGAATGCGCGGAGGAGAAGGAGAGATCTGCAGCTCTGCCCTGAGTAGCCCTGAGAGACACTCGCCTCGCTCCGACTACTGTGCCCGTCTGTGAAAAGCGTCCTGTCCAGTCGCACCTTCGCAAACAGATGCGGGATTCCCTCAATCCTGTACCCAATCTCAGACTGTATTCTCTAAATCGCACACCAGCTATTTCTGTCTGTTTGTTTGTTGCTCCGTGAGGTTACAAGCGCCCCATGCTGTTTCGCCAGCCGGGGTCTGGCAGGAGGGAGGAGGCGCAGGCAGCCTGCACTGCGCTGAGAGGAAAAAACTTTTGCACAACTTTTAACAAGAATCACGAAAAGTCCCCAAACTAAAATGAAAAAGGGACTATATGGCAACTTGGACGAGGGAATGACGTAGAGAAATCTCGCATTGTGTTACCCCAGAACGGGGGGTTTGTCGTATTGTGCGGTGTGCTGCTGTAACGAGCCCATGCCACTTTGCTCTCGTAACGTAGTTTTGACACACTGCCATAGAGTTACATGCAGAAAAATAATTAAATTTCTAGTTCGCCACTGAATTACCAAATTGATATAACTTTCAACCATTTTGAGCAAAGCTCTTTCCATACAGGCCACCAGCGTTGGCTAATTGTTGATATTTATACAGATATGGCCCCTCTCAAATAAATTATTTTTGAGGCAATAGGCAAACTGTAATGGCGTCGATTTCCGAAAAAAAATCTGGACTTCAACACAGCCAAAGAGTCCAGTATAGACAAGAGCATATGTCATTTCTTGGTTTTTTCCATAGGTATTTTCAAATCACTGTTCTAATACATATCTAGGGGGTTAGTCCCCCTTTAAGTTAAGTTAGTTAAGTTATCCTTTATTTATCCCCTTGGGGAAATTCATCCTCTGCATTTGACCCATCCTCTACTAGGAACCTTCGTAGAACTAGGAGCAGGGGGGAGCTCGTTCCACCATTGTGGCTCCAGGGACGAGTGGCGACCGGGATGAGCGACTTTTGACATAGCGATGGAGGGGCGAGGCGATCTGCAACGGTGGAGGAGCAGAGGGAGTGATGCAAGGCTTGGAACCTGACATAGATTGCAGATAGGGAGGAGCAGTCTGGTGTACTGCCCTGTAGGGGGCAGTCTGGTGCACTGCCCTGTAGGCAAGTACCAGTGTCTTGAATTTGATGCGTGCCGAGGTGGGAAGCCAGTGAAAGAAACCAGAAAATATTCACATTTAACAAGCTGGAATCAGAGAATTTCGTCTTTTCTTAACACATTCACTGCCAACAGTTTTTTTTTTTTTTACTGTAGGTAGCTTCTGCCAAGGGTTTTTTTGAGGATTCTGGCTCATCTTTCAAGAGCCGAGGATTATTTTCTGCTAGGACTTTGTGAACACAAAATATCTCAAAATAACTAATAGAATGTGTGTTTTCTCTGTCTAAAAGAGTTAGTTTGTAGAGTTAGTAGTTATGTAGGCATTAGCAGTTGAATACAGCATGGTTTCAGAGATTTTCAGAGAGTTTTGAGATAAATGGATTTTTAGAACCACCTCACGTGCCTGTGATTATGGGTGCCCTTGGGCAAGTGTGTATACTGTATTGTGTTTGTGTGTGTGTGTGTGTGTGTGTGTGTGTGTGTGTGTGTGTGTGTGCGCGTGCGTGCGTGCGTGCATGCGTACACTTATTCCACAGTAAGCATAAGCTAAGAGAGAGAGAGAGAGAAAGAAAGAGAGAGAGAGAGAGACTAAACTACCGTAATAGTTTAGTCCAATATAACAGCACCCCCCCCCCCCCCCCCCCACTCCTGCAAACTCCTCCCCTCCGTGTGTGTTTCTCCGTTGCTCTGCAGCGGGTGTGTCACAAGCGAGTTTCTGCTGCCTGTCTGCTGCCTGGCGGCCCCTCGTCGGGCGAGCCTGGATGGGGCTCGTTCGTTTCTTGGGGTTTCGGTTGAGAGCTGGGATGAAGCTTTGTGCGATTCGCTTTATGCTGCGTGTTTCAAAGTGTGTTGCACCCAGTCTATTTTTGGAACCCCCCACCGTTGTGCGCCACCGTTGTGCGCCAGCGCGAAAGCGTTTTCGCCAAACCATTCTACAGTATGAGAATGGTTTCCTCACGCTTTTCCCTGCAGGTTTGGCTCGGCTTTCTTTACTCTGGAGAGCACTGTCGCCACTTAGTGGGTCGGTGGAATGGGTTGTACACGTTCGGTGGCTCCCATATTTTTATAGGAGATGTAAAAGGGTTTGATCCACGTCCCACCGTCAAAAAAAAAAAAAAAATTGACGAGTTAACTCGTCCACGGCAGTCAACCGTTGGATTTTTTTTGACGAGTTAACTCGTCCACGGCAGTGAACGTGTTAAAAATAAATTAATACTCAAATCGATATATATATTATCAAAATATGTAATAGCGACTTGACAAGCTGAGTCTCACAACACAGTTCACATTGCTGCAACTTCTCCCTGTAGCGTTCCAGTTCACACTACTGCAACTTCTCCCTGCAGCGTTCCAGTTCACACTGCTGCAACTTCTCCCTGCAGCGTTCCAGTTCACACTACTGCAACTTCTCCCTGTAGCGTTCCAGTTCACACTGCTCTAACTTCTCCCTGCAGCGTTCCAGTTCACACTGCTGCAACTTCTCCCTGTAGTGTTCCAGTTCACACCTCTGTAACTTCTCCCTGTAGTGTTCCAGTTCACACTGCTCTAACTTCTCCCTGTAGTGTTCCAGTTCACACTGCTCTAACTTCTCCCTGTAGTGTTCCAGTTCACACCTCTGTAACTTCTCCCTGTAGTGTTCCAGTTCACACCTCTGTAACTTCTCCCTGTAGTGTTCCAGTTCACACTACTGCAACTTCTCCCTGTAGCGTTCCAGTTCACACTGCTCTAACTTCTCCCTGCAGCGTTCCAGTTCACACTGCTGCAACTTCTCCCTGTAGTGTTCCAGTTCACACCTCTGTAACTTCTCCCTGTAGTGTTCCAGTTCACACTGCTCTAACTTCTCCCTGTAGTGTTCCAGTTCACACTGCTGCAACTTCTCCCTGTAGTGTTCCAGTTCACACCTCTGTAACTTCTCCCTGTAGCGTTCCAGTTCACATTGCTGTAACTTCTCCCTGTAGTGTTTCAGTTCACACTGCTGTAACTTCTCCCTGTAGCGTTCCAGTTCACACTGCTGTAACTTCTCCCTGCAGTGTTCCAGTTCACACTGCTGTAACTTCTCCCTGTAGCGTTCCAGTTCACACTGCTGTAACTTCTCCCTGTAGCGTTCCAGTTCACACTGCTCTAACTTCTCCCTGCAGCGTTCCAGTTCACATTGCTGTAACTTCTCCCTGCAGTGTTCCAGTTCACACTGCTG
>NC_139627.1:54135402-54157902 GCF_964638095.1 Poromitra crassiceps | reverse complement strand
GATACTGTATTTACTACATCTATATATGCTGATGATACTGTATTTACTACATCTATATATGCTGATGATACTGTATTTACTACATCTATATATGCTGATGATACTGTATTTACTACATCTATATATGCTGATGATACTGTATTTACTACATCTATATATGCTGATGATACTGTATTTACTACATATATATATGCTGATGATACTGTATTTACTACATCTATATATGCTGATGATACTGTATTTACTACATCTATATATGCTGATGATACTGTATTTACTACATATATATATATGCCGATGATACTGTATTTACTACATCTATATATGCCGATGATACTGTATTTACTACATCTATATATGCTGATGATACTGTATTTACTACATCTATATATGCTGATGATACTGTATTTACTACATCTATATGCTGATGATACTGTATTTACTACATCTAGATATGCTGATGATACTGTATTTACTACATCTATATATGCTGATGATACTGTATTTACTACATCTATATATGCTGATGATACTGTTTTACTACATCTATATATGCTGATGATACTGTATTTACTACATCTATATATGCTGATGATACTGTATTTACTACATCTATATATATGCTGATGATACTGTATTTACTACATCTATATATGCTGATGATACTGTATTTACTACATCTATATATGCTGATGATACTGTATTTACTACATCTATATATATATGCTGATGATACTGTATTTACTACATCTATATATGCTGATGATACTGTATTTACTACATCTATATATGCTGATGATACTGTATTTACTACATCTATATATGCTGATGATACTGTATTTACTACATCTATATATGCTGATGATACTGTATTTACTACATCTATATATATGCTGATGATACTGTATTTAGTACATCTATATATGCTGATGATACTGTATTTACTACATCTATATATGCTGATGATACTGTATTTACTACATCTATATATGCTGATGATACTGTATTTACTACATCTATATATGCTGATGATACTGTATTTACTACATCTATATATGCTGATGATACTGTATTTACTACATCTATATATGCTGATGATACTGTTCAATAACATCAGGACACATTGTTTATAGTTAGCAGCACAGCACAGGGTCTGTTTACACAAAGCCTGATGGCTGATTCATGCGGATGAGTCAGAGGCATGTCCTGGAGGGTTTTTGGGTGGGCGGGGCTAAAGCCTTGATGAGCAAAGCATCCAATCACCTAGACAAGCTGAGAGGACTGTGGCTGGACTGGTCTGACTGGGTGTGACTGGTCAGCAGGAGACTCACCTGGCCAGGTTGAAGGCATCATCAATAAGCCCCGCCCTGTTTCCAACAGAGATTATCTGAGAGAGAGAGAGAGAGAGAGAGAGTCAGACAGACAAAGAGACAGGCAGAAAGTCAGACAGACAGACAGGCAGGCAGACAGACAGGCAGAGAGTCAGACAGACAGGCAGGCAGACAGGTACCTCAGGGTTTGTGTGGAGTTGCTGAATCAGCAGTTTCCAGTTCTGGAGGTCGTAGTTCACCCGGAAGTAGCCCGTCTGGTTGATGTTGCCTAGCAACCAGGTGTCATCATCCATAGGACCAATCCTGTGGGTCTCTGGGAAAAAAATACCACAAAGAATCAATCTGATCTATAAATCAATCAGTCAATTCACCAATTAATTCATTAACTATAACTGTGCCTTCCTGCTGAGAGAAGATCTGGTAGAACTCCACACCAAAGTGTGTACTATACTGTACCCACGGGTCCAGTGTGTCAGTGCCATGTTTTTCCCCTAACCTTGTGATGCAGCTGGATTCACGCGAGATCATGAGATCACGATCTCACGACAAATCCATATCACCACGCTCCAATCCATTGGTTTGAATCTGAACCACTACTGGTGAGGCAGCTACGGGCGAGCGAGCCAATCACCTGCCAGGTTTCTTTTTTCCCAAGTGTCTGCCCGTTGAGACAGTTGTCCAAGTGACTCGTTCCCAGATGGTCATGTGATCTGGGAGCGTCAGGTTAGAGCACCCCATCAGTATACCACACATTTGAAAACTTTGAATTAGGTCCCGAAGCTTGGTTGTTACGGTTATGTTTAGGCAAGTAAAACAACTTGATTAATATAAGGTTAGGGTTAGGATTTAGTCATGGTTAAATAAGAAAACTTTAATGTGACTTATGCTGGGAATCAAACCTGCGGTCTCTGGCATCGAAGACAAACGCATATGCCCATCCGCCACCCTAACCAAAACCCTTACTGCCTATACGCTTTTATTTCAGGCACCTAGTGCCTATATTGCCCCCTGCTGGTACTGCACCTTCATACAGGCATGTACGTGACAGCGACACGGTGCACCAGCAGGTGTATAACACGCATTGGCATGAATGGGTTGAATAATGACAATGTTCAACAGCTATACCAGGCTACTGCTGCTGATATCACTACATTGAATCCTGACCCTTTCGGAGGGTGTTGTAGTCTGTCTGTAGTAGGGGTGTCACGATATTTCGTCGCACGATATATCGCGATATCGAAACGTCATGATATGCGTATCGTCAGAAAAAAATGATATCGTATTTTTTATTTTATTTTTTATGAATAATAATAGAACAAATTTAGCAGAATCAACACGCATGAGTGAGGGGGTAGACTACTACTGGCATGGCAAAACAGCTCAAGGGGTACATAAGATTACATAAGTTTAGGGACCATTGAGCATGAGTTATTTAAAGGAGAATTTCGGTTTTTTGAACCTGGACCCATCTCCTGGCATTAATTATGATTTGGCCACTCACCCAGCGATATCCGCGGCGTGTCTGGGCGTCCTAGCGTTGTTTTGAGATCAATAGCGTCCAAGTCAGTCGTAAAATGGTAACCTATGTGGGATTCGAAATAACGAAGGTTATGCCAAACCCCACATAGGTTACGCTAAAACCACCACCGCAAAGCGTCCTACCTGTAGTTGTCCAGTCGGCAGGAAAGTATCGCGGGACTTCACGAGACTTGGTGACCGAGATCACGTTTGAGGTAATTTGATCCCTGTGCGACTCCAGGAAATAGCCTGGGGGGAAATATCACTCTGGTGGATGTTGACGGATCAGATTATGGCCATATGTGGCGAAAACGGGAATAAAAATAGCTATTTAGATGCAGGAAAGACAGGCTTCCACTTGGCCCCAAATCAGCTCCATTTTACGACTGACTTGGACGCTATTGATCTCAAAACAACGCTAGGACGTCCAGAAACGCCGCGGATATCGCTGGGTGAGTGGCCAAATCATAATTAATGCCAGGAGATGGGTCCAGGTTCAAAAAAACCGAAATTCTCCTTTAAGAAATAGATTGTATACTTTATTTTTCTTTCACCATGCAACAAACATTTAGTTTGTGACAGTGTGACACATTCTATTGCAAGAGAAGCATTATCATCCATGTTGTTTTATAGTTATTATAATAACAATTTCCAAAAACAGCATTTGTTTTGTATTTTGTGTATTTCAAATGAAAGACTATTTTTCCAGTATTTTCCCAGGGCTCCCTTGAAAAGAGGTTTCGATTTCAACGGGACTCACATGGTTAAATAAATGATAAATAAATACATAAAAATTATTTACTTTTGTTAAAAAGAATATTGTTAAAATATCGTATCGTATCGTTATCGTGAACCCAATATCGTGTATCGTATCGTATCGTGAAATTAGTGTATCGTGACACCCCTAGTCTGTAGTCATGTTGTAGTCTGTCTGTAGTCATGTTGTAGTCTGTCTGTAGTCATGTTGTAGTCTGTCTGTAGTCATGTTGTAGTCTGTCTGTAGTCATGTTGTAGTCTGTCTGTAGTCATGTTGTAGTCTGTCTGTAGTCATGTTGTAGTCTGTCTGTAGTCATGTTGTAGTCTGTCTGTAGTCATGTTGTAGTCTGTCTGTAGTCATGTTGTAGTCTGTCTGTAGTCATGTTGTAGTCTGTCTGTAGTCATGTTGTAGTCTGTCTGTAGTCATGTTGTAGTCTGACTCAATGGAGGTGGCTATAAGCGGGTATAATCTCGTTTCAGATGGAGTGGAAGGCTACTGTATCTGCATGTTTTCAAAGTGCATGTCGCTACATGAAACAACCCCAACCTGCCAGCTAGCAACCTACATGCTGAAATATGTACATGCTTTTTACTGTTTTATGTGGCGTTTTCTTTTATGGGGATTTAGACATTTGGCTCCACCAAAACAAGTCCCACTGCAAGCTGGGCTTAGCCACGCCCAAGATGCTTGTGATTGGTTTAAAGAAATGCAAAGAAGGGAGAGCCGTTTTCCTTATAGCAGAATGACAGTACTGGTACAGTGCTTAGCCAAGTGTGGAGAGAGTCTGGCCGAGCAAGACTATGCTTGGTTTGCATGCGACATGCTGCCTGCTGTGTCTGTCACACTGCCACTGCCAGCCATGTTTGCTGCATCTGGAGTCTACCTGCATCTGTAAAGATGGAGTATCGCAGGGGTGACATATTTTTGTAGGCTTACCCAGAAGTCCCTGCACTTCCTGGTTCGTAGGTGTAAAAGGCAATGGGAATTTTGTATGGGGATTTGGGTTAAATGCATGAAATATGGTATGTGGTTAACAAACGTTTATAAAACAGAAAAGTTTGTGTTCAGCAAGATAATCTTCACAAATGAGGACCACGTTTATGACTTTTGAATAGTGATGAGGATCGTTAATTTGTATTGATATTGATACCATTTTCGAGTCTGCTTATCGATCCAGGTTCTTATCGGTTCTTATCTTAACTATGGATAGTTTTCTACTTTTTGGTGGAAAGACGAGACTATAACATTCATAACAGAACTGGTGCTTTTATTGCTTAACTGTGAGTCTGTGACTGTGCCTATATTTGATTTCTGAACAGAATGATTAGCCTTGCCTTCAATAAACACTGCTGATGCTGGGGATATATCTGAAAAGGCAAATAGCAAAATAATATCAGCACGGCAGCAGCAACATGTTTTTCCAACAATAAAGAACATAAATAGTTGTTGAAATACAGAGCCTTTCATGGTTGTATTTTAAATATTTGCTTTGATTAAAAACAAATCTTGGCATTAGCACTTTTAATTATGTATTACAAGCTATGTTAGGAAGCTAAACAGGCCATAATTCCCTCTCTAATATCAATTTCATATTGTTGTTAAAACACATTGCATTGCAAACTGTTAAACAGAACTGTTAACTCCTTAATCAAATTCAAACTTTTATTAGACAATCAATGTGTGCACTCACGTCCGCATGGGCTGTGAATGTGTGCAGTAGCAGCAGTATAACAGACAGCATGTGTGAGAGTGGACTGGAGACAGCGGAGAGGGAGAGAGAGAAAGAGAGAGAGGGGCGAGGGGAAAGCGAGCAATAACAGTATCGATAAGCTCGGACCTTATTGATTTCTGGGTTTTGAGAAATTTGGAACGAGCCCCATCTCTACTTTTGAAGCGTAAATGTTTTGTTTTTTGTTTTTTTTACACGATTTTCAGAAAACGCTTCAAAAGTCATAAACGTGGTCCTCGTTTGTGAGGATTATCTTGCTGAACACAAGCGTTGCTGTTTCATAAACTTTTGTTCACCACAGAACTTATTTCATGCATTTAACCAAAATTCCCATTGCTTTTACACAGACTATTTCCTGCGGTACTTTATTCCTGCATGTTGTGTTTTCAAACATACATGTAACACACTCTCTCTCTCTCTCTCTCTCTCTCTCTCTCTCTCTCTCTCTCTCTCTCTCTCTCTCTCTATTCACATTGTCACTCTACTACTGCCTCTCTCTCTCTCCTCCACACTGTGACAGAAACCCATTCAGAGAAGGTTAAGAGGTGCTGTGTGTGTGTGTGTGTGTGTGTGTGTGTGTGTGTGTGTGTGTCAGTGTGTGTGTGTGTGTGTGTGTGTGTGTGTGTATGTGTGTGTGTGTGTGTGTGTGTGTGTGTGTGTGAGAGAGACAGAGATTGTGCGTAATTGAAAGCATGAGAATAAATGAGAATGCATTTGTAATGAAATTGGGTGACAGAAGCCTCACATACCTTTGTGTGTGTGTGTGTGTGTGTGTGTGTGTGTGTGTGTGTGTGTGTGTGTGTGTGTGTGTGTGTGAGAGTGAGTGTGTGCGTGCGTGCTTGTGTGTGTGTGAGAGAGTGCGTGTGCATGTGTGTGTGTGTGTGTGAGAGAGATCACCGTGACAGTGTTCTAACCTAATTTTCAATCCTCTCCTCTCCACAGTAGCAGTATATTCCCCGGTGTATTGCAGGCAGGTACACACAGCTATACCCGAAATTTACGGCACATGTACGTGTTTATGTATGTATTTATGTACATGCATAAACACATCATATGTTTATGTACATATATAAACACATATGTGTTTATGTACATGCATAAACACATAATATGTTTATGTACATGCATAAACACATAATATGTTTATGTACATACATAAACACATATGTTTACATAAACACATATGTGTTTATGTATGTACATAAACATATTATGTGTTTATGCATGTACATAAACACATATGTGTTTATGTACATGCATAAACACATCATATGTTTATGTACATATATAAACACATATGTGTTTATGTACATGCATAAACACATAATATGTTTATGTACATACATAAACACATATGTTTACATAAACACATATGTGTTTATGTACATGCATAAACACATAATATGTTTATGTACATACATAAACACATATGTGTTTATGTACATGCATAAACACATAATATGTTTATGTACATACATAAACACATATGTGTTTATGTAAACATATGGGGGGTGAAAAAGAAATCAGGTTAAATGTTTAAAAGGACAACAGTATAACAGTATATGTAAACAATCCAAACAATTCAACATAAAACAGATAAAACAGTGGCACACATGTAGCATTTCCAACATACTGTAGCTAAACGACAGCAGCATTTACAACACCCAACTAGTAGCACAACAATCATAAAAAGTTAAAAGCACAGGGGGACACACATCCAAATATACCAATCAAGCAATATACAGTCATAACATTTGCAGCATATATTCCACATCAACAAGCAGAACAATAGAACAAGAGCAGAAAACAAAAAGTAGCACACACATGCATTAACCCATTGATACCTGATGCAGCATTTGCGTGTATATCCCTCATTTGTGTGTGTATCCCTTTAAGACCGCGAACCGCGTCACGCGGTTCGTGGTCTTAAAGGGATACACACACAGATGCTGCATCAGGTATCAATGGCTTAAGACAGACACGCGAGAAGCAAAAAGTAAGATAGGAGTGGGAGGGGCAACACGAAAGGAACAGACACCAATCAGCCAACAGACCGGGAGGGGGTTGGGGATGTTACTGGGTTAAGAAGCAGTTGCAGGTGTCAGTGAGAATGTTCATAATAGAGTCCTTGAACTTAGGCTTAGGCATCAAAGTGTCCAGTTTGAGTGTTTTCTGTAGTTTGTTCCAGTCACTGGCTGCAGCAGCCCTGAATGAGCTTTGACCAAGTACAGTGTTTGTTTTTGGAATGTTTTGAGCAGATGGTAACAATTGTGCAGGTATTAGTCAGTTTCCCGCGTGCTGCTAGGTAGCTTGTGGAAAAACTTTCTATTTTGATTGCTAAACATGCACCAAAAGTTTGCGAATGCTTTTATCTTATATTGTTGGCAAATGACCATGGTATAAGCGGGATAATCAACTTAGGTGAGCGTTAAATGATTTTACTGCACTTCGCGGAGGGTCTTCGCCTCCACATCGTGCATTAAAATCGTTTAATGCACACCTAGTTGTTGATTATCACTCATTTATTTTCCCGCCCTTTGGATGAGACGTTAAACCAAGGTCCTGACTTTCTGTGGTCATTAAAGATCCCACCGGCACTCTTCACAAGAGTAGGGCTGTAACCCCGGTGCCCTGAGGGGTGTAACCCCGGTGCCCTGGGGGGTGTAACCCCGGTGCCCTGAGGGGTGTAACCCCGGTGCCCTGGGGGGTGTAACCCCGGTGCCCTGGGGTGTAACCCCGGGGCCCTGGGGGGTGTAACCCCGGTGCCCTGAGGGGTGTAACCCCGGTGCCCTGGGGGGGTGTAACCCCGGTGCCCTGAGGGGTGTAACCCCGGTGCCCTGAGGGGTGTAACCCCGGTGCCCTGAGGGGTGTAACCCCGGTGCCCTGAGGGGTGTAACCCCGGTGCCCTGAGGGGTGTAAACCCGGTGTCCTGGCTAAATTCCCAAACAGGCCTTCCTTCAATCATGGCCACCTAATCATCCCTCGTTACTTAACTCATTGAGTGCCAATGACGACGATTGTCGTCAATTGCGTTTTTTGACGGTGGGACGTGGATCAAAGCCTAATATATCTCCTGTAAAATTTTGGGGCATGTTGAATGTGTATAACCTATTTTACCGACCCATTAGGTGGCGACAGTGCTCTCCAGATTAGAGGAAGGTCCGGAAAACAGCAGGAAAAACCCCCGTGATCAAAGAGAAACCGCTCATGCTGCAGCCAGAGCCATATAGATGGCTCTGACTGCAACTGATGTTGGCTGCGAACAGCAGTCAATCCGCGCACACAACTGAGCCCCTCTGCCTCTGTCTGTCTGTCTGCATAGTTTCTTCACACGATTAGCCGCCAGAAAGGCAGCACCCGACGCCGAAGGGCCAAACCTTTCCCTGCAGTCCGGTTTGGCATTTCCGTGTCGCGCTGGGAGCCGGCGCAAAAAAACGGAGCGCTCCGAAAATAGACTGGGTGCGTGTTACAGGCTGTGTGTTAGTGTGGGGAGGAGTTTGCAGCTGAGGGGGGGAGAGGGGGGTGGGGCACGCAGGCACCACACAACTACACCACGTCACTACATCAGAAAATCTTATCTTCAGACTCAGTGAATGTGCTTGAAATGCTGCATTTCACAAAAGGCGGAATAACTCAGCTTCTAATTTGAAAAGTGTCTTTTTGCTCAAAACAGCCTATCTTCTCCGGCTCATAACTAAAGAACGGAAAATGGGATCAATAAACGTTTTTTTGCAGATGATAGAAGAGAGTCTCATCGTTCTTTGTCCATGTTCGGTGTTTACATAGTAATATCACACAATATTCTGTGGGCCTCGAGAAATCACTGAAAACGCTCTGAAACTCTGGCACTGGGAGCGTCCGTTCTCCAAAAGTGGCTGGCACTCAATGAGTTAATTGGCACATTCAGTTCTCAACTCTCCACCGTGATAGGCTCATGTGTGGTCAGCATTCTGGCACAAACTGGCTGCCGTGCATCACCACTGATGTGTAGCACCCACCTGTGCTACACATCAGTGGTTGATGAGTTGACTTCTCTCCCCCTCCCTCCTCTGATATGTGAAGCGCTTTGGGTGTCCTGAAAGGCGCTATATAAATCCAATAAATTATTATTATTAGGGGTCCAAGCACGAAGTGCGTGGATCCCTATTGTATCTGTTCCGATTTTTTTTTTTTTTTTTCTTCTTCTCCGGTAAAACTGTATGTACAGCAGAAACTGTAAGGCTCAGCATAGCCAGACTGGGCACATAGATTGTAAATGTGCCTCACTACTCAGAAACAAAAAATGACCCATATCGGCCAGATGGTGGCGCTATAACAGACCATTTCGCGTTATGGTCCATATCTTCTGAACCGTGTGTCCTATACTAAAAATTTCACTTCTCAGGGATTCCTTGGATCAATACGCATCTATCCATCTAGGCCCCGCCCATTTGCGTGTGCCTAGATTTTCCGCCATTTAGAATTTTATCAAAAACCTACTTTTGCGAACTCCTCCTAGACCGTTTGGCCAAATCACATAGGAATTATTCTGGGTCATCTATGGACTACCCCGACCCAAAGTTATTAAAGGATTTTGGATACGTGAAACCGTTTTGAAATTATAAATGTCTAAACTTTTGTGTATTTGCTTTTGTTCTTTTCCTGCCCTAAAAGTGTGTGGATGTCAGAAACCATACACCCCCCATCACCCAAACTTTCCACACAGGTTCACGACATCACCCACTACTCAGAGTAAAAAAATTACACCAATCCACCAGACGGTGGCGCTATAACAGCCAATTTCACGTTTGTCGGTCAATAACTTCTGAACCACGAGCCGTAGAATCAAAATTCCACATCTACCGGTTTCCCTGGAGCATCGTGCATCTAACCTACTAGGCCACGCCCATTTCTGTCTGTTAGATTTTCCGCCATTTTGAATTTGATCAAAAACCTACTTTTGCGAGCTCCTCTTAGACCGTTTGGCCAAATCACACGAAACTTTTTCTGGGTCATCTATAGACTACCCCGACCTAAAGTTATTAAAGGATTTTGGATACGTGAAACCGTTTTGAAATGATAAATCTCGAAACTTTTAATGAAACACACGCCAACACTAAATTGCCCACAACTCATTAACCGGTCAATTACAACTACTGCTGCTACTACTGCTACCACTCCCACTACTACCAACACTACTACTACTACTATTACTACTTCTGCTACTATTACTACTACTACTACTACTACTACTACTACTACTACTACTACTACTACTGGAAGTTGGAATGTAGGATTTTGGGTGGGGTTAATGTGTTTTGGGGTTCTGCATCTGCTGTAGCATAATACATAGTTGGTTTAGATGTCACACAGTAATGCCCGATCCACAAAGACTTGACACCCACGTTTGAATAAAAACAAGTTTATGCCATAATAAGGTTATATCCGTGCCTTGTCATTGCTGTGGAAGGATGGTGTAGGGGTAAAGTAGCAGACACCAAAGCTGGAGGTCCTGGGTTCAAACCACGGCCAGGTAACTGTTTTATTTTTTGAAAATGTAGAATAAAGGTTAATCTGAATGTAATTATGTATAACGCTGCTGAATACACACTGTGTACATAGCAGAATAACTGAATATGCCTATTTATGGTAACGTCATATTTCGACGTCCTCTTGACATTCCTGTGTAGATGTCTAAATGATCCCCAAATCGGCTGTGATTTGGCCTAGTCCTGGACGTCACTGAAAGATGATATCAGAACATCATCATGATGTAATTGTGTTTGCTGGGAGCCTTCTTTCAGATATATGAAAGGAAAAACATTCAAATACATTATTGTGTCTTCAGATGTGAAAGGTCCAAAAAGAGAATTAAATCTGAATTATCCTTGTCACTCATGTGTCCAGCTCAGTGGCCTTGTGGTCTGAATGTCCGCCCTGAGACTGGGAGGTCGTGAGTTCGATCCCCGGCCGAGTCATAGCAAAGACTATAAAAATGAGACCTATTTGCCTCCCTGCTTGGCACTCAGCATCAAAGGGTTGGAATTGGGGGGTTAGATCACCATATGATTCCCGAGCGCGGCGCACGCTGCCGCTCACCGCTCCCCCAGGGGATGGGTCAAATGCGGAGAACAAATTTCACACATTGTGTGACAATCAGGGGGACTTTACCTTTACTTTAGTTCCATTGTAACAGCACAACCCACACCAATTAGTTCAAACACCTCCATTCAGGGCATACTTTTAATGTAAAGTGGTGGATTATGTGTGTAATACAGACATGTCCTTAATGGTAAATGGACTGCATGACAAGCTGCAATGCAGGGTGCTGGCTATAGTCATCAAAAGCAATTTCAGGGATAAAACCATCAACGTTCTGTAGTGGACGCCACTATGCCCTATGGTTTGATGTGTGTGTGGGAAAGACTCAATGACAACTGAAAATTCTGATTTCAGAACACAAAAGCTCCATCATGAGACAAGAACTAACCTCTCCTGTTGCAAAACACGTTCTTGAACACAGCCACGCAATCTCCAGCTAACATTTCCAAGATATTGAAAAAGTTCATGAAACACCGCAAAATAAGGAGGCAACATGTGGGGTTTTAATTACTATTACTGACTTAACTGTCTGAAGTTGAAAATTGTTCATCCCACATGGGGTTTGAACTTTGAGCCACAATAGTCTTTAGTTAGCATAAGTCATGAGCTTTACCAAGTGAGCTATCCAGACTGTTGTATTTAACTTTGTAGACCATATTATGAAGTACTTGTCGTATTGACAGTATGTTCTACCCAAATACCACTTTCTGTCCAGATACTTAAAGGGATATTGTACACAAAAACTGCTTTCTATCCAAGTACTACTTCAAGTTTCAAGACATCACCCACTACTCAAAGGAAAAAATTACACCAATCCACCAGATGGTGGCGCTATAACAGCCAACCACCACTACTACTGCTGCTGCTGCTACTACTACTACTACTATTGGCTACTAGTGGCGGCTGTGGCTCAGGAGGTAGAGCGGGTTGTCCACTAATTAGAAGGTTGGTGGTTCGTTCCCCGGCTCCTCCAGTCCGCACGTCGAAGTGTCCTTGGGCAAGACACTGAACCCCAAATTGCTCCCGATGGCTGTGCCAGCACCCTGCGTGGCAGCTGGCCGCCTTCGGTGTGTGAATGGGTGAATGTAGGCACATTGTAAAGCGCTATATAAATGCAGTCCATTTACCATTTACTATTCTTAGTACTTCTGCTGCTACTACTGCTACCACTCCCTCTACTACCAACACTATTACTACTACTGCTACTACTACTACTACTAGTACTGCTTGGAAACCGTCAGGTCACCGGATCTCAACCAAACTTTGTTTACTTGTGCACATACCAAGTCTGAATAAATGTGCACTATCTGACATATACCCCCCAAGTCACCGGAAGCTTGGACCCCGCATCGCCGCTTGCGGCTATATTTATTATTATTATTATGAATTATTATTATTTTCGGGCAATTTGATGGAAGAAAACTAGATTTCTGAAGGAAAAACTTCATTTCGGGTCAACACGAGGGGTAATATTTAATTTGTGTTGTTTATGAGTTGTTATTGTTGGTATATGAGTTATGTTGTTTATTTTATTTATTTTATTATTCCTTTGTTATTTTATCTTTTTTGCTCTTGTTTTGTTTTTGTCGTGCTTTTGTTTTAAACTTCTTTTAATTGTTCTAAATAAAGATTATCAATTCAACCCATCATACCCACTTACATTTCAGTTAGCATAGAGTATACCCACTTGTAAATGCCCTCTATAGCCTATAGTGTAACTAATTGCTACCTAGCGCAGCTGGACTGGACACTAAAGTATTATAGCTGCTCTGTTAACTACATCGAGCACCACTTGGACTGTAATTCCAATTTATTTAATGTCTATTGTCGTGGATAATTCTATATGATATACTATATAATATGTCGAAATAATAGGACACCCTCTCAGTCGCTGTGAAGATATGAATCCGTTTAATTATAACCACACATGAGTATTTATAGTCAGCTTTGCACGCAAAGCCCAATTTCACACAATGAAAGGAAACCACACCACCTAGCTAATCGTCCCTCAGGGAATTTGTTGTTGACCAGTTTTACCTAGAAACGATTTCACCTATTCCATGCGTGAGTCATGCAAAAAATCCCCTAGACTATTTAATTCACTGTAAATTCATATTTAATGCCTTACTTAACACTCCTATTCATGTATTGTACATATTAGCTGCACTTGCAATATTGTGACGGTTGTGATTGTCCTTGGATGTTTTTCCTTATTTCTTTATCTCTAAATATTGATATGACCGCTACCCTGCATACTTATATACTGTACTAAGACTAATTCCTTGTATGTGATTCTGATTCTAACAGGGCAAGGAGAGTGAAGGCATGTATAGCTATCTATTTCATTAACTGTAACTAAATATTAGCTTTAGCTAAATAATTTGCAATGGTGCAGTCTATCAAAATATGATGGCTATATATCATATATTATTAAAGTTGCACGATACGCAAAAAAGAAATCATATTGCAATGATGACAGATATTGCAATATGATTTTAGTGGGGATGGTCATTTTTGCATTTCATTTTCACGCTTGGCGTTTCAGCGCTCTTGGTGGCTAGTGTTTTTCGGTCGGGCGCTCTGTGCGCTTCAAGTAGAAAACAGTTTAACTTTTGGAGAGGAACGCTGCTCATCAATGTCACTTTTTTCAACCGACCAATCAAAATCCAGTAAGAGGTGGGACTAAAAAGATCAACAAACATGGCGGAGGAGAGGCTCCATTAGAATTGTTAATTGTATCATCTTGTTGGGTTGATGTTAGCTTGCTATTTACCTTGTATGCTAGCTAGCTAATGTTGGCTACTAACTATCAGAGTCAGCTCTGTGTGCTGTGTCTGAAAGCGTTGGAAGCGCTCGGAAGCATTCAGCTATGAAAAAACTGCTTTCTGTGGACCCGGGGCCTACATATGTCACTGATTATAAAACCGGCTGCTTATCCTTTGCTGGACGGCACACTGTAGAAACATTGTGGAGGGTGGGGGGTCATAATACTTCACCAGGCACCACTACCCCACTGTAGAAACATTGTGGTGGAGGGTCATAATACTTCACCAGGCACCACTACCCCACTGTAGAGACATAGTGGTGGAGGGTGAGGGGTCATAATACTTCACCAGGCACCACTACCCCACTGTAGAGACATAGTGGTGGAGGGTGGGGGGTCATAATACTTCACCAAGCACCACTACCCCACTGTAGAGACATTGTGTGGAGGGTGGGGGGTCATAATACTTCACCAGGCACCACTACCCCACTGTAGAGACATTGTGTGGAGGGTGGGGGGTCATAATACTTCACCAGGCACCACTACCCCACTGTAGAGACATTGTGGTGGAGGGTGAGGGGTCATAATACTTCACCAGGCACCACTACCCCACTGTAGAGACATAGTGGTGGAGGGTGAGGGGTCATAATACTTCACCAGGCACCACTACCCCACTGTAGAGACATAGTGGTGGAGGGTGAGGGGTCATAATACTTCACCAGGCACCACTACCCCACTGTAGAGACATAGTGGTGGAGGGTGAGGGGTCATAATACTTCACCAGGCACCACTACCCCACTGTAGAGACATTGTGGTGGAGGGTGGGGGGTCATAATACTTCACCAGGCACCACTACCCCACTGTAGAGACATAGTGGTGGAGGGTGGGGGGTCATAATACTTCACCAGGCACCACTACCCCACTGTAGAAACATTGTGTGGAGGGTCATACTACTTTCCCAGTAATCACAGTCTACCTGTCTTGTTGTTGATCCAGATGAGAGACTCTGAGGAGATTGTGGTGGCATTTCCCAAAGCTACCGTCAACGGAACCTGCCACTGTGAACTAGAGAGGGGAGGGGGGGGGGCAGAGAGAGAGAGAGAGGGCAGACAGAGACAGGGAGAGAGAGAGAGAGAGAGAGAGAGAGAGAGAGAGAGAGAGAGAGAGAGGGCAGACAGAGAGAGAGAGAGAGAGAGAGAGAGGGAGAGAGAGAGAGAGTAATGGTCAGTAATGGTTGGTAGAATTGGATTGGGTTTTATCGCCTTGGGTATCAGAGAGAGAGACATCAGTTCACCCTAATAGAGAGAGAGAAGAAGAAGAGAGAGAGTAATGTCAGAAATAGTCATTAAGCATCACTCAAGTGGAAATGGAGCGAGAGACAGAGAAAGAGGGAGAGAGGGAGAGAGAGAGAGAGAGAGAGAGGGAGAGAGAGAGAGAGCAGGAGAGAGAGAGAGACAGAGAAAGAGGGAGAGAGAGAGAGAGAGAAGGAGAGAGAGAGAGAGCAGGAGAGAGAGACAGAGAAAGAGGGAGAGAGAGAGAGAGAGAAGGAGAGAGAGAGCAAATGTGTTGAGGCTGGAGAGAACAGATTCCCAGAATGCTGTGGGAGTGACAACGGGCGCCCCAGAGAATTCGACATGGCAGAAAAGCTTTTTATCCCATTTATAAATCTGTCCAGATCCACGCAGCCATTCCAATCTGTATGCAAATATTCACATCAATAATTGAAGCTGTTGTCTGATTGGTGGAGAGCTCCTCAGCTGGTCAGGAGTTATGTGAAGAGACAAGCCAACTGAAAGCACAGCTTGTGAATCTAAATGTGTTGTAAACAGTGGGCCACCTGGGAGCTCCGTTTGTGAGGCCAATGCGGAAGTAACCTCAACCGGCAATTCCTTCGAATGGCCTGCAGGGCGGCAAAAACAAGTACTGTAGATGTTACATGGAAGTGAATGGGACAATTTGCCTAATCACGATTTAAAACACGATTTCAGACGGAAGCCCGTCTTTATTGTCACACGAACACACTACAACACATGCATGCGGCCACAACACACACTCATGCTGACGGTGGCCGGTGAAATATGTCCTCTGGATTTGACCCATCCAGGCTTGTCCTTTCCTCCAGGGGGCAGGCCAGGAGCAGTGGTCGCTTTTTCTTTCCAGCGCCCGGGGACCATCATTCGACCATCATTGGACCAACTTCAGATGTTGTCGTCACTGGTCGGATGACGATCTTCTGCATGTTTTTAGTGGGGGGTTATGTACGGAGGAACCCCCTGGGGGGTACGGGGAGAACATGCAAACTCCACACAGAAAGGCCTTTTCGATGAGATAGCCCACCTGGGCAGTGGGCACTGAAGATATGGGGAGGTCACAACTCCAGCGCCCACAGCGTCCCAGGCGAGAATCGAACCCTGGACCTTCTAGCTGTGAGGCGACAGCGCTACCGACTGTGCCACCCTTCTCACTTGGTTTACAGTATGACACCACCTTCATGTTGAGAAACTCAAAGCTGATGCATGATGGGATATACTCCAATTACCAAATATGACATGCCCCATGGGAGGGAGGGAGAGAGAGAGAGAGAGAGAGAGAGAGAGAGAGAGAGAGAGAGAGAGAGAGAGAGAGAGAGAGAGAGAGAGAGACCTGGGATTGTTAAACACATTTTTGTATGTATGTGTGTGTGTGAGTGCGTGCGTGCGTGTGTGCGGGTAACACAATCAGCTGGAGAGCAGCTGGATCCCATAATAGCCATCTGTCGCCACGGGTGACCGGCGATCAATACTGTTTCCTAGCAACCGAACATCTGATCTGATATTTATATCAGCACGATGGAGAGAACTGAGACTCAATCACACACACGCACACGCACACGCACACAAACACACACACACACACACACACACACACACACACACACACACTCTCTCTCTCTCTCTCTCTGCTGACTTGGCTGTTTAATATTTGATGGAACTGAAGAGTGTTTATTTTAGACAGCAGTGTCTTCACGCGTGTGTGCACGTGCGTGTGCATGTGTGCACGTGCACGTGCGTGTGTGCACGTGCGCCCGTGATAGACAGATGGTTCATCCAAGTGCCTGCCCTTTGAGACGGTTTCCCGAGGGACCGTCTAGCAGCATCAGGTGAGTTAGTTGACTGTTGAAAAGAGGCGAGCAGAAACCCACAGGCTGTTAGAGAGAGACCAACGTCACAACGAGCAGAAACCCACAGTCTGTTAGACAGAGACCAACGTCACAACGAGCAGAAACCCACAGTCTGTTAGAGAGAGACCAACATCACAACGAGCAGAAACCCACAGTCTGTTAGAGAGAGACCAACGTCACAACGAGCAGAAACCCACAGTCTGTTAGAGAGAGACCAACGTCACAACGAGCAGAAACCCACAGTCTGTTAGAGAGAGACCAACATCACAACCAGCAGAAACCCACAGTCTGTTAGAGAGAGACCAACATCACAACCAGCAGAAACCCACAGTCTGTTAGAGAGAGACCAACATCACAACCAGCAGAAACCCACAGTCTGTTAGAGAGAGACCAACATCACAACGAGCAGAAACCCACAGTCTGTTAGAGAGAGACCAACGTCACAACGAGCAGAAACCCACAGTCTGTTAGAGAGAGACCAACGTCACAACGAGCAGAAACCCACAGGCTGTTAGACAGAGACCAACGTCACAACGAGCAGAAACCCACAGTATGTTAGAGAGAGACCAACATCACAACGAGCAGAAACCCACAGTGTGTTAGAGAGAGACCAACGTCACAACGAGCAGAAACCCACAGTCTGTTAGAGAGAGACCAACGTCACAACCAGCAGAAACCCACAGTCTGTTAGAGAGAGACCAACGTCACAACCAGCAGAAACCCAGAGGCTGTTAGAGAGAGACCAACATCACAACCAGCAGAAACCCACAGTCTGTTAGAGAGAGACCAACGTCACAACCAGCAGAAACCCACAGGCTGTTAGAGAGAGACCAACATCACAACGAGCAGAAACCCACAGTCTGTTAGAGAGAGACCAACATCACAACCAGCAGAAACCCACAGTCTGTTAGAGAGAGACCAACATCACAACGAGCAGAAACCCACAGTCTGTTAGAGAGAGACCAACGTCACAACGAGCAGAAACCCACAGGCTGTTAGAGAGAGACCAACATCACAACGAGCAGAAACCCACAGTCTGTTAGAGAGAGACCAACATCACAACCAGCAGAAACCCACAGTCTGTTAGAGAGAGACCAACGTCACAACGAGCAGAAACCCACAGTCTGTTAGAGAGAGACCAACATCACAACGAGCAGAAACCCACAGTCTGTTAGAGAGAGACCAACATCACAACGAGCAGAAACCCACAGTCTGTTAGAGAGAGACCAACATCACAACCAGCAGAAACCCAGAGGCTGTTAGAGAGAGACCAACGTCACAACGAGCAGAAACCCACAGTCTGTTAGAGAGAGACCAACGTCACAACGAGCAGAAACCCACAGGCTGTTAGAGAGAGACCAACGTCACAACGAGCAGAAACCCACAGTCTGTTAGAGAGAGACCAACATCACAACCAGCAGAAACCCACAGTCTGTTAGAGAGAGACCAACGTCACAACCAGCAGAAACCCAGAGGCTGTTAGAGAGAGACCAACATCACAACCAGCAGAAACCCACAGTCTGTTAGAGAGAGACCAACGAGCAGAAACCCACAGTCTGTTAGAGAGAGACAGCGAGCAGAAACCCACAGTCTGTTAGAGAGAGACCAACATCACAACGAGCAGAAACCCACAGGCTGTTAGAGAGAGACCAACATCACAACGAGCAGAAACCCACAGTCTGTTAGAGAGAGACCAACATCACAACCAGCAGAAACCCACAGTCTGTTAGACAGAGACCAACGTCACAACGAGCAGAAACCCACAGGCTGTTAGAGAGAGACCAACATCACAACGAGCAGAAACCCCCAGGCTGTTAGAGAGAGACCAACGTCACAACCAGCAGAAACCCAGAGGCTGTTAGAGAGAGACCAACATCACAACCAGCAGAAACCCACAGTCTATTAGAGAGAGACCAGCGAGCAGAAACCCACAGTCTGTTAGAGAGAGACCAGCGAGCAGAAACCCACAGGCTGTTAGAGAGAGACCAGCAAGCAGAAACCCACAGGCTGTTAGAGAGAGACCAACGAGCAGAAACCCACAGTCTGTTAGAGAGAGACCAACATCACAACGAGCAGAAACCCACAGTCTGTTAGAGAGAGACCAACATCACAACGAGCAGAAACCCACAGTCTGTTAGAGAGAGACCAACATCACAACCAGCAGAAACCCACAGTCTGTTAGAGAGAGACCAACATCACAACGAGCAGAAACCCACAGTCTGTTAGAGAGAGACCAACGTCACAACGAGCAGAAACCCACAGGCTGTTAGAGAGAGACCAACATCACAACGAGCAGAAACCCACAGTCTGTTAGAGAGAGACCAACGTCACAACCAGCAGAAACCCACAGTCTGTTAGAGAGAGACCAGCGAGCAGAAACCCACAGTCTGTTAGAGAGAGACCAGCGAGCAGAAACCCACAGGCTGTTAGAGAGAGACCAGCAAGCAGAAACCCACAGGCTGTTAGAGAGAAACCAACGAGCAGAAACCCACAGTCTGTTAGAGAGAGACCAACATCACAACGAGCAGAAACCCACAGTCTGTTAGAGAGAGACCAACATCACAACGAGCAGAAACCCACAGTCTGTTAGAGAGAGACCAACATCACAACCAGCAGAAACCCACAGTCTGTTAGAGAGAGACCAACGAGCAGAAACCCACAGTCTGTTAGAGAGAGACCAACGTCACAACCAGCAGAAACCCACAGTCTGTTAGAGAGAGACCAACGTCACAACCAGCAAAAACCCACAGTCTGTTAGAGAGAGACCAACGTCACAACGAGCAGAAACCCACAGGCTGTTAGAGAGAGACCAACATCACAACGAGCAGAAACCCACAGTCTGTTAGAGAGAGACCAACATCACAACCAGCAGAAACCCCCAGTCTGTTAGAGAGAGACCAACATCACAACCAGCAGAAACCCACAGTCTGTTAGAGAGAGACCAACATCACAACCAGCAGAAACCCCCAGTCTGTTAGAGAGAGACCAACATCACAACCAGCAGAAACCCACAGGCTGTTAGAGAGAGACCAACATCACAACCAGCAGAAACCCCCAGGCTGTTAGAGAGAGACCAACATCACAACCAGCAGAAACCCCCAGTCTGTTAGAGAGAGACCAACATCACAACCAGCAGAAACCCACAGTCTGTTAGAGAGAGACCAACATCACAACCAGCAGAAACCCACAGGCTGTTAGAGAGAGACCAACATCACAACCAGCAGAAACCCACAGTCTGTTAGAGAGAGACCAACATCACAACCAGCAGAAACCCACAGTCTGTTAGAGAGAGACCAACATCACAACCAGCAGAAACCCACAGTCTGTTAGAGAGAGACCAACATCACAACCAGCAGAAACCCACAGGCTGTTAGAGAGAGACCAACATCACAACCAGCAGAAACCCACAGGCTGTTAGAGAGAGACCAACATCACAACCAGCAGAAACCCACAGTCTGTTAGAGAGAGACCAACATCACAACGAGCAGAAACCCCCAGTCTGTTAGAGAGAGACCAACATCACAACGAGCAGAAACCCACAGTCTGTTAGAGAGAGACCAACATCACAACGAGCAGAAACCCCCAGTCTGTTAGAGAGAGACCAACATCACAACCAGCAGAAACCCCCAGTCTGTTAGAGAGAGACCAACATCACAACGAGCAGAAACCCACAGGCTGTTAGAGAGAGACCAACATCACAACGAGCAGAAACCCACAGTCTGTTAGAGAGAGACCAACATCACAACGAGCAGAAACCCCCAGTCTGTTAGAGAGAGACCAACATCACAACCAGCAGAAACCCAGAGGCTGTTAGAGAGAGACCAACATCACAACGAGCAGAAACCCCCAGTCTGTTAGAGAGAGACCAACATCACAACCAGCCGAAACCCACAGTCTGTTAGAGAGAGACCAACATCACAACGAGCAGAAACCCCCAGTCTGTTAGAGAGAGACCAACATCACAACGAGCAGAAACCCACAGTCTGTTAGAGAGAGACCAACATCACAACCAGCAGAAACCCACAGGCTGTTAGAGAGAGACCAACATCACAACCAGCAGAAACCCACAGTCTGTTAGAGAGAGACCAACATCACAACGAGCAGAAACCCCCAGTCTGTTAGAGAGAGACCAACATCACAACCAGCAGAAACCCACAGTCTGTTAGAGAGAGACCAACATCACAACCAGCAGAAACCCACAGTCTGTTAGAGAGAGACCAACATCACAACCAGCAGAAACCCACAGTCTGTTAGAGAGAGACCAACATCACAACCAGCAGAAACCCACAGTCTGTTAGAGAGAGACCAACATCACAACCAGCAGAAACCCACAGTCTGTTAGAGAGAGACCAACATCACAACCAGCAGAAACCCCCAGACTGTTAGAGAGAGACCAGCGAGCAGAAACCCACAGGCTGTTAGAGAGAGACCAGCGAGCAGAAACCCCCAGGCTGTTAGAGAGAGACCAGCAAGCAGAAACCCACAGGCTGTTAGAGAGAGACCAACATCACAACCTTCTCTGCCTTCTACATACGACCTAAGAGATTCCACCTGCCATTCATTTTTCCATAGACGTTTAGAGAAATGTTTCTACCTGCTCAAATAAAGTGATTCAAAGTCAGGAGAGAGAGACCATACATCATTTCACTCAGACACAAAAAAGGTCAGCCGGGGTATTTATTTATTTGTTATTTACTTTTCTGCCACTTTTTTTGAGCGATTTTGGCACTCTATAGACCAGCGATCCTCAAAGTCCGGACTCCGGTCCGCATCCGGACCCAGATGCCGTCCTGTCCGGACCGAGCGCTATAACCTACAAATCATTGAGAATTGTTACATTTTCACGGAGCTTTCCTATTTGAACCGGCACATGCTTTTATAGCCTTTACGGTAGGCTACTGGTTTATCTGCCAGGAAGCTCACAGACCAATGCGTGTGCTGTAAATCATCACACGTGATGCTACTCAGCCAATCAAATATGCAATTTGATTCTGCCTGTTCCAGTGCTGCAGGCGAGAGAGTGTCAGTGACACACGGACGAAGTAGAGGCGAGAGACTCTGAGAAATGCAGAGAGATATGAGTCATTTCACATGGCGTGCTCAAAAGAAACAAGTAGACCACAAAAACAAAGATTTAGTTCTAATCCGGAGCAGGCAGAC
>NC_139627.1:54077902-54130402 GCF_964638095.1 Poromitra crassiceps | reverse complement strand
TAATTGCCCTAATTACCTAATGATGTGATGATGTCATCAGTGATGTCATCAGTGATTATGTCGTGTTGCAGACCAGGGGGCCTATTCGTGCGTTCCTTTATCGCAACATAACTGGGATGTGGAGGCTAAATGACATCACATCCGTTTTGTTAGCGTTCCATTTGCAGAAAACTTGAGCTGGGAAGTTCACTGTTCATTGGTCAGATCCAGTCGGTAGCCAGGCTAGCCATTGTTAGCAATAATCTAATTCTCAGCAATTAGCAATAGTCTAATTGTGCGTTCACGTCCTCCTTGGATACATTATATTTATGATTTGTGAGCACATGAACGTTGCGTGATGATTCGGGACTACAACAATGGCGGAAAGTATGGAGTCTGTGGCACCAATTGACTGTAAAAAGTGATATATTTTGTTATTCTGTTCATTGCAGCTATTTATTTTGAGTAGTTGCACATTATGGCATGTAGCTACAGTACCATAATGACCCACTACTTGCTTTTAGTAAGAAAACACCAGCCACGAGAAAACAAGCGTCCATGTTTGTTGCTCTTTCCGACTAAGAGCACTTGAATGGGGTCCTGTCGTAATAAATAGGATATATTCGAGCAGCACATGAATGCACCATAACTCCCACAGATGTAAATAGATTGCAGGAGTTAGTCTGAGCCGTCATGTCATCACCGTGTGAAATATAAAAGCTGGACCGGACTCAAACAACCTCATAGGCCATCTGCTGAGCTGCTGGAACACACACACACACCCACACCCACACCCACACACACACACACACACACACACACACACACACACACACACACACACACACACAGTGTGGATTGTTAATGTCAACCAAACAGTGGTGGCCTAAGCAAGCTTGTGACCAGAAGGTCGTCGTCGGTTCAATCCCCCGCTTGCCCCTCCCTCATTACCACCACTGAGGTGCCCTTGAGCAAGGCCCTTACCACACTCACCGTTCTGGCCAGCAGATCAGACTGTACTTGTACTGGTCAGCTTCCAGGTAGGTGTGTGCGAGCGTGCGCGTGTGTAAACGACAGTCAGTCAGACAGACAGACAGACAGACAGACAGACAGACAGACAGACAGACAGGCAGACAGACAGGCAGTCAGTCAGACAGACAGACAGACAGTCAGACAGACAGTCAGACAGACAGACAGACAGACAGGCAGTCAGACAGACAGACAGACAGACAGACAGACAGACAGACAGTCAGACAGTCAGACAGACAGACAGTCAGACAGTCAGACAGACAGACAGGCAGGCAGACAGACAGGCAGACAGTCAGACAGACAGACAGACAGTCAGACAGACAGACAGTCAGACAGACAGACAGACAGTCAGACAGACAGTCAGACAGACAGACAGTCAGACAGACAGACAGACAGACAGACAGACAGTCAGTCAGACAGTCAGACAGACAGACAGTCAGACAGACAGACAGACAGACAGACAGTCAGTCAGACAGTCAGACAGACAGACAGACAGACAGTCAGACAGTCAGACAGACAGTCAGACAGGCAGACAGACAGACAGACAGACAGACAGACAGACAGACAGTCAGACAGTCAGACAGTCAGACAGACAGGCAGTCAGACAGACAGACAGACAGACAGTCAGACAGTCAGACAGACAGACAGTCAGACAGACAGACAGTCAGACAGTCAGACAGACAGACAGTCAGACAGGCAGACAGGCAGACAGACAGACAGACAGACAGACAGACAGACAGTCAGACAGTCAGACAGTCAGTCAGACAGTCAGACAGACAGAGACAGACAGAGAGACAGACAGTCAGACAGACAGACAGTCAGACAGACAGACAGTGAGACAGACAGGTGGTACCTGAGACAGTTTGCTCCACAGGTCGTCTCTGGCTGCGTTACTGTACATGTGGCTCAGCAGGTAATCCTGAAACAACAGAGAGAGACGGTTAAAACCGTGACAGGACGTGACATGACGCGTGGCAGAAAGTGACATTATAGCATGTGACAGGAAGTGACATCATGACATGTCACAGTAAGTGACATCATTACGTCCAGCAGCAGCCTTTTCTCTGTGGCAGATTGCCTGTATAGGTTTTCAGGGTGCAAGATGGAGTTTAGTCCTATGTTAAAGCCCCATTCAGTAACTTTTCCAAGTTTTGCTATTGGAGAAACTCCGCCCTCTGCCTGCAATAGTATCGATAACGATATCGCCGTTCAAAGTCAACAAAACACAGCGCCAGAAAGCTCTATGTACATGTTGTGACATCGGGTACTCACCACGTGATGAAATAATAATGCATAGTCCCGTGAAACATCATTTTCGTAGCAAATCCGAATCGAGTTACTTCCTGGTTTCGGGGAACACAACGCTGCCGCTGTAGAGCGCATGCGCGCATCTTACCACGGGACGTGGCAGACAACTTGCTTAGTCCCAGGGCTGGCCAATGGAGGGCGGTGTGGGATAAATAAAGGCGAGAGTCTCCCTATATTACAAGTCAATCTACCATGTCCTATGACTAAAAAGATCTTATATTACAGTAAAAAAAATCTAAAAAGTTACTGATTGGGGCTTTAAAGTTTCAGATGTTTAAGATATTACATGAGTCAGTCTCCATCTGAAGCACCAAGCAGAATGCAAACCAATCATCAAAGCAATATAGTCAGAGCCACAATGCAAACAGGCAAGTTCAATAAATCAGTGTATTGGAGGAACAATGAAAAGCACTGTGTCACAAAGGAGCAATGCCCTTTACAGTCAGGTCCAAATAAGATCAACCAAACTAGATGGTATTCACAGTTAATCGATAAACAACACAAGTTTAGTTAGTTGAGTTCAGTGTAGTTTCTCCCCAGACTCAAATATTACGTTGAATACTACATAATAAGAGTATCTGTCACTGTTTTGAGGGCGGGACAGTTGAATGACTGACAGGTCATAGCACCAATGAGAGAGTGGTTCATTTTCAAAAGAGTCGAGCTGGGTGGATCGCTAAAGTTGTTACTGATTGGCGGCGCCAGGATTCCGGTGCAACGAATCACTGGCCAGCATTCCAAAAATTCCAGTTTGGTGCAAGCAGTGTATCAGACCCAGAGAGATCTGCAGCATGCAGTAACATAGTGTATCAGACCCAGAGAGAGATCTGCAGCATGCAGTAACATAGTGTATCAGACCCAGAGAGAGATCTGCAGCATGCAGTAACATAGTGTATCAGACCCAGAGAGAGATCTGCAGCATGCAGTAACATAAGCCCTTTTCCCACATGCGCTTTGTACCGCAAAATGACCGGTACGTGGTCTAATGCCTGCATGTGAGAAAGGCGCCGTGCCGGTATAAGCGCGACCCCGTCGTCCCCGACATTTCACCAGTTTCGTGCCAGTCACAAGAGCGGTATGGTCTTAAGGGGACGCAAGTGGAAACGGTTCAGGTCATTTTCCGCGACAGCGGTCCTTCAATCATGGGCGAGGAGTAGCCTACACACGTTGCTTAATGTTCCAGCGGGCATAATCTAATCGCGCACCTTAAAGCAAACTGGCGAAATTATCTTGTGATAGCCTAATAAGAGCAGTATGTCAGCTTGCTGATTTCCGAAGGCATTTTCCGCTATCAGTGGGCTGTGACTTCGTGGACCAGGTTGCAATGCACACAGTAGACAGTCCAACACCAAATACACAGCTGATTGTTCGATATTCCCCTGGTGTTGCGTACCACCAAAGGACTATTGCCAGTCGCAAACGCGCTTCCAGTGGTTTTCGCCACCGGGTGATCTTGCGTGCGGGTCGGACCAGACTCAGCACGTAATACCGGGACATGCGAAAATGACGCAATTCCATTCCACGTCGTCAAAATTGTTCAGAGCATCTTCCCAAAATAAATTCCCTCCTGGTCTCTCTCGCTTCCAGACGGCTCTAGTCTCACGCAGCAGCGCAGAGGTACATAATCATCAGTCATGATCTGTCCCCGGTTTAGTCTATCTTCATATTCTGCGCGACACTCTCATGGGCGAGGTGTACACATGTTGCTTAATGTTCCAGCGGGCATAATCTAATCATTAGCGCACATTAAAGCAAACTGGCGAAATGATCTTGTGATAATAAGAGCAGTAGCATATGTCAGCTTCATGTGTGTGCTGTGCTGATTTTCCCCTCTCCTCTCTGCTCGCTCTCTGGCCACAGTCCGTCCTCCTCCTTCAATCACAGTCCGACAGGGACTAAGCAACGTTGCCGACAGCCAAGGCAAGCCCGGACACACAGTCTGTAAAAAGTGCTTCAACGCTACGCAGGTGAACGGATAAACAAGCAAACTTATTTCACCATTCGGAGTTTTGCCGACACGTCACTCCCCACCCGCTCTGCAGTGCCGCCCCCCCCCCCCCCTCCCCCCCCCATACAGGCAATTTCGCTGATAGATTCCCACATGCCAGAGGAGAGGTGTGAAGGGAAATGTCCGATATTGACTTACAGGTAATTTTCCGGTACGCATGTGGGAAAACGGCTATAGTGTATCAGACCCAGAGAGAGATCTGCAACATGCAGTAACATAGTGTATCAGACCCAGAGAGAGATCTGCAGCATGCAGTAATGTAGTGTATCAGACCCAGACAGATCTGCAGCATGCAGTAACATAGTGTATCAGACCCAGAGAGAGATCTGCAGCATGCAGTAACATAGTGTATCAGACCCAGAGAGAGATCTGCAGCATGCAGTAACATAGTGTATCAGACCCAGAGAGAGATCTGCAGCATGCAGTAACATAGTGTATCAGACCCAGAGAGAGATCTGCAGCATGCAGTAACATAGTGTATCAGACCCAGAGAGAGATCTGCAGCATGCAGTAACATAGTGTATCAGACCCAGAGAGAGATCTGCAGCATGCAGTAACATAGTGTATCAGACCCAGAGAGAGATCTGCAGCATGCAGTAACATAGTGCAGAAGCGTTGCCCCCTCAGATTTTTGAGAGGTAAAAAAAAAAAAAAAAAAAAAATTTTTTTTTTTTTTTTTTTTTTATAAACATAGGCTATATTATTATAGGCTGTGTATGGTAGTTGAAACATAGTTTCAAGTTTACGTTTATGTATGTTTGTAGTTAAAACAAAAACATAAATACTGTATAGGCTACATACAGTACAACACAAAAGGCTGTTATTTACCCTTTGTCGCCACCTGGTGAGTAAATATATATAACTAAAACCATTAGAATTGACAACCGGTCCGCGACTTTTTTTTCCCATGTATCTACCAGTCCTTGGCACAAAAAAGGTTGGGAACCCCTGCTCTAGAGGAAAGATTTCTACCTTCTGAAAAGGCAATACCAGCCAAAATAAACATTGTGTTACATTGCTTTGAAACATGTGGTCTCCCTTTTTTGTCAAGTCCATTGAGCCTGGGCAGTGGCAATGTACTTAGTCTGGTGATTATGGATCTTTCCAGGAGGCTGAGCAGTTTGGAAAATAGCCTTATGGTTACACCTGCTGAGTCTGTTAATTTAAAATTAGATATTCCTCTAAATCTGGCTTCCAACCCCCCAAATTTTTTGCCGCCCTCCGGGCGGCGCCAGAGTTCGCCCCCTCAGATTTTTGGCTTGCATGACGCCCCTGACATAGTGTATCAGACCCAGAGAGAGCTCTGCAGCATGCAGTAACATAGTGTATCAGACCCAGAGAGAGATCTGCAGCATGCAGTAACATAGTGTATTAGACCCAGAGAGAGATCTGCAGCATGCAGTAACATAGTGTATCAGACCCAGAGAGAGATCTGCAGCATGCAGTAACATAGTGTATCAGACCCAGAGAGAGCTCTGCAGCATGCAGTAACATAAGCCGTTTTCCCACATGCGCTTTGTACCGCTAAATGACCGGAACGTGGTCTAATGCCTGCATGTGGGGAAGTCGTCGTGCCGGTATAAGCGCGACCCCGTCGTCCCCGACATTTCACCAGTTTCGAGCCAGTCAGAAGAGCGGTATGGTCTTAACTCATTCATGGCCAGTTTAGGACTGCCAATATTTAGCTCAGGCCAAAGATTTTCATAATTGTTGGTCATCATTCAAGACCCACAGTAAATTATCTATTAGCACCAAAGTGATTTGCAATACCTCAAAATGAAGATGTACGTCTCTGGGTTCACCAGGAAAAAAAAGTGAGCTTTTAGCATGTTCTGTACTCTACTTATAGCCATTTATATACACCCTGTTTTCACCAAAAAGGTCTCTCTGAGAAGAGAAATCGGAGAAAAGGGCATTTTTGTAAAGGACACAATCTCAGGCAGAACTCGCTCTCATTTCTTTTATTTTGAACTGTATTGACATCAGACATGTAAATACTATTCGTTATGACACAAATGACAAAAAATAATAATATATATATATATATACATGAAGTGCTTTTTTTACATTCAACAATACAGTTTACTCAGTGTGAGTGAGTGTGAATGTGTGTGTGTGTGTGCGGGGCCCATGTGTGTCTCTTTACATTACATTACATTTCTTCAAAAAAGAAAAGGAGTTTTCAATCTTCGGCGAAAGATGGGCAAGGATTCGGCCGTCATGACCTCATTCTGAGATGTGGGCTCACAATCGGCTCCTCATCTGAAATAAAAGCAACATATCCTCAGTAAACTATATAATCACATTTAGTACAGAGACAGTGTAGTGTAGTGTACTAGTGTCTCAGTAAACTATATGATCATAGAATGCAGAGAGACAGTGTAGTCTCTCACACACACACACACACACACACACACACACACACTCCTTACCGCGAGATCATCCGGGTCCTGTCGCATTGGAGTCCAGTCTTCCTCGCCCTCGACATGGAAAGTGGCCGTGCTGCTTGGCTCTGTGTGAAAGCAATTTCTGTGGCGAGGCTGCTGTTCTCCTCCTCACAAAGTTGTGACTCCTTCTCGTCTCTTTGGGACCAGGATCGATCATGTTGGTCACGGGTTTGACTACCGCGAACAACTCATCTATGATCGCTGCAGCGCGCCGAGGGGCGTTTCAATGGCGTTTCTCCTCTCAGCAACAGGCAGCGTTTCTCCGTTTTCTGTTATTTCCTCCTCTCCCATTTCAAAACAACAGCTGCGTAGTTGTTTGTTCACGTGTTGTCGGCTTTGTCTTTGAGGCCAGGGACCTGATACCATGTCACAGGCTGGAGAAGTCTTTGAACTACGCTAAACACGAATAGAAACAAAAACACGTCAAACACGTATTTGGCGGGGAGGCACATTCCTGATAAGACGTTAAAGACGTATTTGGCCATGAATGAGTTAAGGGGACGCAAGTGGAAACGGGTCCAGTCATTTTCCGCGACAGCGGTCCTTCAATCATGGGCGAGGTGTAGCCTACACACGTTGCACGTTGCACGTTGTTCCAGCGGGCATAATCTAATCATTCGCGCACATTAAAGCAAACTGGCGAAATGATCTTGTGATAGCCTAATAAGAGCAGTATGTCAGCTTGCTGATTTCCGAAGGCAACCCCGGACACATCAAACGAAGCCAGTCTGTAAAAAGTGCTTCAACGCGACGCAGGTGAACGGATAAACATCGAACCAGCAACTATTTCTCTCAGACACGGATCCCAACTTCTTCAAAGTGCATCATCTAATCATTCGCGCACATCAAAGCAAACTACTTCCACATTTCGCGTCCTGCATTTGCTTTCTCTTCATACATACAAGCTCCCCCCCTCCCCCCGCCCCCCACCATACAGGCAAATTCGCTGCTAGATTCCCATATGCGCGAGCCGAAGTGTGAAGGGAAATTCAGGGAAATGTCCGATATTGACTTACAGGTAATTTTCCGGTACGCATGTGGGAAAACGGCTATAGTGTATCAGACCCAGAGAGAGATCTGCAGCATGCAGTAATGTAGTGTATCACACACACACACACACACACCAGGTGTGAGTGTGTGTGGAGGTCAGAGCTGAAGGAGAAGCTCTTTAATAGAACAAGATGACACACATGATAACAATGTGTGTGTGTGTGTGTGTGTGTGTGTGTGTGTGTGTGTGTTACAGGACAGTATAACTGTATCTGTCGACTTGTCATCATCCCGTCCTGTGTGTATGCATTATCGTGGTTGTCCATTAGACACGTATGTAACTGACTGTCTCCTGTCTGACTGCATCAATAGTCTTTAAATGTCCTTTGTACTTTGTATGGACATAAATAAATAATTTAAGTGTGTGTGTGTGTGTGTGTGTGTGTGTGTGTGTGTGTGTGTGTGTGCGTGCGTGCGTGTGTGTGTGATAAGAATAGTTGTAGCTGTCAGACTCAACAGAGAGAGAGAAGGTAGAGAGTCATTAACAGATAAAACACACAGTTGTTCTCGTGATTGACAGGTCAAATACGGGTCAATAAGAACCAAACCGGTGGCTCATGGTTTCGAGCTCCGCCCACGAAGGGGAACATGGCGCTCAGCTAGGCAGCTGCTACTCATCAGACCAAACAATGCGTTTTAACAAGCTGATATAAACTCACAAAACGACCAGAACCAACTAAACAACTCAGATAACACCGGGGCGAATGTCTATGGAAAGAGCTACAAGACAGAAGGTCTACAAACAAAAAGAACAGGACAAAGCACACACCGCCATGAACGAGGAGGTGACTAACCTGTTGGAAGCCACAGACACACCGGTCTGGGCGAAATACTTACTCCGTGAGACAACATTGATAAAGTCGGACTGCTGCTTACTGACTGAGAAATTTGTGCAGTTTGAGACTAAGTTTGAGAACATGCAGAAATCGATTCAGTCTCTGACAAAAGAAAATAAGGCAACTGTAAACAGACTAACCAACGCCGAAAAACGCATTAGCGGGTGCGAGGACAAAAATAACGTTGTCAGCCCAAAAGTGGAAAAATTGCAAAAAGAAGTTGAAACCCTCCATAATCAGGTTGACGATTTAATCAGCAGAAGTAAAATGAATAATATACGTTTGATAAACGTTAAGGAGGGAGCCGAAGCGGGCGACATGAATGCTTTTGTAGATCGAATCCTGCGCTACATCCTGGACCTCGGGGAGAACGAGAGACCACCGGAGGTGGACAGGGTGCACAGGGCTCCTCGTCCGCGTCCAGATCCCGGCCAGCCACCGAGGGCAATTTTCGTCCGCCTGCTCCGCTGGTCCGATCGCCAACACATTCTCCAGGCAGCAGGGAAGAAGCCTGCTCTCACCTGGGAGGGCTCGCAACTCTTCGTCCGGCAGGACCTCTCCGCCAAGGTGTTACAACTACGAGCGACATACAACGATATCATCGGAAAGATAAAAAACAACGGATTCCGCTTTGGTATACTCTACCCAGCGAGACTGGTCATCACCATTGACGGACAGAGACTGACCTATGACTCTGCGGCCGAGGCGGAGGAGCAGCTCAAAGCTAAACTGCCAAGCATCTTCTGAGTTGAGCTGGTCGTCAGTGAGTAAGACATCACCTATGCCTAAACTGCAACTTTCTTCCTTTTCTCCTTAAATCCACTTTTGCCTTTTTTTTTTTCTCTTTTGTATTTCTTTTATGTCCCCCAGACTTTTCAAGCAGTGCACTGTAAAACATTGTAAAAAAAAAAAAAAAAAAAAAAATGTACTGTAAAACATTGTAAAAAAAAAAAAAAAAAAAAATGCACTGTAAAACCATATGTGAATCTGATGTGAAAGAAAATATAAAAGGTACAATAGCAGGCTACAATAGCAGGCTACTATAAATTAGACTACCGTAAATTCCGGACTATAAGACGCACCGGTCTATAAGCCGCACCTTCAAAGGTGACTATTTTTTTCTTCTATAAGCCGCACCGGACTATAAGCCGCGGGTGTTTTGATGTTTAATTACCATATGTAAGGCTTCGTGCACAGAGGGGATTGTCGGGATCGATGGCTGTTTGGGGAAGCTCCCATTTATTAACATTTCAACAAAACAAAAGTCAGGTCACTAATCCCCAGACAAAATCACACATTGTGGTATTTTTTGTTTTTTTTACAGTGCACACAGTGTCCGCGGTGTGGTGAAAAGAGGGCAAGAGAGGAAATTAAAACAGAAGTGGATTTATAGTTAGAAAGAGTGCTAAAGAAGAGAGAATTCCGTTTTTTATTTTTTTATTTTAGTTACTCACAGTACTATTGACCAGTCCAACTCAAAAGATATTCGGCAGTTTCACTTTGAGCTCTTGTTCCGCCGCTGGGCACACAGTGTCCGCGGTGTGGTGAAAAGCGAAAAAGCTGCTTCTTCCCCGCAGCCTGGAGGATGAGTTGACGGTCGGGCCAGCGGAGTAGGCAGATGAAGATGGCCCTCGGTGGCAGGCCGGGGTCTGGACGTGGCCGAGGCGCCCGGTGTGCGGGAGAAAGGAGGAGGAGGAGAAACCGCCACCTCCACAGCCAGCCACCTCACACACCCCAACTGTTTAATAGTGCCCGGCTCGCATGCCTCTCGGTCGGCTGGCCGGACAATATGCACCCCGCTCCAGCAGCAGCTTCGGGAGGTTTTCTCACTGTGTTCGGGACTTCGGCTCTAACTCGGCCAGATGGCTGGACACGAGTGAAACTCTTCACGGTTGCATTATTTTCTTTAGTGAGTGAGTGGATGGACTTTTGCACGTTTTCAAACTTGTTTTCAAGCTGCTCAAAACCTCTGAGCGATGTCGGACTTAATCGATAGTGTTTCACGGAGTAAAAGTTTAGCCCAAGCGTGTATCTCCAGCCTCCAGCAGGTGAGTCATTTCCTCATTCATGGCGTGATTGCTTCGTCTTTTTCTTTCTGCTTACCTGTGTTGTGTTATGTTATGTTATGTTATGTTGTTAAAAGAGGGCAAGAGAGGAAATTAAAACAGAAGTGGATTTATAGTTAGAAAGAGTGCTAAAAAAGAGAGATTTTTTTTTTTTTTTGGAAAAAATCCATAGATAAGACGCACCGTTATATAAGCCGCAGGGGGCAAAAAAGGCCAAAAAACGGGAAAAAAGCCGCGGCTTATAGTCCGGAATTTACGGTACTGTTTTTCCTCTCTATAGTCTTTTTTTTTTTTTCTTCTCTTTTTTCTTTTTCCCATAGCTATTAAGGACTAGCCTGCCACATCAAAACATTAGAGGGGAATGTTAAGCTAATAAGGAAGTGTGAATTACTTGCAGTACCTTTTTTCAGCAATGGTACTCAACTATATCTGGTCTGAGTGTCCCAGCACTTATTTGTGTTTGCCCATTGGCAACGTTTTATTTTTTATGTTTTTGTTTTTTGTTTTTGTTTTCTCCTCAACGTGTGTGTGTGTGTGTGTGTGTGTGTGTGTGTGTGTGTGTGTGTGTGTGTGCGTGCGTGCGTGCGGGGGGGGGGGGGCTCCACCACTTTACACTGTCACTCAACAACTACGGGCATACTTAAGAGCTACTATGCAGACTGTAAATGGCTAATGTGGTGAAATTTATATCTTTCAATGTCAATGGCCTTAATAGTCCCATTAAACGTAAACGAGTACTGCAATATCTAAAAAATCAGAAGGCCGATATCGCTTTCATTCAAGAATCACATTTGACACTGGAGGAGCACAAAAAGTTAAAGAGGGAATGGGTGGGACAGGTATATGCCTCATCCTTAAACTCTAAAGCAAGAGGTACAGTAATACTTATTAACAAAAAATTACCCTTCTGTGTAACAAAGATTGTAATGGATCCCATGGGGAGATATGTCATGGTACATGGTAGTATGTATTCTGAATCTTGGACCTTGCTTAATATATATGCACCTAACTATGATGATCATATTTTTATTCAAGATGTTTTCCTTAAGGTGTCAGAGAATCAGGGAAGGTTGTTAATAGGGGGTGACTTAAATTTTTGTTTAGATCCTGTTTTAGACAGATCTTCAACCTCCGCGACAACTCATACTAAGGCAGCTAAACGCACTATATCATTCATGAGAGACCTGAACTTATATGATGTTTGGAGGCAACTCCACCCTCAAGACAGAGACTATTCTTTTTTCTCATGCCCCCATAATACCTACACACGAATTGATTATTTCCTTATTTCTGCACAATTAACATATAGAGTGTTGGAGGTTGAGTATCTGCCTAGACTTATCTCTGACCATTCTGCTTTGTCTCTCTCAATACTCATTCCAGACCGAGTTAGGGCCGCCTATAGATGGCGCTTAAACCCAACTCTTCTGAAACAAGCAGAATTCTGTCAATTTCTAAGGGACCACATCAAGACTTTTTGTGACATTAATTGCCCAACGGCTCCAAATGACTTCATATTATGGGACACCCTGAAAGCTTACTTACGGGGCCAAATAATATCCTACACGATTGGTCTAAAAAAGAAATACACAGCAGAGATATCCCAACTCGAGAAAGAAATATCCTTACTGGAACGAGAACACAAAAAGTCTAGCTGTAGAGAAATATACCGTTCACTGGTTAACAAAAAGCTTAAATACAATACTCTGTGCACCTATAAAGCAGAAAGGGCCATTCTTAGGTCTAACCAGAAATACTATGAATTGGGGGATAAGGCACATAAGGTCTTGGCCTGGCAGCTGAAGACAGAGGAGAATTCGAAAACCATAAACTCCCTTCAAACAGATGAGGGCAGTATAACTTCTAACCCTAAGGAAATTAATGATTTATTTAAGCAGTACTACTCTCAACTCTATACTTCTGAAGCGTCTAACGACACCTCGCAGATGGACACCTTTCTCTCTTCTATAAAACTGGCCAACCTTGCAAATGAGGATCGAGATAATCTAGACAGACCTTTCATGTTATTAGAAATAAATAAGGCAATATCCTCTTTACAGTCAAACAAATCCCCAGGTGACGACGGCTTTCCGCCCGAATTTTACAAGGAATTTAAAGACGCACTTGCACCCCTTCTTATGAAGGTCTTTAATCTGGCCTCTAAAACGCAAAGCTTGCCTGAATCATTTTCCACAGCTATTATTACAGTTATTCATAAAAAAAATAAAGACCCTCTTAAATGTTCATCATATCGACCAATTTCCCTTCTTAATTCGGACTATAAAATTATTTCTAAAACAATGGCCATTAGACTTGCGCAATATTTACCTACTTTAATAAACACAGATCAGACCGGTTTCATACAGAAACGATTTTCCACTAACAATCTGCGTAGGTTATTTAACGTAATACATATGGCAAACACAAGTTGCGAACCAAGCATTGCGGTGTCGTTAGACGCTGAGAAAGCTTTTGATAGGCTGGAATGGCCATATCTTTTTCATGTTTTATCCAGATTTAATTTTGGCACTTCATTTATTAATTGGGTCAAGACTCTTTACTTTAAGCCACAGGCCAAGATTAGTTGTAAGGGCACTACATCATCCACATTTCCTCTCTTCAGAGGCAGCAGACAAGGCTGTCCTTTGAGTCCTCTTCTCTTTGTGTTAGCCATAGAACCTTTAGCAGAGGCTATTAGAACAGATCCTAATATTAGGGGCTTTAAAGTGGGTCAGGTAACACATAAAATAAGTTTATTTGCTGATGATATTTGTTTGTTCCTTACTGATCCAACTGGTTCTCTTAGTAGACTTCACACATTATTAGAGCGATATAGCTCATTTTCAGGATATAAGATCAATATGGACAAGAGTGAAATACTCCCCTTGAATAGTTTTGATTACAATAGACTGGAACAGATCACACCCTTTAAATGGTCATCACAGGGGTTCAGGTATTTAGGTATAACATTGGACAAAGATTTGAAGAACCTTTATAAGTTGAATTATTCCATTTTAATTAAAAAATTGGAAGAAGACCTGAATAAGTGGATAGATCTACCCCTATCGTTACTGGGAAGAATCAGCTGTATCAAAATGAATGTCTTACCACGGTTAATGTATTTATTTCAGTCTTTGCCTATACCTTTACCTGGCCCTTTCTTTAAACACTTGGATAAAATAGTAAGAAAATGTATTTGGAACCACAAGACTCCAAGAGTAGGATTGAACAAATTGACATGGGACTACAGCTTTGGAGGCCTTCGTCTCCCTAACTTTAAAATGTATTACTGGGCATCACAAATTCGTTTTGTTTCCTTTTTGTTTGAATTGGATCCAGCCCCATCTTGGACCCAAATAGAATTATTTGAATTAGGTGAAACTGTTCCATGTAACATCATATACAAATTGAATTCCAAAAGTGTCTTAGTCAAAACAAAGAATCCCCTCACTATACATTTAGTAAGAAATTGGTGTGAAATTCGTAAATTTTTTGGCCATCAAACAGACCTATCGCCCAAAACACCGTTATGGCAAAACACAATCCTTCCTATGATTTATGAAAGTAAACTATGTAAGTTTTGGCATGAAAAGGGAATAACCCATTTAGAAAACTGTTATATTGAGGGGACTCTTATGTCATTCGAGGAGTTGAAACTTACCTACAACCTTGACAATAAGCATTTTTTTTTATATCTTCAATTAAGGGATTTTCTTAGGAATACGCTTGGTGATCAAATGTCCTTGCCGGAGCTATTCAGTGTTGAACAACTACTCCATGATAACCAAGTTTCATACAAATTTATAAGTAGAGTGTACTCACTGTTAATGGAAAAGTGCCCTAAGTTGAACATACATAAATCAAAAGAAAGGTGGGAGTCATGCTTAAACACAAGCATAGATCAGGCTCGGTGGGAAGATCTGTGTCGAGAAAGTGTGTGTTCCACCATCAATTCAAGGTTCAGACTTATTAATTATAATTTTCTTCATCAGCTTTATTATACTCCTCAGAAATTACATAAGTACAATAGTGCACTCTCAGAAATGTGTTTCAGATGTGGTACAACAGAAGGTACATTCTTACATGCCACTTGGTTATGTGTGAAACTACGGCACTTTTGGAATGACTTGTGTGACACCATGTCCTGTATTACAGGGGTCTCTTTTCCTTTAGAACCTGAACTGTGTCTACTTGGCAACTTCGCAGATTTGAATCTTAGCTCCAATAGTATTAAATTTGTGGAGATTGCACTTGCAGTCGCAAGAAAGTGTGTAGCTTCAACTTGGAAATCAGACTTCCCTCTCTCCTTGTCAAAATGGTTTTCAGAGATGAATAAATGTATACCTTTGGAGAAAATAACCTATGTTCTGAGAAATAGATACAATCAGTTCATGAATATATGGCAACCGTATATTAGCTATATGGACACCATTAATCTGCAACTGATTGATCCAGAATTGATGTAGCACATTCTAGCTGTAATATGTATACCCAACTAATACTCTCTCAACGCAAAGTCACTCATATTATGTAATTTGTATTGTTTTCTTGTTTGACTCTGTATTGTAGGGCTTCCAGCCATATGGTTGGAAACAACTATTATATTGACCGTGAACTGTGGTGAGGGAGGGGTGGGGGGAGGGATTGGGGAATGTCTGTTGAATGTAATGTAATGTTATTTTCTTGTCTAAGTTTGAAAATAAAAAACACTTTAATTCAAAAAAATAAGAACCAAACCCTCCCCCCCCCTGCACCTGATCATACAACTTTGCAATTTTTGAGAAAAGCTGCCATTAGGTCGCTTGGGGGGGGGATGACAGACAGTATGACAACAGTAAACAGTATCAGTACAGACAATAAAAAAAATAAAAAAATGATGAAGCCCGTGTGTTCGCTCGAGGCACTACCCCCACTCAGAGTCTCAACCCTCGGGTTCCCAGATGCTGCACCACCACCCCACTCATTCCCAACCTGTTGCGATAAACCACTTTCTTTTCATTGTTTCGTTGTTGTGCTTTAGAGACACTGCATGAAATAGGCCACGCCCATCACGGGGGAAATCGGTCCGTTCACTCCCATACACCAGCGTCATTTTCCTTGAATTAAACACAGCTAAAAGCTGTTGTGCGGTGGGGCTGCGCAGACAACAAATGTGAAAAATCGCCAGTTCAAGTTTTTTGTACTCCTGAGCAAAACAAGGAAGCCATTGAGAATTGGCGAGAAGAAAAATGTGGATCTAGCTGTCAGGAAGTAAGTTGGAGTGTTCATCTTCCGTATATACGATCTTTTTGTGAAACACGCAACCATGCACGCGACATAGGAGAACGCCAGGATTGGACGGGGGGGTTTCTGTTTTCCCCCGTTTTGGGCGTGGTTTCTGAATGATGACGCGCTCCGCAGTGTCTCTATGCTAGTGAATTAACCTTCTAGTCTGACATCGCCTCCACTCTAACCGATTTCCATGAGGGGAAGGGGAATTATTTTCCCTAACTAACCAATCACTCGACACTAACGTATCGGCCTGAATCGGGAGAACGCAAAAAACATCTCCTGAAATGCCTTCAAAGCAGAGAGCCCTGATTTAAAAGTAAGTGGTACTTTTAATTGATTTAAAAGCAGTGTCGGTAGCAGCGTCTATCTCTCATCCATTGTTGTTATTACTCCTCACTTGACAACAGGAAATAGCTGGGCCTGGGACTGTGTTTCACAGTGCGAGGAGCTGACAGACTGAGAGTCTCCTGAGGACCAGAGAGATAGAGAAGTAGAGCTTACCTTGGCTCTACTGTGAATCACTTCTACAGCTCACAGCTGAATCAGCAACAACGTGATGTCTCGTTATCTCATCTCAGTTAAAATGGTGTCCTGTCCCTTTAAAGGTCAGACTAACACTATCAGACCAGGGAAATGTCTACTTTCAATTTAGACCTGTCCCTTTCCAGGCCGGGCTTATCACATTCAAATGTGGAAAGTCCAAAAGGTTTAGATATCTCAGTTTAGCTGGAAATTACCTTGCCCCCTTAAAAAGAGAAAAGCTGAAACTGCTTCTTTTCCATTTGGCCAAATGAATGGTGACCCCCTTATAGGTCATAACTCCCCTCCCCCGCCTTCCTGTCCTGTGAAGATGTTATCAGTGAAGGTCTCTGTGATGTCATCAGTGAGTGAGGTCATCGGTGATGTCACTCGAGCAATTGTGCAAAAAACGAATAATGTCGAAATGAGAGCTGTCGCCCAAATCACAACAAGGTTGTCTTCGTCTCGATCAGGTTGGTGTTTCGGTGGCCATTTCCACAACAGAGGACTGAGGACAGAGGACAGAGGATGTCAACTGTTATTTGACATTGCCATGTTATCTGGGGCGGCCCTATATGGATGGACGACCCCACTAGCGTTAGCATTAGCATAAGCCTGTAGCGCCGACGCCACGGGCTAATGCTAGCATTAGCCTCTAGCGCCAATGCCACGGGCCGACCGCGTCAGTAGCGGAGACAAAAGACTGATCACTGTGAGGTGCTCAGACCTCAGGGACTCTCCCAAGTAGAGGTCTGCTACCCGACCCGAACCTGATACCCCATGGTCGGGTCGGGCTGGGCCTGTTTTTTTTATTATTATAAAAGAAGTCTATTTTAAGTCTATATAAGAAGTCTGCTACCCGACCCGAACCCGACGGGACCCCCCAGACCCCCTGCTGGGGTAGGTTTTGTTTTGAAATAAACAATTGGGGCTCAGGTGGTGTAGGGCTCAGGTGATGTAGGGCTCAGGTGATGTAGGGCTCAGGTGGTGTAGGGCTCAGGTGGTGTAGGGCTCAGGTGGTGTAGGGCTCAGGTGATGTAGGGCTCAGGTGATGTAGGGCTCAGGTGGTGTAGGGCTCAGGTGGTGTAGGGCTCAGGTGGTGTAGGGCTCAGGTGGTGTAGGGCTCAGGTGGTGTAGGGCTCAGGTGGTGTAGGGCTCAGGTGGTGTAGGGCTCAGGTGATGTAGGGCTCAGGTGATGTAGGGCTCAGGTGGTGTAGGGCTCAGGTGGTGTAGGGCTCAGGTGATGTAGGGCTCAGGTGGTGTAGGGCTTTAATGGGCCGGGCTTGGGCCTACATTTTAGGCTCAGGCAGGGCTTTAGTCCCAAGCTCCCTGAAAGGCACCAGTTTTCATGTTGAATCTATGACCCCATTCACACCTGGCATTTAAATGTGTTTTGGTTGATCAGATTGCAATGGGATGGTGCTTGACCACATGACAGCACAGGTGTAAATGCATCCAAGACACATCGAGGACGGATTGTGATCTGATCGGCCAAACCACCTCCGGAAGTGGTCAGGGACTCTTCAATCCACGTCCAACAACAGTCAGTGCTGTTTTTCTGCGATGGAGCTTGCGTGATCCGATCGCAATCGGATCTCTCAATGTGGACACGGAGACACATTAATACCAAGTGTAATGGAGTCTTTGACTGTGTTCTGTTTTGCTTTGTGTTTCTGTCTCTCTGTTTGTTCTGAAGGAGTCGGATTCTGGGCATTTTTGTAAGAGGAATAATGATCTTTTTTTAATTTGATTCAGCTCTCTCTCTCTCTCTCTCTCCCTCTCTCTCTCTCTCTCTCCCTCTCTCTCTCTCTCTCTCTCTCCCTCCCTGAGAGGGGGGGGGGGGGAGGAGAGGGTAATCGAGGTCACAGCAAAATGTGCTCATTCTCCTTTCCTTTTCTTCATCTCTCCTTTTTCTGTTCTCCTCCCAAACCTCTCATTTATTTATCAAGAGATCAATAATGAGCTGTTAATTCAACTCAGTCCTCTCAAAGAGGGAGCCAGAGAGGGCGAGAGAAAGAGGGTAATCGAGTTCACAGCAGAGTGTGAGTCCTCTCAAAACGCCCTCTCCTTCTTTTCATCCTCTATCGTTTTTCCTCCTCTCAAACCTCTTCACCTCTCTCTCTCTCTCTCTCTCTCTCTGACTCTCTCTCTCTCTCCTGCCCTTCTGTTCCTACTCTGTCTATTTTCACTCTAGCCTTTCCTCCCTCTTGTCCTACAGTACAGTGTCTGAATTATGCAGCAGCGTAGGAGTGGGAGAGAGAGAGAGCATCATAATATAGACAGAAAGAAAGAAAGAGAGAGACAGAAAGGAAGGGTGAGAGGAGTATAGAGTATGCCTAGAAGTAGAGAGAGAGATGGAGAGATAAAATGGAGAGTTATCACATCCTTGAATGTGAAATGAGTGAAAGTGAGAGAGGTGGAGTACCTATCTGTTAAAACTGCACGTGTTGGCTCCCACCTTCCTGTCTGAACATAACGAGCTCTGATTGGACTAAAGAGCCTTTAGGCGGGACATCCGCTCATTAGTCCAATCAGAGTCCATTAGTTCCCAACGGATGGATATAAGGCGGGTACATCCGCTGAAGGCGGGCACATCTGCCAATTTCCCCAATCACCTGGCTTGGTTTTGTTTACATGTGTCGTGATTGATCGAATATCATGGAACTGAAGCATTATTTTCTTTGGCCAAATTTTGACGGGCTAAAGTACATACAGACTGTCTCTGGAGCATTAAAGTACATACAGACTGTCTCTGGAGCATTAAAGTACATACAGACTGTCTCTGGAGCATTAAAGTACATACAGACTGTATCTGGATCATTAGTCAAGTCAAGTCAAGTCAAGTCAAGGGGATTAGGGGATACATGTCCGGACAGGATCTAGAAAAACTAATTCACGCCTTCATCTAGGTTAGACTACTGCAATAGCCTTTTCTCTGGTCTCTCCAAAAAAGAACTTAGGCAACTTCAACTCATTCAGAATGCTGCTGCTAGAGTTCTAACGAAGACTAAGAAAGCTGATCATATCACTCCAGTTCTTAAGTCCTTACACTGGTTGCCAGTGTGTCATAGAATAGATTTTAAAATACTGTTATTAGTCTATAAATCACTTAATGGCCTAGGCCCAAAATACATAGCTGAATTGCTCCCACGCTACGAACCGTCTAGAACTCTTAGGTCAGCAAGGTCCAGCTTATTAACTGTCCCTAGGATCAAATCAAATCATGGGAAGGCTGCATTTACCCACTATGCCTCTAGCTGGAACAAACTGTCTGAAGACCTCAGATCTGCCCCAAACTTACTTACCGGTACTTTTAAAAATAGACTAAAGACTTTTATGTTTACCGTCGCTTTTAACTGCTGACAGCTACTATGCAAACCCAATGAGTCCTCTATCTCTTTCTGCAACTGCTGCGCCTGTTGCTTAAAGAGCATGGAGCAGGGTAATTCCTTTGCTAAATGTATACTTAACCTTGTCCCTATGTCCATTTGAAAAGTTAATGCATCATTAAAAAAAAAAAAAAAAAAGTTTGAAAAAAAATATGGAGAAAAACACCTTCCTTTTTCAGAAGGAAATAACAGACTTTTATTCTGTTAGACAAAGTCTGCTACGTCACTGTGGGGAGTGGCTCCCGCGTGCGTGTCTCCCTCTCCCCTCCCACTGTTCCCATGGTCAAATCAGTCGCATTTCAGGACAGATAGCAGGTCAGGTACGTACGCTAGTCAAAGTCAATCAGTCAGCCAGTTAGTCGGTTGGTTAGTTGGTAGGTTAATCACTAGTTAGTTTTTAGTATATAGTTAGTCATTTAGTCAGTAGCTGCCTGTAGTAAGTCGTTGTCAGTGAGTTATGGGTCGGGTGTCGCCAGGTTACTGCATGCAGATAACAAGTCAGCTCCACTCTGCTGCTTGTCTGCGTGACACAGTCTCTTTCTATCTCTCTCTCTCTCTCTCTCTCTCGGTGTGTGTGTGTGTGTGTGTGTGTGTGTGTGTGTGTGTGTACCTGCTGTCTGCGCGGTGACACGCTCTCTATCTCTCTCTTTCTCGTCTGTCTCTCTCACTCGCTCCGGGAGGGAGGGAGGGAGGGGAAAGAGCGAGTGGAGGGGCGCTCCGTCAGTCCCCCTCTCTCTCTCTCTCTCTCTCTCTCGGTGTGTGTGTGTGTGTGTGTGTGTGTGTGTGTGTGTGTGTGTGTGTGTGTGTGTGTGTGTGTGTGTGTGTCTACGCTGTGTGATACGCTCTCTTCACTCGAGGGAGGGGGAGGCTGCGGCTCCTTCCTCCCCGCACAGCACCGCTGCTCTGCTCTGCTCTGCTCTACTCTGCTCTGCTCTGCTCTGCTCTGCTCTGCTCTGCTCTGCTCCGGGCTGTCTGCAGCCTGGGGTCCGCTCTGCTGTGAAAAGAGAAAGAAGGAGGAGGAGAAACCGCCACCTCCACAGCCAGCCACCTCACACACCCCAACTGTGCCCGGCTCGCATGCCTCTCGGTCGGCTGGCCGGACAATATGCACCCCGCTGCAGCAGCAGCTTCGGGAGGTTTTCTCACTGTGTTCGGGACTTCGGCTCTCGGCCAGATGGCTGGACACATACGTCACTTTTGCGCGCGCGCGCGCGCGCGTGTGTGTGTGTGTGTGTGTGTGTGTGTGTGTGTGTGTGTGTGTGTGTGCGTGCGTGCGTGTGTGTGTATCGAATTACAGTCCGCACCTCGGCCCGCCTCCGCTCGCTTGTGTGTGTGTCGAATTACAGTCCGCACCTCGGCCCGCCTCCGCTGCTTTCAAGCTCCTTCACAACTCTCTCTCCGCGGTCCGTTGTGGGCTGTTCCTGCTCTCTTTCACTGTCAAAATTAGCCTGAGGCCCATCACATGCATGTGCATAAACATTTGCTACCTCCTCTTCCTCCTGAAAACCGGCGTTAGCATCCATAGTGTGTGACTGACAGCCCTGACCTAAGTGATGACAGACAGAGGGACAGACGGGCATGCCTGGCGACTCCCTACTCTGACGTCAGAGTTTTGGGGTCCAAGATGTCAAAATAAAAGTTCAAAAAATAAAACGACCCCAGAAGTCACTGTAGTGTATATGTAAGTGTCTTAATGTGAAAATCAAGTTCCTCCATAATTCACCTACACATTGACTGATTGGGGTCTCTAACCTGCCCCATGCTCTTTAATGCACTTTTTATACTCTTTTTTAAAGTTTTGTTGTGATGATTTTAAATATCCATTTTATTCTCTTCTTTTCTTTTCCTGTCAACCATTTTATGTGAAGCACTTTGAATTGCCTCTGTGTATGAAATATGCTATACAAATAAACTTGACTTGACTTGACTAGAGTAGAGTACAGTAGAGTAGATGACAGTAGAGTAGAGAACAGTAGAGTACAGTGGAGTAGTAGAGAGTGTAGTAGAGTAGAGAGTACAGTACATTAGAGCAGAGTAGTAGAGTAGAGAGTACAGTACAGTAGAGCAGAGTAGTAGAGTAGAGAGTACAGTACAGTAGAGAGTACAGTACAGTAGAGCAGAGTAGTAGAGTAGAGAGTACAGTACAGTAGAGAGTACAGTACAGTAGAGCAGAGTAGTAGAGTAGAGAGTACAGTACAGTAGAGCAGAGTAGTAGAGTAGAGAGTACAGTACAGTAGAGCAGAGTAGAGAGTACAGTACAGTAGAGCAGAGTAGTAGAGTAGAGAGTACAGTACAGTAGAGTAGTAGAGAGTGTAGTAGAGTAGAGGACAGTACAGTAGAGCAGAGTAGTAGAGTACAGTAGAGCAGAGTAGTAGAGTAGAGAGTACAGTACAGTAGAGCAGAGTAGTAGAGTAGAGAGTACAGTACAGTACAGTAGAGCAGAGTAGTAGAGTAGAATAGAGTAGAGTACAGTAGAGCAGAGTAGTAGAGTAGAGAGTACAGTACAGTAGAGCAGAGTAGTAGAGTAGAATAGAGTACAGTACAGTAGAGCAGAGTAGTAGAGTAGAGAGTACAGTACAGTAGAGGACAGTAGAGTAGAGGACAGTAGAGTAGAGGACAGTAGAGTAGTAGAGAGTAGGGATGCACGATATATCGGCAATCATATCGGTATCGGCCAGTATCGGCCGATTTTTTAACATATCGGTCATATCGGTATCGGTCAGATGTTGCAATGTTAATATCGGTTATCATTATCAGCCAAATTCTTCACATTGATATGAAATAATGCAGTAAATCTATGATTTATGGGCTTTTCCAAAGGCTTTGCAAATAAAGAAATGCATAACTTTTTCAAATTCAGTGTTAACATGTGTTTTTCAGTATGTACAAAATGTGATGATCATAAAAATGTGGTTTTATACAGATCATATCGACATCGGTAAATATCGGTTATCGGCCATAACAGCAATGTTAATATCGGTTATCGGCATCGGCCAAAATTTTCATATCGGTGCATCCCTAGTAGAGAGTGTAGTAGAGTAGAGTAGAGAGTACAGTACAGTAGAGCAGAGTAGTAGAGTAGAGAGTACAGTACAGTAGAGGACAGTAGAGTAGAGGACAGTACAGTAGAGGACAGTAGAGTAGTAGAGAGTGTAGTAGAGTAGAGTAGAGAGTACAGTACATTAGAGCAGAGTAGTAGAGTAGAATAGAGTAGAGTACAGTGTAGTAGAGTAGAAAGTACAGTACAGTAGAGCAGAGTAGTAGAGTAGAGAGTACAGTACAGTAGAGCAGAGTAGTAGAGTAGAGAGTACAGTACAGTAGAGAGTACAGTACAGTAGAGGACAGTAGAGTAGAGGACAGTAGAGTAGAGGACAGTAGAGTAGTAGAGAGTGTAGTAGAGTAGAGTAGAGAGTACAGTACAGTAGAGCAGAGTAGTAGAGTAGAGAGTACAGTACAGTAGAGGACAGTACAGTAGAGGACAGTAGAGTAGTAGAGAGTGTAGTAGAGTAGAGTAGAGAGTACAGTACAGTAGAGCAGAGTAGTAGAGTAGAATAGAGTTGAATAGAGTATAGTAGAGTGCAGTACAGTAACAGCATTGCATGTTACTGCTACTACTACATGTTATTGCATGTGTGTGTGTGTGCGTGTGTGCGCGTGTGTCTGTGTGTGTGTGTGTGGAGGGGGGGGGGGGGGTGGCTAGGTGTTCATAAATATATTCATAACTTTATTTATAAGTGTAATTATAACAATGTTTAACCTGGTTCCACAGAGCAGCCAGCAGCTGGAGACAGACTGAGGAAGGTTTCACTGTATTTTCATGCAGGGCTTCAAGTCTGCAATTGTTTGCGCACCAATGTCTACAATGTTGAGCCGACAGAGCGGAACGAACGTTTGCTGAATACGGACGAGTGGTCGCTGTGTCGGACACATTTAGAGGCCGGACTGTTAGCACAACGTTACCTCAGGCAGCAGCAGTGGTGTAGACTCCCCGGTTGGTAAGCAGCATATTTGTTGTGACCAAATATCGCTCATTCAAAGCACTTCATACTCCCAGAGCTGGCGTAATCCATATAAAAAAACTCATGTTTTACCCGAAATGAAACGTCCAGGTTTTGTGTCCGTCGGTGGCTCTAGAACAGCCGGCTAACGTTACAGTGGCTAACCGGAGCTATCGTTAAATTGTGTGTGGGGTAAGTCCCTCTATAATAAACCATAATATCTGTGTCGTTTCACCTTTGATTGAAAAATGCTTCCACCTGATTAAAGAAAACATGTAATATTTTATGTAATGCATAAAACATCAGTCAACATCACATAATGTCTTTTCTTTAATCCGGTGGAAACACACACATAGACAGCCTAATGGTTTATAGTGGGACAGACTTCTGCAAGGCAGATGTAGGCAGATGTAGTGAGCAAAGATAGATGATTTAACTGTAATATTCCAGAGCTCTGACCTAACAGACATCACTATTATGAACACAAAACAAAGAACTTCTGATATAATATGATGAGTGTTTTATTAAAGTGTATCACTCAATACAAAAAATTAATGTTTTGATAGAACCAAAAGCCTATATTTTGCAGATAAAACTCATTGACAAAAGCCATAGTAACTTAGACTCAGGTGTGCATAAACTACAGGTTAAGAACTTCCTTTTTTAAATACAAAAATGTGAAATTATCGCTTACCGGACATGAGAAGCAGATATTTGTCGGTTATAGTATCGGCTGAAACCCCCCCCCCCCCCCCCAATCTATAAATCCCCCCTATCTGAAGAACATAAGGGGAATTTCCCCCCAGTTTGCAAAGTGAATTTTAAGCCCTGTTTCATGGCAGTACCAGAGACAGACTGAGGAAGGTTTTACTGTATTTTCATGGCAGTATCAGAGACACAGACAGACAGACTGACTGACTGACTGACAGACAGGTAGAGACAGACAGACAGACAGACAGACAGACAGGTAGAGACAAACAGACATCTGTATGTAACTTACATTGAGTCCCTTCTGGAACAGTGGCTGTCCCATGACGTTCGCCAGCATCCTGATCAGTGCCGCACCCTGCGCGCGCACACACACACACATGCACGCACGCACACGCACACACACGCACACGCACACGCACGCACGCACGCACGCACGCACGCACGCACGCACGCACGCACACACACACACACACACACACACACACACACACACACACACACACACACACACACACACACACACACACACACACACATCACTCTGTGGCTCTGGACCCAAACAAATAAGTGACATGCTTGTGCCATATGAACCTACTACCTCTAGGACCCTGAGGACATCTGGGCGGGTCTAGAGTTCGAACCAAACACGGTGAATCAGTGTTTTGACATGGAATAACCTCCCAGATGAGAGGTTAACGAGGAAATGCGCAAGCTGCAACAATCAAGTCACGTTAACCACCCCCCCCCCCCCCCCTCCCACACGTTAACCACCACCCCCCCCCTCCCACACGTTAACCCCCCCCCCCCCCCCCTCCCAACGTCAGTGTTTTTAACGACTCGTTAAAACAGGAGGATTACACCGGAAGAAGCACCCATAAGGCATCATGGCAGCTAGAAATGAGGTGGATAGGGAAATTAATAAAAAGTCTGCAGTTTGGCTGATTGTTGACTCCTCCTGTAAGGTTAATTACTGTTCCAATGAAGTGGATTCAGTTCTAAAAGGAGCTGGCTAAACAGGTCGTACCTCACTTTACGGGAGGTGGGAATAAGTAATATAGCAAAGTAACGAGTAACGTAACTAATGAGCTACTGATTACACATCCTGAGTAACTTGCCCAACACTGCTACTAACTAATACTACCTGCACATGCCTGTGTGTGTGTGTGTGTGTGTGTGTGTGTGTGTGTGTGTGTGTGTGTGTGTGTGTGTGTGTGTGTGTGTGTGTGTGTGAGAGAGTGTGTGTACCTTCTTGTAGGCGATCCAGTCAAACACTCGGTCGATATCAGTCGCCTGCTCCACTTCCTGGGAGATCGGATGGGAGGAGCTCAGTCCGTCCAATAGCATCACCTCGTGGAGTACGTCTGTCAGGAAGCGCTGCTTCTCCTGGAAACACACGCACGCGCACACACACACACACACACACACACACACACACACACACACACACACACACACACACACACACACACACACACACAGGGCTTTATGGTTATACAGCTAGGAGAACTGACTGGAGGGGGCGGGGCTTTACGGTTATAGGACGAATCAGCGTGACGTCACCCAGAAATGCGGAACCCCGCACAAAGTTAATAGTATGAGTTGAGCCAAACAAACGTTAATATCTCACAAACTATACATGACATCACTTATATTTTGACATTCTGAGTGAGAGCAGAAGTAGCTCAAGAGTTTGATGTATAATATATTAGGGATGCACCGATTGCCATTTTCTTGGCCGATTCCGATTTCCGATTTTTGAATAGTCTGACTTGCCGATAGCGATTTTTGCCGATTCCGATTTTTTTTTCTAAAAACAACAATTGACAGCTTACACAAACGTTTTTGTAACTTTGTTTAAAAATTAAGATTCATAGAACAATTCTTACATCTAATGGGGATCCAAATAAACAAATAAACAATTCTTATCATTTGCATGAAGTAGGACCTTCTCACTCAAACACATCTCAAAATAAAAGTGTTCCAGGTTAGGCTACTGGACAGAGCTTTTTTGTGCAAATACAATGAATACAAAAATTAAATTAAATCCAATAGCCTATATCCCACAGCTATCATGCATTTACTTTTCCAAAAGAAAACAGGTGCAACAGAACATCAAAATTATCCATGGACAAGGAGTTTATAGACTGGCTCCAGACCAGTCCTCTTGAGTAGAGGGGAAATGAGTTTATGAGTTACAGTAACGATCTTCAGTCTGAATATCAGGCGGAGTTTACACACAGTCCGAAGTTTGGTATGCTATTTTTATCTGCCATCCGAAAAAATATCGTCACGCACAGAAAACGTTGCACACTTGTGAGTCCGATGCATTTTTATTATTATGTCCGTCGTTCTCATGTCGTTCTATTTGCAATACGAAACAAATAGTCTATCCTGTATCCACGTCACGTTACAACATGACTTGACAGGCTGAGGCAGCAGCGCTGATGTGGAATGGAAAAGCAGGTCGGGGAATGGTTATACTGGACACACTCGCCAAGCCAGCTGTGCGCGGTGGCGGGTTGCTGGAGCACCGCTTCCCGGGGAGAGAGAGCAGAGAGAGGGGGGCCAGTGAGGTGAAGCGAGCCGCTCTGACTGGACTCCAGCCGAGCGGGACACTGCCGCACCTCTGTCTCCACGGCTTATTTTCGATTTGCATGTGTGACAAACTGCGAGCTTTGTCTACTTCACTGACGGTGAAAAAAATCCACAACGAGGAAGGTATGCTGGCATGTGTGGTGTGGTGGCTGGGTGCCTGTCTCGGTGCTTTGGGGTGCGCGCACGTCATGTGAAAATCGGCTCACAGAATCGGCTATTTAGAGTGACCGGAACAGATCACCGATCGAGGCCGATCACGTGAAAATCGGCCATTTCCGGTCACGTGCCGATCGATCGGTGCATCCCTATAATATATGCATGTCGTGTTAAAGTTGTGTGAACTGTCGCAGTTTTTAAAATGTAAACAGAGTTAGCTGGCTAGAGTCAGACACACAAGCCTCGCGCCACTTGGGCTCCATAGGGTTCCATTGCCGTTGCCACCCAGTGACACGGTTTGTTTACCAAAATGCTGCTCGGCTGATCCCTGAAGGGGGCGGGGCTTTAGGGTTATACAGCTTAGGAGAACTGACTGGAGGGGGCAGGCCTTTCAGAACTTTGTTAGCTTGGTATTTAGCTATTTTATAAATAATCTTTTCAACAATTATCTGGGCAAATATAGTGCTTTACTTGAGGATTAGCCTGAGACTCATCTCTCCTTATTTGCAGCCCTCTCAACTCTCTCCTCCTCTAAGGTCTAATTGGTTTCATATTGTTTTAACAAGACTGTGTTAATTCCCCCTGGGAACAGTCTAAATCCAGAGAGGCGGCTCTGTCTAATTCATGGATTAGAGTTGTTTACTATTGAGATTTAGCTTTAATGAATCTACCTGTCGTTAAACAAAAGCACAATTAAGTTTTAGTGTTTACTGAACAAAATGTCTCTTGTTCAGTTTTAAATGAACAGAGTCTCAATCTGTTCAGAGACTTTCTGTTGTGTTCATGGGCGTCATTTAGCCTGGGGATTGGAGGATATAGCCCCGAATGTTTCTGTGTGTGTGTGTGTGTGTGTGTGTGTGTTAGGGATGGGACCGATCCGATCCAAGATCGGTATCGGGTGCCGATACTGACGTAATTCATGGATCGGATTTTGCCGATCCACGTGCCTTGTGCTGCCGATCCAGTTTTTACATGGCTTGCGCTCGCGCTGAACGAGCCCAAGTAACATAACATGAGGCACGCCTCCGTTCCAGTCTCCAGAAATTCCATTCCACAGTTTGCAGCTCGCTAGCCTGTAGCTAGTAGCAGCCAGGCCGGCCGCAGCACTGTGTCTGGCTGTACACAGAGCTCAGCTGAGCCGACTGGGCTAACGTAATATGCCCGTGGCGTGGAGATATGAAATAGTAGATACACGGACAACTTCTCACTAATCCATCCAGCCCCCGTGTTGACCGCCGGAAGCCCACCCCGCACCCCGGAGTTACTCCTCGAGTGTCTCCTTTCGGCTTGTGTTGTCTGTCTCTTTGGCTGCTGCTTTCAGACAACGCAGCGGAGCGTCCACCCCTCAGAACGACAGCTTTGCAAACATTATACGTTGCTGTCTTGCTTTTGGTGTTTGGAGAGTAGATTCCAGAAGCAGAACAAACTTCCAGCAGACAACATGAAGGCTAAAGGGATTACTGTGAAGTTGTCTGTGTTGCCCTGGCTGTTTGCTGTTTGCTCCGTCTCTCTCTCTCTCTCTCTCGCCCCCTCTGATGTCAGCATCAGATCATAGCAGTATTGTAACGTTAATGGTAGCCTCACATACATAGCGACACAGTCGTGGTTGTACTCATTTGCACAAAACATTTAAGTAAAAATAAAGACACACAAGACATATATTGGCAAATAAATGTATATTTATTACTTTTCACGAATCAATTCAAATTGTTTTGGAAATATGTAATGACCCAATTGTTATTGTGTGATATTATGAACCAGGTACCTAACAACTAATGAAAGAATTGATTACAAAACACTAAGTAATAATGTATCTTAGTAGGAGGCAGCTACAGGCAGAGGGCCCTTATTTAAAGCAGCAATACCTAAATAGTGCTGATTTGATTTATAAGTATCCTCATTTGCCTTGTATATTTTTCTTAATTTTGTTTTTTGCAAGTTTCTTTAATTTTTTCTTCAATTGGCCACATTTTTGTCTGTACTGTATAGTCAAGAAAAAATTGCGATGATATCGGAATAATATCGGTATCAGCAGATATCCAAATTCAGATATCGGAATCGGATCGGAACTGAAAAAAAGTGGATCGGTGCATCCTAGTGTATGTGTGTGGTTAAAGAAAAATAGCCCCGGCTCCCATATTCATTTATCTGTCATGCATGCTTTAAAGCCTGCAACAATTTGCTTGCTCTCTGTGTGCACCTAACCAAGGGAGAAGGTAGACATCACTCTCATCACCTAACCAAGGGAGAAGGTAGATCTCACTCTCATCACCTAACCAAGGTAGAAGGTAGAGACATCACTCTCATCACCTAACCAAGGTAGAAGGTAGAGACATGACTCTCATCACCTAACCAAGGTAGAAGGTAGAGACATCACTCTCATCACCTAACCAAGGTAGAAGGTAGAGACATCACTCTCATCACCTAACCAAGGTAGAAGGTAGAGACATGACTCTCATCACCTAACCAAGGTAGAAGGTAGAGACATCACTCTCATCACCTAACCAAGGTAGAAGGTAGAGACATCACTCTCATCACCTAACCAAGGTAGAAGGTAGAGACATCACTCTCATCACCTAACCAAAGTAGAAGGTAGAGACATGACTCTCATCACCTAACCAAGGTAGAAGGTAGAGACATCACTCTCATCACCTAACCAAGGTAGAAGGTAGAGACATCACTCTCATCACCTAACCAAGGTAGAAGGTAGAGACATCACTCTCATCACCTAACCAAAGTAGAAGGTAGATACATCACTCTCATCACCTAACCAAGGTAGAAGGTAGAGACATCACTCTCATCACCTAACCAAGGGAGAAGGTAGATCTCACTCTCATCACCTAACCAAAGTAGAAGGTAGAGAATCACTCTCATAATCAAAGTAGAAGGTAGATACATCACTCTCAACACCTAACCCAGGTAGAAGGTAGAGACATCACTCTCATAACCAAAGTAGAAGGTAGATACATCACTCTCAACACCTAACCAAGGTAGAAGGTAGAGACATCACTCTCATCACCTAACCAAGGTAGAAGGTAGAGACATCACTCTCATCACCTAACCAAAGTAGAAGGTAGATACATCACTCTCAACACCTAACCAAGGTAGAAGGTAGAGACATCACTCTCATCACCTAACCAAGGTAGAAGGTAGAGACATCACTCTCATCACCTAACCAAGGTAGAAGGTAGAGACATCACTCTCATAACCAAAGTAGAAGGTAGAGACATCACTCTCATCACCTAACCAAGGTAGAAGGTAGAGACATCACTCTCATCACCTAACCAAGGTAGAAGGTATAGACATCACTCTCATCACCTAACCAAGGGAGAAGGTAGATCTCACTCTCATCACCTAACCAAAGTAGAAGGTAGAGAATCACTCTCATAATCAAAGTAGAAGGTAGATACATCACTCTCAACACCTAACCCAGGTAGAAGGTAGAGACATCACTCTCATAACCAAAGTAGAAGGTAGATACATCACTCTCAACACCTAACCAAGGTAGAAGGTAGAGACATCACTCTCATCACCTAACCAAGGTAGAAGGTAGAGACATCACTCTCATCACCTAACCAAAGTAGAAGGTAGATACATCACTCTCAACACCTAACCAAGGTAGAAGGTAGAGACATCACTCTCATCACCTAACCAAGGTAGAAGGTAGAGACATCACTCTCATCACCTAACCAAGGTAGAAGGTAGAGACATCACTCTCATAACCAAAGTAGAAGGTAGAGACATCACTCTCATCACCTAACCAAAGTAGAAGGTAGATACATCACTCTCAACACCTAACCAAGGTAGAAGGTAGAGACATCACTCTCATCACCTAACCAAGGTAGAAGGTAGAGACATCACTCTCATCACCTAACCAAGGTAGAAGGTAGAGACATCACTCTCATAACCAAAGTAGAAGGTAGAGACATCACTCTTATCACCTAACCAAAGTAGAAGGTAGATACATCACTCTCATAACCAAAGTAGAAGGTAGAGACATCACTCTCATAACCAAAGTAGAAGGTAGAGACATCACTCTCATCACCTAACCAAGGTAGAAGGTAGAGACATCACTCTCATAACCAAGGTAGAAGGTAGAGACATCACTCTCATAACCAAAGTAGAAGGTAGAGACATCACTCTCATCACCTAACCAAAGTAGAAGGTAGATACATCACTCTCAACACCTAACCAAGGTAGAAGGTAGAGACATCACTCTCATCACCTAACCAAGGTAGAAGGTAGAGACATCACTCTTATCACCTAACCAAGGTAGAAGGTATAGACATCACTCTCATAACCAAAGTAGAAGGTAGAGACATCACTCTCATCACCTAACCAAGGTAGAAGGTAGAGACATCACTCTCATAACCAAAGTAGAAGGTATAGACCTCACTCTTCTCACCTAACCAAGGTAGAAGGTATAGACATCACTCTCATAACCAAAGTAGAAGGTAGAGACATCACTCTCATCACCTAACCAAGGTAGAAGGTAGAGACATCACTCTCATAACCAAAGTAGAAGGTAGAGACATCACTCTCATAACCAAAGTAGAAGGTAGAGACATCACTCTCATAACCAAAGTAGAAGGTAGAGACATCACTCTCATCACCTAACCAAGGTAGAAGGTATAGACATCACTCTCATCACCTAACCAAGGTAGAAGGTAGAGACAGGGTGCGAACTACGGGGGAGCTGGGGGGGCTTTGGCTCCCCTTAAAGAAGTAGTAGACCCCCTGAAAGGCTGACTTGTGAAATTTGGGTGGGTCTCTAAATTATTGACTAATATATATTACCCCATGTATTTTCTATTTCTTTTTCTGTACCTTCATAGTGAATAATGCGTAAAATTACGCTATTTTAATCGTATGATTCAGAGTGTGCTCAATCACTGTCAAATTCACTGTAAGCCCCTATACCGACATGCATGTTATTCTTATCATCACCACATCGAAGCGTGGCGGCGCAGGTGCAAATCAAACGTCACTCACGCGGGCAGGTCAGATTTAAAACAACAGCAAGATGTCAAAAAGAAAACAAGGCAGTTTGACAAACTTTACATTCACGAAGAAATGGAAGCAGCCGTCAGTTGAACAGCAACAAGTCGCTTCTACTTCAAACGCAGATGTGGAAAAAGTGACGACGAGGTGAAGCTGGAATAGCCTACCTCTGAGTCCTCCCGCATATGGAGGACTGTTTGTGAGATGGAATGCGTCAGGAACTTCACAGTGAGTGGGACATGTGCGTTATGGAGTGGATAAAAGTGTTGGGCAGAGATATCATGTTCTTGTGGATGCAGTGTATATGGGGAGCAGTGCGCCCGTTTCGCCTTTCTGTGCTCTCTCACCCTCCCTCCCTCTGTGTGCGCAGCGCGCTTTTCTCTCTTGGAGAGAAAAGTGGAACAGACAAGAGCTGTATCCGTGTCTTTGAGCGTGCTGATTTAAAATGAGTTATACCCCTAAATTGGCCTTCAAATTGCCTCAAATTTCCGCCCTTCGGACGGCGGCTGTAGTGCCCTTTTATGAATTTGAGCCCCTCAAAAGTCGGCTCCCCCGAAAGCCACAGTATAGTTTGCACACTGGGTAGAGACATCACTCTCATAACCAAAGTAGAAGGTAGAGACATCACTCTCATAACCAAAGTAGAAGGTAGAGACATCACTCTCATAACCAAAGTAGAAGGTAGAGACATCACTCTCATAACCAAAGTAGAAGGTAGAGACATCACTCTCATAACCAAAGTAGAAGGTAGAGACATCACTCTCATAACCAAAGTAGAAGGTAGAGACATCACTCTCATAACCAAAGTAGAAGGTAGAGACATCACTCTCATAACCAAAGTAGAAGGTAGAGACATCACTCTCATAACCAAAGTAGAAGGTAGAGACATCACTCTCATCACCTAACCAAGGTAGAAGGTAGAGACATCACTCTCATAACCAAAGTAGAAGGTAGAGACATCACTCTCATAACCAAAGTAGAAGGTAGAGACATCACTCTCATAACCAAAGTAGAAGGTAGAGACATCACTCGCATAACCAAGGTAGAAGGTAGAGACATCACTCTCATAACCAAAGTAGAAGGTAGAGACATCACTCTCATCACCTAACCAAGGTAGAAGGTATAGACATCACTCTCATCACCTAACCAAGGTAGAAGGTATAGACATCACTCTCATAACCAAAGTAGAAGGTAGAGACATCTCTCTCATCACAGCGTTGGAGTTTTACATTAGGCCAGAGTTTGGGGTCAGTTCTATTAAAGTGAATGGGTCGGACAGGTAGTCCCACTGTGTTCTTTCACCTTTGAAAAAGCTTCCACAGATTGCAAAATTTGAACGCTGTGATGTGAGTGGTGTATTTTCCATCTTTTATAGGTTTCACTTGCATGTATTTGCATATTTTCATGTACAAATTGACGTGCACGCACAAACACACACGCACGCGCGCGCACACACGCACACACACACACACACACACACACACACACACACACACACACACACACTTGTTATACTGTACGCATTGCCCACTATGTTGTATTGATCAGGGTGGTAATGAATATTTCATATTTTTGACTGGGGGTTAGTTTGTTTCACAGCAGCTTCCTATCATTAGTCCTCTCTCTCTCTGTCTCCCCCCCTCTCCCTCTCTCTCTGTCTCTCTCTGTGTCTCTCTCTCCGTCTGTCTGTCTGTCTGTCTGTCTGTCTGTCTATCTCTCTCTCTCTCTGTGTGTCTCTCTCTCCATCTCTATCTCTCTGTCTCCCTATCTGCATCTGTCTCTCTCTCTTTCTCTATCTCTCTCTTTCCGTTTGTCTCTCTCTCTGTCTTCCTCTCTGTCAATTCAATTCAATGAACGATTATGACAACATTAACCACAACAGGAAATAATTGTAGTGGGATCATAACCATAAAAAGAGAACGCAGACTGTACAGGCTGTACTTTTGACTAAAGTCACACATTTTAAAACTGGAACATTACATCCAGTCCTTCCGGAAAATTGCAAGTTTACGATCACAATAATCAATGCAAATCCAACCAATCTCCGCAATATTTGTGGGGGCTTGCAATTTTTCAAAATTCCTGCAATTTCTCCACAAAAACGACAAAACTGCTTCCTCAACTTCTAGAAAAAGTTTTGCCGGGTCCTGCAATTTTACCACACACAAAAGAAATCACCTAAAATTGTGCAAATCACATTGCAATTTTGGAGAAAAGTTTGCCATTAGGTAATAGTTAGAAAAACAAATCAAATTGTTTTCCTCAACTTGCAGTTCTTGCCAGCTCCTGCAAGCACAAAAACCCGGCCCAACCCGGCCCGTGGGTGGAGTCGGGCCAGTTTTGGATTTGGGCAGAGAATTGAACTTGTATTTTTGAGATATTCCTGTTTGTTTGACAGTAGTTTGTGCTGTCAGCGCCCTTATTAGCCCAATGTACTGCATACTCTGTCTTTGTCTTTTATGTCAGTGTGTGATGTTGTGCCTTTTTATGCCAGTACCAAAGGCACATTTCCATTTTATGCTAATTTAATGGACAATAAAGTCGTCTGAATTTGAATGTGAAAGAGTGAACCAGTGTTTCAGACAGGGGCTGAATGGAAGGGCTGCATAAAGGGACAGTAGCAGATAAATATGGAGTTTCTTATTTGAATCATGAAAAGCTCCCAGAGTCAAATAATGATAAAATATAGAGCTGGAAATTAGCATAATATAATGTCAGCTCCGTCTGTGTTTTGTCTTCTGTTGTTGTTTCTACTAAAGTGTTCGGCCGAGCACAGCGCACCACGAGCTTTTAAAAATGCCACGTCACTCAGAGAGAAACACACACATGCAGACGCACGCACGCATGCACGCACACGCATACACGCACGCACGCATGCACGTACGCACGCACACACACACACACAGACACACAGACACACACACACACACACACACACACACACACACACACACACAGAGCCAGGCTGTCTGAGTGACGTGACATTTTTAAAATCTCGTCTTGTTGATCCAGGGGTGACGTCGCCTCGGCGTCTTAATGAGGGAAAGAAGAGCTTTTTGTGATTTCCTGTTTTCTTCACTTTCTTTGCCTCCACCCTCTCCACTCAGTTCAGTTTTGGCTGCTTCTGGTCTGACATCGTTACATGAAACAGCCATTTCCACACTCGGGGAAAAAAAACGGCTCGTCCAACCAGACAGCTAGCTCGGGCTTTGACAGATGAAGCCGCGGGAAGTGATACTGAAAGCTGTAGTTCCTCGAATGGCCACTTATGGCTGGCTCCAAAAGGGAGTCGTTCCCCGTTTACCCCCATGTTAAAATCCTCGTCTTTACAACAGGATTAACCATACAACAGTTTTGGTCTATCGCTAATTTCACCGTTCATAAGAACTGTATACGTATATAACTCACCCATTTAGAGTAAAATAGATGATAAAGCAGACTATGTTCTGGGCGTGATTGACAGGTCGCCTGTCCAGTGATCACACAGCTTGTCATGGACCAATAGCAGGCGGAGTGACGCCTCTGTGGGAAACCTCTGGTCTCATGCAAACTGTGCAAGCACCAAGATGGTGATGGCCACACCCCCATACACACCCCACATACCCCCATACACACCCCACATACCCCCATACCCACACCCCCATACACACCCCACATACCCCCATACCCACACCCCCATACACACCCCACATACCCCCATACCCACACCCCCATACTCTAGGCTTCAAAATGAGAGTGCAAAAACCAATGGGTGACGTCACGCTGACTCTCTTCCTCTCCTCTCCTCTCCAGACTCTAAACAGATCTAATGTGATCTAGTCTGATCCAGTCTCTAAACAGATCTAATGTGATCTAGTCTGATCCAGACTCTAAACAGATCTAATGTGATCTAGTCTGATCCAGTCTCTAAACAGATCTAATGTGATCTAGTCTGATCCAGTCTCTAAACAGATCGAATGTGATCTAGTCTGATCCTGACTCTAAACAGATCCAATGTGATCTAGTCTGATCCAGACTTTAAACAGATCCAATGTGATCTAGTCTGATCCAGAATCTAAACAGATCTAATGTGATCTAGTCTGATCCAGACTTTAAACAGATCCAATGTGATCTAGTCTGATCCAGACTCTAAACAGATCTAATGTGATCTAGTCTGATCCAGACTCTGAACAGATCTAATGTGATCTAGTCTGATCCTGACTCTAAACAGATCCAATGTGATCTAGTCTGATCCAGACTCTAAACAGATCTAATGTGATCTAGTCTGATCCAGACTCTAAACAGATCGAATGTGATCTAGTCTGATCCAGTCTCTAAACAGATCTAATGTGATCTAGTCTGATCCAGAGTCTAAACAGATCTAATGTGATCTAGTCTGATCCAGACTCTAAACAGATGTGCACTCACCATGTTCCACTTGGGGAAGAGGAAGTCTGTCCCCACGTACTCAAAGAAATGAGCCAAGCCTTCCTTCAACCAGACATCCTCCCACCAGACAGGGGTCACCAGGTCCCCAAACCACTGAGAGAGAGCGGAGAGAGAGGAAGATGGAGGGAGAGAGAGAGAGAGAGAGAAAGAGAGGAGAGAGAGAGAGAGAGAGAGGAGAGAGAGAGGGGGAGAGAGGGGGAGAGAGAGAGAGGAGAGAGAGAGGAGAGAGAGGGGGGGGAGAGAAGGGAGAGATGATTATTTCATGGCATTACTTCATTTCTACAGTTGCTCATTTCAGTTGAGCAGATTAGCGCGGTCATACTGCAGCGTTAATGTCACTGATGCTGCTGCAGTGAGGGGGCGGGGCTTCTGTCATTTAAAAAACACATTTTACAAACAAAAGCTCTGACTTTCACCACTGCTGCAGCACTGTGGTAAAGCAGCACTGTGGTAAAGCAGCACTGTGGTAAAGCAGCACTGTGGTAAAGCAGCACTGTGGTAAAGCAGCAGAGTGGTAAAGCAGCACTGTGGTAAAGCAGCACTGTGGTAAAGCAGCACTGTGGTAAAGCAGCACTGTGGTAAAGCAGCACCGTGGTAAAGCAGCACCGTGGTAAAGCAGCACTGTGGTAAAGCAGCACCGTGGTAAAGCAGCACTGTGGTAAAGCAGCACTGTGGTAAAGCAGCACTGTGGTAAAGCAGCACTCTGGTAAAGCAGCACAGTGGTAAAGCAGCACTGTGGTAAAGCAGCACTGTGGTAAAGCAGCACTGTGGTAAAGCAGCACCGTGGTAAAGCAGCACTGTGGTAAAGCAGCACAGTGGTAAAGCAGCACTGTGGTAAAGCAGCACTGTGGTAAAGCAGCACCGTGGTAAAGCAGCACTCTGGTAAAGCAGCAACGTGGTAAAGCGGCACTGTGGTAAAGCAGCACTGTGGTAAAGCAGCACCGTGGTAAAGCAGCACTGTGGTAAAGCAGCACTGTGGTAAAGCAGCACAGTGGTAAAGCAGCACTGTGGTAAAGCAGCACTGTGGTAAAGCAGCACTGTGGTAAAGCAGCACTGTGGTAAAGCAGCACCGTGGTAAAGCAGCACCGTGGTAAAGCAGCACTGTGGTAAAGCAGCACCGTGGTAAAGCAGCAGAGTGGTAAAGCAGCACTGTGGTAAAGCAGCACCGTGGTAAAGCAGCACCGTGGTAAAGCAGCACTGTGGTAAAGCAGCAGAGTGGTAAAGCAGCACTGTGGTAAAGCAGCACTGTGGTAAAGCAGCAGAGTGGTAAAGCAGCACTGTGGTAAAGCAGGACCGTGGTAAAGCAGCACCGTGGTAAAGCAGCACTGTGGTAAAGCAGCACTGTGGTAAAGCAGCACCGTGGTAAAGCAGCACTGTGGTAAAGCAGCACCGTGGTAAAGCAGCAGAGTGGTAAAGCAGCACTGTGGTAAAGCAGCACTGTGGTAAAGCAGCACCGTGGTAAAGCAGCACCGTGGTAAAGCAGCACTGTGGTAAAGCAGCACTGTGGTAAAGCAGCACTGTGGTAAAGCAGCACTGTGGTAAAGCAGCACTGTGGTAAAGCAGCACTGTGGTAAAGCAGCACTGTGGTAAAGCAGCACTGTGGTAAAGTGGCCAAACAAATAACTGTAGATCTCAGTCACTCATGTTTGATGTATTATGTGTGTGTATGAGGCAACATGTGCACATGTAGGCTGCGTCCTGCCAATACAAGTGAGGGAGAGAAAAAAAAAACATCACATGGATGCATAACTGGGACGTATCCTCAGTGATGTACCCTGGGGTCATAGGATGTATCCTCAGTGATGTACCCTGGGGTCATAGGACGTATCCTCAGTGATGTACTCTGGGGTCATAGGATGTATCCTCAGTGATGTACCCTGGGGTCATAGGACGTATCCTCAGTGATGTACTCTGGGGTCATAGGATGTATCCTCAGTGATGTACTCTGGGGTCAGAGGATGTTTCCTCAGTGATGTACTCTGGGGTCATAGGATGTATCCTCAGTGATGTACCCTGGAGTCAGAGGATGTATCCTCAGTGATGTACTCTAGGGTCATAGGATGTTTCCTCAGTGATGTACTCTGGGGTCATAGGATGTTTCCTCAGTGATGTACTCTGGGGTCAGAGGATGTTTCCTCAGTGATGTACTCTGGGGTCATAGGATGTTTCCTCAGTGATGTACTCTGGGGTCATAGGATGTTTCCTCAGTGATGTACTCTGGGGTCATAGGATGTTTCCTCAGTGATGTACTCTGGGGTCAGAGGATGTATCCTCAGTGATGTACTCTGGGGTCATAGGATGTTTCCTCAGTGATGTACTCTGGGGTCATAGGATGTTTCCTCAGTGATGTACTCTGGGGTCAGAGGATGTTTCCTCAGTGATGTACTCTGGGGTCATAGGATGTTTCCTCAGTGATGTACTCTGGGGTCAGAGGATGTTTCCTCAGTGATGTACTCTGGGGTCAGAGGATGTTTCCTCAGTGATGTACTCTGGGGTCATAGGATGTTTCCTCAGTGATGTACTCTGGGGTCAGAGGATGTTTCCTCAGTGATGTACTCTGGGGTCATAGGATGTTTCCTCAGTGATGTACTCTGGGGTCATAGGATGTTTCCTCAGTGATGTACTCTGGGGTCAGAGGATGTTTCCTCAGTGATGTACTCTGGGGTCATAGGATGTTTCCTCAGTGATGTACTCTGGGGTCATAGGATGTTTCCTCAGTGATGTACCCTGGGGTCATAGGATGTTTCGGGTCTCGCAACATCATACACCCTCGCCCAGGTGACCCAGCCGTGGCTGGCCAAGTCCCAACTTACGTCCCAGTAGCTACCCACGGTCAGCCCTCAAGGAAGGGTCGAAGGTGGTCACGTGGTCAGGGCCACTCAATCCGCTGCTCCGGAACTACTCTGCCGGGACCGGGGGAGGGAGAGGGCTCTGGTACGTAGAGGGACCGGGCTCTGTGGGTTGCCACCCGGCCGGGCTCCTCCCTCGTCTCACCAGGTCTAGGACCTGTGCGCTGCACCAGACTCCCCCGCTCCAAACATCTCATTCCGAGGTGATGGTATCTTGGTGGATACCATGCAGTACCAGTACTTGGTGGCACTGCAGACTCCACTTGCGGCTTGAATGGGCCTCCTAAAAGGCCTCTCGTGGATTGTTGGGCTTCTTCCTCACGGAAGACGCAGGCTGGGGAGCTAACCCATACTGCTACCCGGGTGCCGTCCCTGTTCCGGCTGTCAACTGACTCTCCAGTAGTCACTAGTCTTTCCTGGTTGTCACGTAGTCTATTCCTACGAGTCACTGGCTAAGCCAGGCTAACTAATAAAGAAAAAAAACATTGCATGGATGCAACTGGAATGTATCCTCAGTGATGTTAGTGAGAGGTGATCAGATGAATGGATGATGTCTGATCATTTAGTGAGAGGTGATCAGATGAATGGATGATGTCTGATCATTTAGTGAGAGGTGATCAAATGAATGGATATCTGATCATTTAGTGAGAGGTGATCAAATGAATGGATATCTGATCATTTAGTGAGAGGTGATCAGATGAATGGATGATGTCTGATCATTTAGTGAGAGGTGATCAGATGAATGGATGTCTGATCATTTAGTGAGAGGTGATCAGATGCATGGATGATATCTGATCATTTAGTGAGAGGTGATCAGATGAATGGATGATGTCTGATCATTTAGTGAGAGGTGATCAGATGAATGGATGTCTGATCATTTAGTGAGAGGTGATCAGATGAATGGATGTCTGATCATTTAGTGAGAGGTGATCAGATGAATGGATGATGTCTGATCATTTAGTGAGAGGTGATCAGATGAATGGATGATGTCTGATCATTTAGTGAGAGGTGATCAGATGAATGGATGTCTGATCATTTAGTGAGAGGTGATCAGATGAATGGATGATGTCTGATCATTTAGTGAGAGGTGATCAGATGAATGGATGATGTCTGATCATTTAGTGAGAGGTGATCAGATGAATGGATGATGTCTGATCATTTAGTGAGAGGTGATCAGATGAATGGATGATGTCTGATCATTTAGTGAGAGGTGATCAGATGAATGGATGATGTCTGATCATTTAGTGAGAGGTGATCAGATGAATGGATGATGTCTGATCATTTAGTGAGAGGTGATCAGATGAATGGATGATGTCTGATCATTTAGTGAGAGGTGAGCAGATGAATGGATGATGTCTGATCTTCAGAGTCAAACTAACTCTTCTTAAAGCCGTTCATTCACACAAGTTTCACTTTAGAGCCAGCGCTGCACTTTACACACATCTATAGCTCATCAAGCTGTGTGTGTGTGTGTGTGTGTGTGTGTGTGTGTGTGTGTGTGTGTGTGTGTGTGTGTGTGTGTGTGTGTGTGTGTGCGCGTGCGTGCGTGTGTTTCTGTATATTTGGCAGTGTTTAATGTTTTTAGGGACAGTTTTCGGGCAGTAAATTGTCCAATTCATCAAAGTCTTTGTGAGACTTAGTGACATGTGTGTGTGTGTGTGTGTCTGTGTGTGAGAGCATGTGTGTGTGTGTGTGTGTGTGTGTGTGTGTGTGTGTGTGTGTGTGTGTGTGTGTGTGCGTGTGTGCGTGTGTGCTTGTGTGTGTGCACGCATGCGCTCGCCCGTGTGTGTGTGTGTGTGTGTCTCCTTCTGCCAACTCAGCCTAATAAGCAGTGAAGCTGTAGCTGTGGTGACTCTGTCATCTAGTTAAAGGAACACACCAATATTTTGGGAGAGCCCAGAGTCTTCTCTGTGCATGCAGTAGAAAAATAGCTCCCGCTAGTTAGCTTAGCACAATGAATGGTAGTCAATGGTAGCGGCTAGCTTACCCCCGTAAACACGAGCAAAAATCCAAGTCTCCACAAGCCCTGAGATGCTTCTTTCTATGCGTCTTTCTTTCTTTGTTTTTTTACATTTGTCCTCATGTTGCGGGGTTAGGCTATCCAGTCCCCTGGGCGGTATGTAAGGGATAATGTATATTGAGGCGGTGATTACGGGGGAAATAATGACCGACAGGTGGATTGAGCCCGACGCGCCAGCGGAGGGCTTAATCGTTCACCTGAAGGTCATTCTTTCCCAGTAATCACCGCCTCAATATACATTATCCCGCTTAGAACACGGCCTACAACTAAATCATTCAATAATCTGACAAAAATAATTATTCAAATAGATTTTTTAATAGCGTTTTCAACGACAAAGCGGTTTCATTCGTAATTGGCACACAAGACACCACAGCTGCAACTGGTTGGCCTAATTAGTAGTGTCTTGCTGACAAAAAGCTCTTAACTGATTAATCCAGGTGTGGCAGAGCAGCGGTCGGTTGTCGAGAAATAATGACCGGTGAATATTGTTGATTGACCAATCAGAATCGAGTATTCAAGAGAGCCGTGTTCTAAACTACAGTATTTCCCCACTGGTCCTGGACGATGAGCCAGAGGGCGTGCTTGACTTTTCCCTGAACCCACAGCTGCAGAGTGCTTTGTAGATCTGCGCATGCTGCATTCAATAAAACGCTCTAGGCTCCGCGGAGCGTTACGGAGGTCAGGAGCCGGGTTCTGAGACGATTTGGAAGTGAGAACAGGCTGGAAGATGGCAAATAGGCAAATCTCCCAAGATGGTGGCGTGCTCCTTTAACCCATTGATACCTGATGCAGCATTTGTGTGTGTATCCCTTTAAGACCGCGAACCGCGTTAACGCGGTTCGCGGTCTTAAAGGAATACATACACAAATGAGGGATATACACGCAAATGCTGCATCAGGTATCAATGGGTTAATAATATGTGACACAGTCTGGTGAAAGAGTAACAAGGAGGAGGCAACCGTGAAACCACTCCAATCAAGATAAAAGGTTGAGGTTTTAGGAGGGGGGGTGTCTTTAAAAATATATATATAACACACGTTTAGTGTCAGGATATAGTTATGACTAAAAAAAAAAGCACAATTATGTGCACTACAGTACTCATAAATCTACAATCCTCCATCTGTCTTTTTTTAATAATAATTTTGACGTTAAATTTGTAAGTGATTATCTTCCGGTCCCTGCAAATAGATGACAGCACACATATTTTTCCAGACTAAAAATACATATTGACTTATGTCTGTGTTGTTATAGACGCTTTTAATTTAACATAAACATGTCTGTGTTGTTATAGACGCTTTTAATTTGACAACATAAACATTCAAAATGGCCCCTAGCTTACTTCCTGTTGCAATGTTTGCTAATGCAACAGCTGACAGGAAATAAGATAGGGTTCAAACTGTTCCCATAGCAAACCAATTCCGTGAAAACCGTCTATATTCATACACTCAATATGAACGCTTTATTCACCCTCCTTCTACCTTTACAATGTTACAGATATGTGTAAGAAGTGCTGGGCAGGCTGTACTCAAAGCTCTAGTTTTTCCCATTTATCAGCCAACACTGATGATCTAACGGTCATGGTTTGCCACTGCCTAGTCTGGCTTCCAGACTTCCCTCCCTTCCGGGAGAGGAGTCTGGCAGCATAGATCTCCCTTCTGGACTTGTGAGGGGAAAACTGCTCTTTTTGGTTTTAACCTCTCGCTTACCAGACTCTCTCCCTACAACGGGGGATCCAATCGTTTTCAGCGCATAGCAACAAGCTAGCATTGTTGACATTGTTTCACAGCGGCGCAGGCATTGTGAGATGGACAGATTGGACACGCACAGCGGCAGAGGGGTTTGAGATGGACAGATTTGTCACGGAGGGAGCAGATAGGAAATCCATATATGGTCGTGCCGGTCAGTCAGAGTGGGTCGGAGCCAGGGTGCGGAAAGGGGTTTTCTTCCGCTGGTGACTGAAATGGTCGCCACCAATAGAGACACTGCGGAGCGCGTCATCATTCAGAAACCACGCCCAAAACGGGGGAAAACACAAACTCCCGTCCAATCCTGGCGTTCTCCTATGTCACGTGCATGGTCAGGTGTTGTACAAAAAGATCGTATATACGGAAGATGAACACTCCAACTTACCTAATTGACAGCTAGATCCACATTTTTTTTCTCGCCAATTCCCAAATGACTTCCTTGTTTTGCTCAGGAGTACAAAAAAACTTTAACTGGCGATTTTTTACATTTGTTGTCTGCGCAGCCCCACCACACAACATCTTTTAGCTATGTTTAATTCAAGGAAAATGACGCTGGTGAATGGGAGTGAACGGAGCGATTTCCCCCATGATGGGCGTGGCCTATTTCATGCAGTGTCTCTCTATGGCAGAGCTTATACCTTCTCTCTCGGAAGGGAGGGAAGTCTGGCGAGCGAGACTAGCCACTGCCCAGACTAGTCCACTCAAATGTCCCATCCCTTGGGAACAAAATGAAGGAAACTCCAGCTACTGCTGAACCAAAACAAAAACTTGTTACTGAACACACACAAAAAAACACCCTTATGCAGCAGATACACTAGACAACTTTGAAAATCTTAACACATTATGAAAAGACTGGGGAGTTTACACTACACACCTGGACGCCTAGGTGTAACGTTACGTCCGACGTGACAGCTCTGTGCCGTCAGTGCCATTCAGTCCTGTGATGCGGGGGAATCTTCTCCAAAAATATCGATGGATATGTGCTGTAAATGGACGTTTTGGGCGCAGGACCTCCGGCTTGTCGGCGGGTTTTTAAAAGCTGATGCGTCGGAAGATCTTTCCATTTCTTCCTGACTTCGTCAACTGCCAGCAGACCGCAGTCCGCCATCGCATTCAGTACTGATTGCACTTGTGATCAAATTCCATGCATCTTGTTTCTGTTTGTTTGTGTTGGCGCTGTTAAATTTAGCTGTGAGAACGTTTCTATGCTTTGAACACAACTCTATAAGTTTGAGCTGAGTTGGAGCTGTCTGTCAGCTGTCTCGAGCTCGTCTGAGAGAAGTGTGTTGCTTGGCAACAATCACGTATTCACGTGGACGCGCACGTCGGCAGCCTAAAGACCAGGCGCAGCTACGACCGTGGTGAGTCAGGCTTGGTGTACTCGGTGTAAATTCAAAACACAGCTCCAGGTTCCTTAATATTTCCTATCATGATTGAAAAATGGACTGAAATACAGTAAACGACTGGAATCACAGATGAAAATACACCAGCAAACTGAGGTGAAAACAATGAGCTCTTGTAGCCTACCTATACTAACCATAAGGAAGCTAGACAATTTGACTTTCAAAATAAAAGCTGCATCACTCACTACAGGTTAAAATGGACTTTTCGAAGGCACAACATTATGTTCCTTGAATCATCACAGACCCACTCCTTGACTCCCTGCAGTCCGCCTATAGAGCCAACAGGTCTGTAGATGATGCCATAAACATGGCCCTCCACTATATTCTTGTGCACCTGGACACCAGGCCAGGGTCGTGTTTCTGGACTTTAGCTCTGACTTCAAAATGATCATGCTGCACGAGAAGCTCTCCCAGTTGGGCGTGCCCGATTGCTTCTGCAGATGGTCCACAGACTTCCTGACGAACAGCAAAGAGCACATAAGGCTGGGACTGTGCCGGAGCTGCCCAGGGCAGCGTCATCTCTCCATACTTCTTCTCCCTGTACACCAACAGCTGCACCTCCAGCCATCAGTCCGTCAAGCTCCTGAAATTGGCAGATGACACCACCCTCATAGGGCTCATCTCAAATGGTGACGAGTCTGCGTGCAGGCAGGAGATCGACAACCTGATGACCTGGTGCAGTCAAAAGGACCTGGAGCTCAATGCTCAAAAGACAGTGGAGATGGTTGTGGGCTAGAGGAGGAACGCAGCCTCACCTTCCTCCATCACCCTGGTGACTCCCCACTCAACACTGTGGAGTCCTTTCACATCCTGGGTTCAATCACAGCCGGGACCTGAAATGGGAGTGGAACATCAGAGCTCTCACCAAGAAGGCACAGCAGAGGAAGGACTTTCTTCGGTGGCCGAGGAAGTTCAAGGTGCCAAAGGCAGCATTGGTAGTTTTCTACACCTCCGCCGTCGAGTCCATCTTCACCTCCTCCATCACCGTCTGGTATGCTGCTGCTGCCTGCAAGGACATCTCCAGATTGCAATGCATCATCCCCCGCGCTGAAAAGGTGGTGGGGTGCAGCCTGCCATCCCTTCAGGACCTACACACTGCTAGGATGCTAAAGCGGTCTCAGAAATGTCTGGTTGTCTGTTATTTAAACACGAGTCCTCTAGCACAGTGGTTCTCAAACCTTCTTAAACTGACATAAATTAGACCACGGACAACATTCTGTCATTGTGTTAATTAAATAAATGTGAAAATATGCTTAATACATCATACTAAACAGACTCAGACTATTTTCACCCTTGGTGACCCTTCTCCCTCTCTCTCTCTCCCTCCCCCTCTCCCTTTCTCTCTCCCTCTCCCTCTCTCTCTCCCTCCCTCTCTCTCTCTCTCTCTTTCGCGCACGCGTGTGCGCACACACACACACTCACTCACACACTCCAATCCAAAAAGTGATTTTCGAAAAGTATCTGTGATTATCTTCAGAGAGAGAGAGAGAGAGAGGGAGAGAGAGAGAGAGAGAGAGAACAGTCCGTCCCCCATCTGCTTTCAGTACTATCTGGGTCAACTGGTCTCCAGGTGAGCGAGAGAGAGCGAGAGAGAGAGAGAGAGAGAGAGAGAGAGAGAGAGAGAGAGATACAGTATAGATAGAAATGATTCCTCTGCTGTTCTCTCTGCTGATCTCAGCACAAAGCATCTCTCCATTTGTCCACTTCCTTCCTTCTTCCTTCCTCAGTATCCTTCAACCATCTCTCTCTCTCTCTCTCTCTCTCTCTCTCTCTCTCTCTCTCTCTCTCTCTCTCTCTCTCTCTCTCTCTCTCTCGCTCTCTCTCTCTCTCTCTCTCTCTCTGTGTAGAACAAAGCAGATCTGTTTCTTTGATCAGTCTATCCTGACCCAAACTGATACATATTCATCCGTGTGTGTGTGTGTGTGTGTGTGTGTGTGTGTGTGTGTGTGTGTGTGTGTGTTATGTCCAAAATAGTCCAAAGAGTTTCCCTCCGATTTTACATAGGGCTCAGTCTGTCTTTGTTGACTCTAGTCTGCAGTTGTTGTGGGCAGTTGTTGTGCCAATTAGCAGCTAAATCTGTTAGTGCATTATGGTTACAGATTTCTGATCGTCAAGTGTAAACTACCTCCAGTCGGAGCCACGATTATATCAAACATGTTTGAATTTCTCTTATGGTGTAAACTGGTTCAACGACCCGACTCAACTCTACTCACACGTGGATGAGGAATCCCGTCAATATCCAATGGAAAACTAGGAGTGGCAATGAGCCAAAAGCAGTCAAATCGCTAGTCTTCATAGGCGAAGGCTCATTTCCAATAGGCCTACATGCCCGGTATAATCCATTCTGCTTTATGATCACTGTTACAGTAACATAAATCCACAGATTACAAGGTCCGGTGTTCTGCCAAAAAGTGAAAACTGACCAGTGACCATAACGTTAGCTGCAGCTAAATAGTGATCGACATGAAGCAATAAAGTGATTCGTTCTCCACATAACTAATGTTATGGGACGACGACAGTGTAGTCAGTAAACTAGCGCCACGTTTTCAATGAGTTTTATCGGGGGTGCGTTATGGAGAAGCGTGCGTCTGTCTTGTGTCGTTAACGGGAGCGCATCTCCACCAGTCAATTTTCGTGATGAGCTGGGAAACTTCCTGTTACAACTTTCAAAATAATATTACTTAAACAAAAGTAAATGGCTTATTGATGCACGTTGGATGAGAAAAGGGTATTTCAACGAACAAAGCAGCAAACCTTGTATCAAAATACTCGTGATGTTAAGATTACGAGTGAAACTGTGGCTGTAAAGCATTACTCAAAATTAATATTAATGCCAATGTTACAACAAGGGTTTTATTTTGAAAGCCCTAAAGCAGATGACATACTTTTTACATTCTGGCTGACTTGACGCCCGTGCAGTTATGCCTGTCTGAAACACAGCCATGCTGCCTGTATAGCCGGATCCACATGACGATGCGTGCGTATCATTTTTAAAGGGGTGGGGTGAGTACCCGAACAACGGAAACATTACTCAAGTACTGACGTTATGAACAAGTACTCGAGTACCCGAGTACTCCCGCCCATCCCTAGTGTGTGTGTGTGTGTGTGTGTGTGTGTGTGTGTTAGGGCTGCACGATATATCGTTTACACATCGACATTGCGATGTGCGCATGCGCGATAGTCACATCGCAGGACGTGCGATGTCAAAAGCAAATTAACTCGTCATGTTGCTTGATAAACTCTCACTTTAGGGGTAGTCTACTGAGTGAAATGCAGGCTCTCTCAAAGGAGAGAGACGCCCCGCTACTGTACTCACTCATTTAATGCTTAGCTTCAACACAACAAACATGCACAGAGAGCAAAATTGAATTATCTTTTGCTTATGTTGCGTTGCTGACAGTAGCCCGTCTGTAAACGATGTGGTTGTGGAGGCGGACTTGTCCACAGTTTGCAGCGCACTCGCATACAGCAGGCTGGCTGCTGTAACTCAACATGTCCGTGGAGTGGAGATATTTACTCTTGAAACACCAAAAAGCAAGACCGCAACTTATGACACGAAGGCTGATTACTGAGAAGTTGTCCGTGTTATCACTGTGGCTGTCTCTCCCCTTCAAGTCTCTGATGTTGCATCACATGATAGCAGTAACGTTACGGTAGAGTTAATCATACATAGCGACTTATTTACACAAAACATGTCAGTGAAAATAAAAAGAGAAGAGACATATCTGGGCAATTAAATGTATATTTATTACTTTTCACGAATGAATTGTTTGTCACCGGTCGGCTGCATGTGAATCCTCGTCTCTCTGTACTGCCAGCCTTGCGCTCAAAAACCGGAACTCCGCAGATGCGGAGTGTACCACTTGGTCGTTTCTGGAGGGGGTTTCCGGGGGGTCAGACCAAGTGTGTAAAGTGGCAGGGGTGTTTCATTGTTGATTTATTGAAACGTTAGAAGAACGAAAGAAGTTGAAAGCAGTGATTATAATCAATGAAATCTAATGTTTTTCTGCAAATAGCATCATTGGGAGGTAGATTCTGGCACTCAATATTAGGGGTGGGCAATATATCAATTGTATATCAATATTGTGATATGAGACTATATGGTCTTAGATGTTGGATATGGTAATATGGTGATACAGCATACATGTTGTCTTTCCCTGGTTTTAAAGGCTGCATTACACTAAGTGAAGTGTAGGCTAGTGACATTTTAAAGTAGAATGTCATAACTTACTCACTTTTTCATGTATGTAGCCTAAGTCATGGAAATCCATTGGTCAAAATGTGTATGCACCCTGATAGATGACGCTCTGAGGCCTACAGTATAGGCGACAGCCCAGTGGTTGAGAAACATTAAAATACCTAATTTCCCCTCCAAAATCAGATGGACTCCTCTACAAAATCATCCCAATCATTCTAGAAGTATTCTTTTCTTTAAAATAGAGCTATTCTGGTAATCTGGTGAAAATCTGTATTTTTTCATATCGCAATATATATCGCAGGGGCAGGGAATATCGCAATGTCAGTTTTTTCCAATATCGTGCAGCCCTAGTGTGTGTGTGTGTGCGTGTGTGACTGTCCAGACCAAGAGCCGAGGCACTGGCCAAAATCTGCTCCATTTTCTGCAATAATGGGCAGTCGCCACATTTGGAGGAGGCGCTGTTTCCTTTATCCATAGACTCAGATAGATTTGTCATGAAATTTCCCGATGTTTGTGCATCTATTATTGTTTGTGTTCAAGGATTTTTTTTAAATCTAAATGTGAACACAAATAAAGGTATTAAAATGTGTGTGTGTGTGTGTGTGTGTGTGTGTGTGTGTGTGCGTGCGTGCGTGCGTGCGCACTGTTGGGGAGTAGTGAAATACACCTAACAGTGTGTGTGTGTGTGTGTGAACACGTGAACACAATGACATCACACTCTGAAATTTCTCTAAGTATAGAATTGCGATCAGTGATGTCATAAATCTTGGATGATGTCACAATGACAATGTCAATGATGATGTCATTTACGCAGATACATTGTGACATCATCAGTGACATCATCAGTGATGTCATAAATCACTGATTATGTCATACCCACAGCCCAGCCAATCAAGCTGGAACCTGTAGCAACAACATAGAGCAATAGGCAGACCACCATACTATCTGGACCCAGCCCTACAAATCATTGAGAATTATACATTGTCACTGATTGTTTTTCTTTTAACCGGCACAGCTTTTCTAGCCTTTTCACGGTACTGGTTTATCATCACATAGGAAACTCAAAGACCAATCGCATGCGTTGTAAATCATCACACGTGATGCTACTCAGCCAATCAAAGCTGTGCCTCGAGGCTGCCTGGGAATGCTGGCTATGACACATGGGAGGAGAGATCAATGTGAGTCAGAAAGAATCTCTACAAACAGCAGAAACAAAGCTTTTCATCAAGAGTGGACAGATGTTATGTTCATGCTTCTCACGTCCAGTTCATAACCAGGATAATGAGAAGCGCCATGCGATTTGGAAGTGCCACTCCTCATACCCACTCAAATCCAAACTGTGCCACTCCTCATACCCACTCAAATCCAAACTGTGCCACTCCACATACCCACTCAAATCCAAACTGTGCCACTCCACATACCCACTCAAATCCAAACTGTGCCACTCCACATACCCACTCAAATCCAAACTGTGCCACTGCACATACCCACTCAAATTCAAACTGAAGTGCCACTCCACATACCCACTCAAATCCAAACTGAAGTGCCACTCCACATACCCACTCAAATCCAAACTGTGCCACTCCACATACCCACTCAAATCCAAACTGAAGTGCCACTCCACATACCCACTCAAATCCAAACTGAAGTGCCACTCCACATACCCACTCAAATCCAAACTGTGCCACTCCACATACCCACTCAAATCCAAACTGTGCCACTCCACATACCCACTCAAATCCAAACTGTGCCACTCCACATACCCACTCAAATCCAAACTGTGCCACTCCACATACCCACTCAAATCCAAACAGGGCACCCATTCACACATTCACTGTCAACCTGCTAACAACAGATATGATGAAGTAGAGCTCACTTCTCTCACTGAGGAATAGAACCTGGGGAATTGAGATAAGGGGGAAACAGAGGTGTAAACTACTCAAGTACTCGAGTCGTGTTTTTGAGGATTTGTAATTTTTAAGTCTTTTTATAATGATGTACTTTTACTCGAGTCATTTTAATATTAGATATTCTATTTGAGTATATAGACTTTTAAATGTACATTGAGTAAATTAGTAAATTCAGATTTTTGTTTTGCACACCGCACTATGAAAACAGCACGGTAGCATTGGGACTGCTCGCTAACAGGCACAGAATCACTTCAGCATTTTAGAGCTCGAGACTCATGGCCAATTGAATTAGACAAGTGTAGATGATCAATTTAGTAATGATCGCCATCATCACATTAGTTCAGAAATGTCAGTTTCATTTGACCCTGCTGACAGCCACAGCTAGATGGATGTATGTATGTGACTGTGATGTTGCTGCTGATAACAGCTCATAGCTCGTCTGGCAAAGGAGACAATCATCAAACTGAGCATCCCTGCTGCATCTCTGAACCAGCTGTTTAGTGAAAGACAAGACAGACAAAAGACAGGGACAGCTTAGCTAACACTGTACATTATGCTTCATGTATGTATTTGGGTAAATAATTAACATAGAAAACAACTCGAGTACTTTGAGTACTTTTAAATAGGCTACTTTTTTACTCTTACTTGAGTCATTTCCTGGACTAGTACTTTTACTTGTACTCGAGTTACAAGTAACACTACTTGTACTTGAGTAGGATTTGTCAGTACTCTTCATAAAGAGAAAGGTGTTAAAGCTGTTCAGCTGTTCAAATGTGTTGAGATTGATTTGGCTCAAACTGTTAAAATGATAAATGGAGTTACAAGGAAGAAAATAAACACATTTTTTCCTCAAATTAAAACACTTTATTTTACATTTAGGAATGCACCAATTGCTCGGGCAGCCTAAATATGAGATCGGAGAATTCTGATTTATGCTTTTATGTGCCGATTGCCAAAACCATTTCCTTCACTAGAGGGCCGTGTTGCACTGAGGCTAGCTAACGTTAGCTCTTAATGTAGTTAGCTTGCTAGCATTCTCGGTAGCGTTAGTTGGTTTTGCTAGTCTTTACTCTTCTTATCCTGCTTATAACATCAGAGTGCACACCAAACCATGTAAACAATGGTTCTGGAAGTTAAACGTTAGCTATATAGTTCCTTTGATTGAACCTTGGCTTGAACTCCCAAGACTGCACGTCAAGTCCCGATAAACTGCAGTCTTAGAGAAAAGACAAGGTATATAATAGTCATACTATCGGCCAATTTATCTAACCTGTTCAAAAAGTATGACAATGATTTGTATTAGAATTATTAGAAAAAGATTATAATAGAAATAAGAAATACGGTAGTCTAACGTTAGAGCGGGAGGGTGTAACGGTAATGACTCGACTTGAGTAACTACTAACATAACGATTGCCTTTTGCCGGGCCAGTGAGGAGCCTGACTGCTGCGTGGCCATAGAGAGGAACGTGACTGACAGCCAGTCATCCAATCATGACATTGGCCGGGTTTCCCAAAAGCTTCTTAGGGCTAAGAAGCTTCTTAGACCCTTCTTAAGGAGCCTTAAGAAGGGTCTAAGAAGCTTCT
>NC_139627.1:54047902-54075402 GCF_964638095.1 Poromitra crassiceps | reverse complement strand
ATGCTACTAGTTCATACTCCAGCTAACTCTACTATGCTACTAGTTCAGACTCCAGATAACTCTACTATGCTACTAGTTCAGACTCCAGCTAACTCTACTATGCTACTAGTTCAGACTCCAGCTAACACTACCAGGGCTTGAAATTAGGGCTTCATCTCCTGGTCCCCGCTATGCCTCATTTTCGGGAAAAATATTAAACCCAAGAACACACCACCTCACAATTCTACTCGAAGATCAATTTAGAGTGTATGACTGTCCTAAAATACGTATAGCTTCCACACAGTATACAGCCTGGCCTGTAATGATGGAACATTTCCGCAGACTAAGACTATTTAGTGTGAGCACCAACATCATGTTAACATTCTACAATGCCTATTAGACATGGTTTGGCATCATGGTTCGGCACTCTGACAGTCCAGTTTAAATACAGAATTTAAAAGTATTTTGTACAATCAGCAATGAAAGTGTTGAATATGAATTATTACCTTCTGGCTGATGCTGTCAAAGTAACCGACCGTTACAAGCTCTCCTTCCTCCCAACCTCTATAACACTACTTAACAAACAACCAGCTCGATCGTCACGGTTGGAGTGTCTCTCAGATGAGAGGAGGTGGTCTCGTATGTAAGGAGGCACTGATGCTTCAAGTTCTATTTATTAGGCCTAAGAATTATAGTTTTTTGCAATTCAGTTTTTTTCTTCTTCTTCTGCCATATGGGGTAATGACCTGTCACATCCTCTCTCTGAGTATGGAATTACTAGTGTCTCAGTGTAACATTGCCATGCCTTGGTTTTTGAGTTTGTGGTTTCTTTCTTTTCACAACGCCTATCTTTCTTCATCTCACAGGGCTTGTGCAATCTCATTAGGGCGGGTGCAATATCATTAGGGGGCGGGTGCAATAGACCGACTCACAATGTTTGTTCACAATAACACCCGGGTAGACGACGCCTGCCTCATGTGCCATGTACCATTTAATGGAGTGGAGCAAATGGGGTGAGGAACAACTGAGATAAAGAGAAAATGGTTACGACTAAAATTCATGTTTGATGCTTTCATTTCTCATTAGTTAACAACACTTTCTCTAACGTTGGTTTGGACATAATTTACCTGTTGGGCCACAGAACAAAAAAAAATGCAGCTTGACTTCACCCAAAACTAGCAGGTAGTCCGACCAGCGGTGAGATGTCAGTGTTGGGTAGCGATCAACTAGAGAGCCTCCATAAACTGTCAACTGTTCTATTCACTGAGGGAATTTTCTTTATTCATCCTGGCTATTTACATAGAGTACCACCTCAGGGCTGTGTCAATGATGCACAACAACAACTAGCAGACCAGACACAAAACACATAGACTTTCTGCTCATTATTCTAGGGGATTTTAACAGAACCAAACTCAAACGTGAACTACCGAAATACAGACAGCACATTAAGTGCCCCACCAGGGACAAAAAAACACTAGACCACTGCTATACAGTCATCTAGCGCTCTGTTCCCCGTGCAGCCTTGGGACTATCTGATCACTGTATGGTTCATCTCATTCCAACTTATTCACGAGTTTCCTGGTAAAACTGTGGGCGCTTCCATGACACCCTCCCTCCCTGTTTCCAGCTGCCGGTTGCCTGTTTCCACCCAGGACCGTTCATAGCGAAAGAGACTAAAAATAATCATAATAATTGTTGTGATTTTGTACCTACCTATGTCTTGTAATGGAGCCCCCAGCACAATAATTTCACATGTGCATAATTGTACAACGGAGTGACAATATCTTGAATCGTGAAAGAGAGAGACCGCTAAAGCTCCGTTCAATGACCAAATATAAGAGTTCCGGTTTGGACGTTTAGCCTTCAAACGAAAAGCGGCCGCTATGCAACCACATATTTATTTTTTACAGTACCAGTGAATTGACATTCACCTCGTTTTTGTAAAATATCGCCGCTATGCAACCACCCAACGCTACTATTTTTAGCCATTTCGGGATATACGTTCCCACTCTTTGACAGCGTCGTGCACCTCCTTGCTAGTAAAATAAATGTAAACAGGAAGTCGACTATATAGACTGAATAGGCAGAAATTAAAATCTGCTAAGCCTGTGGTCAAAACAGTGAAGAGGCGAACCACCGAGGCAAAGCAGGAGTTACAGGACTGCTTTAACTGTACTGATTGGAATGTCTTTGAGGCTGCTGCAGGACCTGGATGATCTTACTGACACTGTGACATCGTACATCAGCTTTTGTGAGGACATGTATGTGCCGACCAACAACTTCAGAAAATTCCCCAACAACAAACCACAAACATTACATTACATTACATTACATTACGTCATTTGGCAGACGCTTTTATCCAAAGCGACTTACAATAACACATTTTTTGTCAGCAATAGAGCAATCAACTATGGAGCACAGTCTATGACAACTACAACTTCTGAAGGAACAGTGGTACAAGTTTAGGTTAGTGGTACAAGGTTGGTTAGTTTTTTTTTTTTGTTAGAAAGAGAGAGAACGAAGTTAGATCAAGAAGGGCCCAGATGGAGCCTGAAAAGGTGTGTCTTCAGTCTTTTCCGAAAGATCGGCAGTGATTCAGCTGTCCTGACCGAAGGTGGAAGCTCGTACCACCATTGAGGTGCCAGGGACGAGAAGAGTCGAGATCGGGATGAGCGACTTTTGAGCCCCCGTAGCGAAGGAGGGGCGAGGCGACCTGCACTGGTGGAGGAGCGAAGGGAGCGCTGAGAGGTTTGGAACCTGACCATGGATTGCAGGTACCGGGGAGCTGACTGGTGTACTGCCCTGTAGGCCAGTACCAGTGTCTTGAATTTGATGCGGGCCGGGATGGGAAGCCAGTGGAGCTCCTGGAAGAGGGGAGTGACGTGAGAGAATTTGGGTTGGTTGAATATCAGACGGGCTGCAGCATTCTGAATGAGCTGAAGCGGTCGGATGTCGGTGGCAGGTAGGCCGGCCAGGAGCACGTTGCAGTAGTCCAGGCGGGAGGAGACAAGAGACTGGACCAGGAGTTGAGTCGCTTCTCTTGTGAGAAAGGGACGGATTTTGCGGATGTTGTAGAGAGAGAACCTACAGGAGCGCGCTGTAGCAGCTATGTTGGCAGAGCAAGACAGCTGGTTGTCAAGGATCACCCCAAGGTTCTTAGCTGTTTGGGAGGGCAGTACAGTGGTGTTGTCAATGGAGATGGAGAGATCTGCGAGAGGGCAGTCTTTTCCTGGGAGGAAGAGTAGCTCGGTCTTACCAAGGTTGAGCTTGAGGTGGTGGGCAGACATCCAGTCGCCAATGTCTTTGAGGCATGCAGAGATGTGAGCCTCGATTTGAGTGTCAGAGGGGGAGAAGGAAAGGAAAAGCTGGGTGTCATCAGCATAGCAGTGATAGGAAAAGCCATGAGAAGAGATCACATAGGCAAGAGATCTTATATAGAGAAGGAAAAGTAAGGGCCCAGGACTGAGCCCTGGGGGACACCGGTGGTAAGAGGACAGGATCTGGAGAGGGACCCTCTCCATGAGACCTGGTATGAGCGGTTCGAGAGGTAGGAAGCAAACCAGGAGAGTGCAGAGCCTGAAATTCCGAGGTCAGACAGAGTGGAAAGAAGGATTTGGTGGTTGACTGTATCGAAGGCAGCAGACAGGTCAAGGAGGACAAGAACAGAAGACAGGGATGAGGCCTTAGCAGTGTGAAGGGCCTCTGTGACAGCAAGAAGAGCTGTCTCAGTGGAGTGAGAGGCCTTGAAACCGGACTGCAGAGGGTCCAGGAGGTCATTTTGGGAGAGATAGAGAGAAAGTTGTTCGGACGCTGCTCGTTCGAGGGTTTTGGAAAGGAATGAGAGAAGAGAGACAGGTCTGTAGTTGTGAATAGCAGTAGGGTCAAGGGAGGGTTTCTTAAGCAGAGGCTTGACTCTTGCAGTCTTTAGAGCAGGCGGGACAAGACCAGAGGACAAAGAGGAGTTAATGAAGGTAGTGAGGAAGGGAGATATGTTAGGTGAGATGGTTTGGAGGAGAGAGGAAGGGATAGGATCGAGGGGGCAGTAAGTGGCTCGGTTTGAGCTGATGAGTTTAAGCACTTCATCAGGAGAGAGGGGAGAAGGAAGGAAATCCAGGGACACTGCCTGAGTTCACTGCTAAACTCAGGCAGCTTGCCCCCACTGCCACGCCCCCACCCCTTTCTCTGGCTCCTGCCACCCCCAACCCACGCGCCTGCTACACCCCTCCCCTACTACCACCCTCCACCACTGCCACCCCACCACCACTGCCACCTCCCACCACTGCCACCCCCCCCACTGCCACCCCCAACCCACCCGCCTGCTACGCCCCTCCCCTACTACCACCCTCCACCACTGCCACCCCCCCCCACTGCCACCCCCAACCCACCCGCCTGCTACACCCCTCCCCTACTACCACCCTCCACCTCTCACCACTGCCACCCCCCTCCACCACCACCACCTGCACTAAGGGTGTGTGAAGAAGAGGTGAGAAAGCTGATCAGCTGTCTCCAATCTTCAGACACATCTTCCACGGATCACTGCAGCTGTACGTGTAAAGTCCCCTCCTGCTTTAAAGCTCCAATATGCCTCCATCACAGGTTTAAATGACTACAGACTGAGAGACTGGTGTTGGGCCCATCTGAAGGATGGGACAGGACACCTGCTGGACCCCCTGCAGTTTGCCTACTGGGCAAAGAGGTCGGTGGATGATGCGGTCAACAACACGGGACTGCAGCACATACTGCAACACCTCGACTCCCCGGGGACAAACGCCAGGATCCTGTTTGTGGACTTCAGTTCGGCGTTCAACACCATCATTCCAGAAATCCTCCGCTCCGCAAACTCATCCAGCTCAGTGTGCCCAGCTTCCTCCTGTCAGTGGATCAGAAACTTCCTGACAGACAGGCCGCAGCTGGTGAGGCTGGGGAAAATCACCTCCTGCATCTGAATAATCAGCACTGGCGCCCCCCATGGGTGTGTGCTCTCCCCCTGGTTCTTCCTCTATACAAACGACTTCATCTCAGGGCACATCGGCTTCAGACCGAGACGGCGACAAGTCTGCATACAGACAGGAGGTTGAACAGCTGGTCCTTTGGTGCGGTCAGAACAACCTGGAGCTCAACAAGCAACACAACATCAAAACTGTAGAGATGATAGTGGCCTTCATGGGGCGCCCCCACGACGGTCTATATCATTAGTGCAGGTGCAATTTCAAGAGGGCGAGTGTAATATATGATCCCCTGCTCTTGCAGTATATCTATCACTGCGTCTTGTAATACTGTAGTGTCTGATGATCATGTAATGTACCGTAAATTCCGGACTATAAGCCGCGGCTTTTTTCCCGTTTTTTGGCCTTTTTTGCCCCCTGCGGCTTATATAACGGTGCGGCTTATCTATGGATTTTTCCAGCAAACGGCCACTCGGGAACCTCCAAAATCTATGGATGTTGGTATGAGGCAGAACGAGAGCAAGACAGACATTATGAGAGCGAGACCCTGATTGGATGATGTTGCAAAAAATGTGCCTCGCGACCTGATTGGAGCACTGTGCCACTACTCTCTCTCAGCCACTACGGTAAAACACCCTCCTTCCTCCCTCGCTCCGGGGGGAAAAAGGCAGCGATTGAGCCTGAAAGACAGTCTGAATGAAATTGAATGTAACATTCCCAATTCTATGTATTACATTCTAAAAAACTAACAGCAACATTTTGGAAGGCTAAGCCACACAACTAGCTCGTTGTAATCTAACATCATGCTTCAAAAGATGGAGAACTGGCTGTGTTACGACGATGGCGGCGATTGAGCCTGAAAGCCATGTCTGAGACAGTAGCGAGACAGGAACAACAACAGCAGCAGCAGCAAAGGATCATGCACAAACCCAAGACGAAAGGGACTGTCCGTCAGGGCGCGGACGACTGTGTCAGCAACTCCCTCCCGACTACCAGGAGAAAATTACAAACTTCGGCGAATTCACACAAAGAAAGATCAAGGAATATTCCATCGGACCGGAGCAGATCATAAATATGGATGAAGTGCCTTTGACGTTCGACCTGCCTCTCACTAGGACTGTTAACAAGAAAGGTGAATCGTCCATCACGTTGAGAACCACAGGTCACGAGAGAACGAATTTCACTTGTGTTCTTGGCTGCACAGCATCTGGAGTAAAGCTCCCGCCGATGGTGATTTTTAAGCATCTCACAATGTGTGATTTTGTCTGGGGATTAGTGACCTGACTTTTGTTTTGTTGAAATGTTAATAAATGGGAGCTTCCCCAAACAGCCATCTCTTTCCCGACAATCCCCTCTGTGCACGAAGCCTTACATATGGTAATTAAACATCAAAACACCCGCGGCTTATAGACCGGTGCGGCTTATATATGTAAAAAACAGTCAACTCTGCAGGTGCGGCTTATACACCGGTGCGCCTTATAGTCCGGAATTTACGGTACTTGTATTGTTTCAGTGGAATAGCATTTTGTCTGGATTTGTTTTGTGCTGCTCGTGTTTGTCGATGTGTGGAGCACTATTGATGTGTGGAGCACTACTGCCCAAGACACTTTTCCCCTCAGGAGCAATAACATTTTATCTTATCTTATCTTGAATCTATGATCCTTAGTTTTGGATTATGTTTAGCTCCAAGCACCAAGTGACAAATTCATCAAAGCTGGACTCATTAGCGTGTGGCAGTCTCACAATGACGGTCCTGTTCTTAGTTTGTGAACAGAGTCTAAAGTCCGGCTGGGACAAAGGAACAGGCCTAACCCGGTGAATGTGATCAAATGCAGTTTACTTTCACTCTTTGTGTTGAAAAAAAATCCAATCTCCATCCCAGCAGATTGTGAGTGAACTCAAAGCACTCTGTCAGCCCCATGGCTGTGTGGGGCTGGATGGTGGTAAAGGCTGAGGAGAAGTCAATAAATAACAATCTAGCCTGGGTTTGTTCCCCTCTAGGTGTCTCAACTAAAGGTTAAGTAGAGTGATCGTAGCATCCACAGCTCCTCTGTGTGCCCTATAGGCCAACAGTTCTCAAACTTTTTCAACCAAGAACCACCTCTGATCAAAGCAAACCCTCCGAGTAGGGATGCACCGATATGAAAATGTTGGCCGATACCACCGATATTAACATTGAGTTATGGCTGATAGCAGATATTTACTAGGGATGTCACAATATATCGTCCCACAATATATCGCGGTATCAAAACGTGACAATATGTATCGTTGAGATGAAATCTCATATCGTGAGAAAAAGAGGCTGAACATGGTGGCACTGATCTGCATCTGATTGCATGCTCGCTCTCCTTTTCATTGCTTTGTTTGAACAGACGAGGGACGTTACAGACACGGAGGATGAAAATGGTGAAATTACTCAAATTAGCGTGGAGGATGCCCCCTCAACTTACAAATCGATCGCAAAAAGAGTTGTTAAAATATTGTATCGTATCGTTATCGTGAAACCAATATCGTGTATCTTATTGTATCGTGAACTGAGTGTATCGTGACATCCCTAATATTTACTGATGTCGATATCCTCTAAACACAGTTCTATGATAATCAAATGTTGTACATACTGAAAAACACGTGTGAACACTGTGAAATTGAAAAGAGAAATGCATATCTTTATTTCCAAAAGATTTGGAAAAGCCCATAAATTATAGATTTACCACATGGTTTCCTCTCAATGCAATTTTTTTTGGCTGACACCGATAATCGATATTAACATTGAAACATTGGACCAATGCCAATATGTTAAAATAAAGACTGACATCGGCCGATACGATATGATTGCCGATATATCGGGCATCACTACCTGCAAGTACCAATGACTTGTATGGGCGCATATGTATAAAGAGATGGACATCAATGGGAGTCGCCTGGTTACAATACTTGGTATCAGTAATCGTTGCACCTCTGGGGCCGGTTGCACCAAGTGGTCTTAACTATGCCCAGTGTTGGGCAAGTTACTTTACATTAGTAACTTAGTTACAGTTACTAGTTACTGCTCTGAAAAGTAACTCAGTTACTTTAAGTTACTCGTTACTTTGCAGGTAACTAGTTACTAGGAAAGTAACTTTTGAGTTACTTTTTTTTTAAACTCAATTCTCTTATTAATGCACACACATTATTTTGGGGTTGCTGTAGCACAGTGTGGGACAAGACAACTGTCAAATTTGAGCATTGTACCCATTATCACTACGACGAAAAGTAGTGGAACAAGAAAACACAACATTTAGGCATTGAGGCATATTTATTATTGCCTTCAAAAAGTAGCCAGTACACTTTTGGCAGTGTATAATTAACAACTGTATCAGTAGTCTATAATATCCTGGCTGAACAACATAAACACCGTGGTTACCGTTTGTAAAAGCGGAGTGCACGCCTAAACCTAACCTCCCCCAGACCCTAACCCAAAACCATGAGGTGTCGGACTCGTGAGGTATCGGACTCGTGAGGTATCGGACTAGGGGGCAGTCCCCAGCAGCAGAGCCCAGCGCTGCCTGCAGATAGGGACAGAGCAGAGCCTCAAAGCAGCCGCTCGTCGCGGCTGCCTTTAATAGCAGTTCATCTCCAAAAGGCAGGAGACTTGCAGGCATTTTTCTTCCCATTTCATGACAACGCGAAACACACCGTGAACACCCTCCAACGCGAGGGGAATCTGTAAGTGAGAGACGAGTGCTGTGCTTGCCTGGGTGCAGCAGGGCACTGGTGACAGACAGCCTGAGAGAAGCGAGGAGGAGAGGGCTCCATGCTGCTGACTCGCCGAGCGGTGTGAAGTGAACACCGCTTACCGTACACAACACAGCTCACGCAAAATGACCCGTTTCACTATCAGAATTTGGTCCAGTAACATTAGAAAGTATAGAAGTGCCGCACGATTAGCCTACTTCCTCATCAGACCGCCGTCAGACTCGCATTTTCCTCTCTAGCCTCGCTGCTGTAGGTCCCGCACAGAATCGTGAAGTAACGAGTAACGAGCATGTTTAAACCGCAATAATTGTAAGTACGTTACGTTACTGATGAAGTAATTCGTTACAGTACTCGTTACCGCAAAAAGTAACTTAGTTACTGTAACGCGTTACTTAATAACGCGTTAGTCCCAACACTGACTATGCCTGGTCGTAACTCCTACGTCGGTCTTAGTTAAGACCAGTCTTTAGAGTGGATTTATGCCTGTTGCACCGACACGGCTTACGTCTGGTCTTAACTACGCCGGTCGTAGCAATGCGCATTCATGTGAATTGCCAGGGAATGCACCCTGATTGGATGATGTTGCAAAAATGTGCCTCGCGACCTGCTTGGAGCGTCACTGTGCCACTACGCGCTATTAGCCACTACTGTATGTGCATCACTACACCCTCCCTCATCGCTGAAAAATGGCAGCGATTGAGTGCCAGACAGTCTGAATGAAATTTAATGTAACGTTCCCAATTCTATGTATTAAATTCTAAAAAACTAACGGCAACATTTGGGAAGGCTAAGCCACACAACTAGTTTGTTATAATCTAACATCATGCTTCGATGGCGACGTTATGACGGTGACGATGACGGTAAGGACTCAAAAAGGTATCCGCTGATAGACGGAGATCTCTGTTACAGGCAGGCACTACGCCTCCTCCTGACCAGGCGTAAGAGTTACGCCTGGGCGCAGTGAAAAGAAGGCTTAAGCCCTCTTGGTGCAACCGGCGTAGCTGTTAGGTCGTTAAGTTACGACCGGCGTAGCTTAAGACCAGTCGTAAGACCACTTGGTGCAACTGGCCCCTGGTCATTTGCATAAGGCCTATGTGAACTTGAGCATGCACTCCACCATAAACTATGGGCAAATAAGAGTATAGGGATGATACCTGAAATGTCTGAAATAAGGTCTGTGTTTTTCCCCCCTCAATGTGTTATTTTCAATTATTTATAGAACAACACGAACAAGACAAACAGGCTCAGACACAAGACAAGAAAGGTGGGAAAAAACACATCGACATTCAACATTACAAGGTGGTGCTACCAGCCGCATAAGCAGGTGCTTATGTGTTTGTAGGAGATAATGGTTGTGTCTGTAATGCAAGGAAGCTTAATATCATCTAGTTACCTAACTAGATGATTGTTTAATTAGGTATCTCATTTTAATATAGGTGATTAAAAAATAACTTGTTTCAGACATCCTCATTCTTGAAGGTAGCATCGCACGCGACAGGTCGCACTGGTGCTTTTTCCATTGAATAGACAGACCTTTTCTGACCAAGCTTGATGAAGTTGTTTCCCAAAGCATTTGGCAATACATTTGTATAAAACAGCATGGCTGATGGCTGTTCTCTCTACCTATAATCCAAACAGGTTGAGGCTTCACAGTCGAACGTTTCATTGTTTTTACACTTTTAATTTGAAGGCGAAAAAGGGAAATGGTAGAATTGACAGACGAGTGTCAATTCAATCTACTCAAACCATTTCCCGTTTCGGCCTTCAAATTAAAAGCGTGAAACCAAGCTAACTTGGAACGTTGCATTTGACAAACAAATTGGTAACGTTAGTTAAGCAATGACAGTTTGTCATTTAATAAAGCACAGTTAAAACGAACTCCACTTACAGTTGAAGGTCTGCCATGCTGCTATCCTCCTGGCTGTACAGTGTAGTCCTGCTTTGGGGCACGCAGAGCAGGTTTTCTAAACTAACGTTAACGTTAGCTAGCAACCTAACTAGCTGGCTGCTGTCCACAACATAGTCAGGTAAGATGCTTCCTACTATTGTTCAAAAGTGACTTTCCTGACACTGTACAAACTTCTGACTGCACTGAAATTAAGTAAAGGTTGACGTTATTGACTATTCTAGAATAAAAATTAAAAGAAAGTGACAGATGTTTGTTATTTAGCCAACGTTGTTTCACTTTTTTCTGAAGCGGTTGGCTTTGTGGGCATCGCCATTAGGGGCTCGCTCGGGCTCGCTTCATTCTTCTTCGTCGATTGCAAGGGGCACAAGGTATTATGGGATATCCTAACCCACCAAAGTGTGCATGGTATGGTTCCTCGAAAATTATCCATAACCAGGTACCTAGAAAGGTTGCAAATTCAGTGAACTTATGTATCAAACTGGTTTCAGACAGCCTAATTACAACTTCTTACCTAGAAATGCCACCTATAAAGCTCGTTCACTTGAGAATCAGACAGGCCCAAAGTGTATGGGATCCCTCACAAGGGGTCCATGAGAGACCAGCCGGGCGAGCCAACCTCAGCCACTTCTCATTTTTAACCTCATCAAAGTAGGCCAAAAACGGATCCCAGATAGTTGAGAACCTTCTGAGCGAGTTCGTTCTCAGGGACCTGAGTCTCTCCATCTGTATAACAGAGATGTCCATGTCCATCAGCCACACCTGAAAAGAAGGTGAAGAGGAGGACTTTCCGTTCCTTCAGAATGAGTCTTTTGGTTGTCTCCAGTGTCAGAGACTGTTGCACAGCTTTAGGGAAGTTCAGAGAGGACTCCGAGCAGCCGAAGATGGTGAGTTCTGCCTCCGGCTGTAGGGTCATTTTGTAGGCCTTAGAGTACCAGTCAAACAATTTGGCCCAGAATCCTGTTAAAGGGATAGTTCGGTTTGTTTGAAGTGGGGTCCTATGAGCTCCTCCCATACAGGCACTGTACTATGCAAAGCGATCTGGACGCTGACTGCATGGTGTAGGAGATCCGCCACCCTAAAGCAGCAGCCTCAGACAGCTGTCTCTGCAGCTCTGGGAACCAGGAAGTAAAACGTAACTTAGCCACCTAAAAGAACGCCCACCTAAACAAATCAATATCTGTGTACATTGTGGCGATCGCCCAAAAGACGAATAATTTATGAATGACGTTTCGAGCATCACTGTTGTTTTACACACCCCACACACACACCCATTGGTGTTGTCAACCAGTAAAATGACGCTGACTTACCCAAGTCCAGCCCATTACATTTCCACGTCCCGTTATCATGTCTGGAAAACAGTATGGCGTCAGATGCCTTTGACGAGGAGCCGGGAGCGGTCGCAGGAGCTGGGCCTCCGTTTGTGCTGTGAAGCTTCATTTGCCCGAACCAGGCAATGCGCTACGTTACATCCGTGTGGCCCAGCCGTCATCTTCTCTTTGAAGAAAACACCAGCGGACCAGAATCTCCAGAGCCTCTCCAAGTTGCATTCCTCTTCCATTGTCAAACCTGAGTCAGCCAAAATGGCACGCTGATCCCTTTGGACATGACTCATTTATTTGACTTTATTTGTCTTAATTTTGTGGTTAATTTTGTGATAAACTGCTGTATCGCATTGGCTTAGTGTGCATTCATTTGTCTGTGTGTCTCATGCTGATTTATTGGTTTAACCCATTGATACCTGATGCAGCATTTGCGTGTATATCCCTCATTTGTGTGTGTATCCCTTTAAGACCGCGAACCGCGTGACGCGGTCTTAAAGGGATACACACACAAATGCTGCATCAGATATCAATGGGTTAATGAGATAATTAAGGGATGATGTTTTTTGTGTAATCCATGTTTCCTTCGTGGGGTCGTGACTCCACTCAAACAACATACTAAGACTGCTCAAACCGCTACAACATGTACGCTCTATTTTGACCATTTTCAGCGCTTTACTTTATCGTCAAACAGCCCTCTCTTTTGGCACTGCATTTTCTCCCAACCGCAGAACTACCGTATTCCTCCGCAAGATGCAATTGGCTATTTGACCTACTACAGCCATCCATAGTAGTGTTGGTTGTGCTCTTGCTTTGCTGTGAGGGAAAGTCTGCTCTCTGCTTTAGTTTGAGGCTTCTGTGTAGCGCTCAGGATTTCACCTCCCTTTTGGCTGCATCTATTTCAGAAGCTCCTCCTTGACTGAAGGACAGCCTCTTCTTCTGTAGACTAGATGTAACTGCTTTCGACATGTGGGGCCGGTTTCACAAAGATTGACTTTGACTGTGGCTTAAATATAACAAATGGGACTACGGTACAATGAATTCTGGGTAAATTCGGACTCTTTTCGAAGTAGAAAAAATGCCTGTCCGAGTAACTGCATTCAGCCGCTCAACTGTGTCTACTCCAGCAGAAGATGTTGGTCTTTTGGAAGAATTCAACAGTTACAAGGACAGTTTACTTGAAGAATCCAGCAAAGTGTAAAAATAAGACTGGCCTAACTCTACAGACCAGCCTAACTCTACAGACCAGCCTAACTCTACAGACCAGCCTAACACTACAGACCAGCCTAACTCTACAGACCAGCCTAACTCTACAGACCAGCCTAACTCTACAGACCAGTCTAAAATGTCTTGGTGTGTCTGTCCCTCACAGAGGTTTAAATAGAGGTGTAGGCCTACAGGTTCAAGTGCGGCCCCTCTCCTCTAGCTGACAGAGTTAGGGTTAGTCGACCCCTCTCTCCTACCTGGTGACAGGGTTAGGGCTAGTAGGACCATCTCTTCTACCTGGTGACAGGGTTAGGGCTAGTAGGACCATCTCTTCTACCTGGTGACAGGGTTAGGGCTAGTAGACCCATCTCTTCTACCTGGTGACAGGGTTAGGGCTAGTAGACCCATCTCTTCTACCTGGTGACAGGGTTAGGGCTAGTAGACCCATCTCTCCTACCTGGTGACAGGGTTAGGGCTAGTAGACCCATCTCTTCTACCTGGTGACAGGGTTAGGGCTAGTAAACCCATCTCTCCTACCTGGTGACAGGGTTAGGGCTAGTAGACCCATCTCTCCTACCTGGTGACAGGGTTAGGGCTAGTAGACCCATCTCTTCTACCTGGTGACAGGGTTAGGGCTAGTAGACCCATCTCTCCTACCTGGTGACAGGGTTAGGGCTAGTAGACCCATCTCTCCTACCTGGTGACAGGGTTAGGGCTAGTAGACCCATCTCTTCTACCTGGTGACAGGGTTAGGGCTAGTAAACCCATCTCTTCTACCTGGTGACAGGGTTAGGGCTAGTAGGCCCATCTCTCCTACCTGGTGACAGGGTTAGGGCTAGTAGGCCCATCTCTCCTACCTGGTGACAGAGTTAGGGCTAGTAGACCCATCTCTTCTACCTGGTGACAGGGTTAGGGCTAGTAGACCCATCTCTCCTACCTGGTGACAGGGTTAGGGCTAGTAAACCCATCTCTTCTACCTGGTGACAGGGTTAGGGCTAGTAGGCCCATCTCTCCTACCTGGTGACAGGGTTAGGGCTAGTAGGCCCATCTCTCCTACCTGGTGACAGGGTTAGGGCTAGTAAACCCATCTCTCCTACCTGGTGACAGGGTTAGGGCTAGTAGACCCATCTATCCTACCTGGTGACAGGGTTAGGGCTAGTAGACCCATCTCTCCTACCTGGTGACAGGGTTAGGGCTAGTAGGCCCATCTCTCCTACCTGGTGACAGGGTTAGGGCTAGTAGACCCATCTCTCCTACCTGGTGACAGAGTTAGGGCTAGTAAACCCATCTCTCCTACCTGGTGACAGAGTTAGGGCTAGTAGGCCCATCTATCCTACCTGGTGACAGGGTTAGGGCTAGTAGGCCCATCTATCCTACCTGGTGACAGGGTTAGGGCTAGTAAACCCATCTCTCCTACCTGGTGACAGGGTTAGGGCTAGTAGGCCCATCTATCCTACCTGGTGACAGGGTTAGGGCTAGTAGGCCCATCTCTCCTACCTGGTGACAGGGTTAGGGCTAGTAGGCCCATCTCTTCTACCTGGTGACAGGGTTAGGGCTAGTAGGCCCATCTCTTCTACCTGGTGACAGGGTTAGGGCTAGTAGGCCCATCTCTCCTACCTGGTGACAGAGTTAGGGCTAGTAAACCCATCTCTCCTACCTGGTGACAGAGTTAGGGCTAGTAGGCCCATCTATCCTACCTGGTGACAGGGTTAGGGCTAGTAGGCCCATCTATCCTACCTGGTGACAGGGTTAGGGCTAGTAGGCCCATCTATCCTACCTGGTGACAGGGTTAGGGCTAGTAAACCCATCTCTCCTACCTGGTGACAGGGTTAGGGCTAGTAGGCCCATCTATCCTACCTGGTGACAGGGTTAGGGCTAGTAGGCCCATCTCTCCTACCTGGTGACAGGGTTAGTGCTAGTAGGCCCATCTCTTCTACCTGGTGACAGGGTTAGGGCTAGTAGGCCCATCTCTTCTACCTGGTGACAGGGTTAGGGCTAGTAGGCCCATCTCTCCTACCTGGTGACAGAGTTAGGGCTAGTAGGCCCATCTCTTCTACCTGGTGACAGGGTTAGGGCTAGTAGGCCCATCTATCCTACCTGGTGACAGGGTTAGGGCTAGTAGGCCCATCTCTCCTACCTGGTGACAGGGTTAGGGCTAGTAGGCCCATCTCTTCTACCTGGTGACAGGGTTAGGGCTAGTAGGCCCATCTCTCCTACCTGGTGACAGAGTTAGGGCTAGTAAACCCATCTATCCTACCTGGTGACAGGGTTAGGGCTAGTAGGCCCATCTATCCTACCTGGTGACAGGGTTAGGGCTAGTAAACCCATCTCTCCTACCTGGTGACAGGGTTAGGGCTAGTAGGCCCATCTATCCTACCTGGTGACAGGGTTAGGGCTAGTAGGCCCATCTCTCCTACCTGGTGACAGGGTTAGGGCTAGTAGACCCATCTATCCCACCTGGTGACAGGGTTAGGGCTAGTAAACCCATCTCTCCTACCTGGTGACCAGGTTAGGGCTAGTAGGCCCATCTCTTCTACCTGGTGACAGGGTTAGGGCTAGTAGGCCCATCTATCCTACCTGGTGACAGGGTTAGGGCTAGTAAACCCATCTATCCTACCTGGTGACAGGGTTAGGGCTAGTAGACCCATCTCTCCTACCTGGTGACCAGGTTAGGGCTAGTAGACCCATCTCTTCTACCTGGTGACAGGGTTAGGGCTAGTAAACCCATCTCTCCTACCTGGTGACCAGGTTAGGGCTAGTAGACCCATCTCTTCTACCTGGTGACAGGGTTAGGGCTAGTAAACCCATCTCTTCTACCTGGTGACAGGGTTAGGGCTAGTAGGCCCATCTATCCTACCTGGTGACAGGGTTAGGGCTAGTAAACCCATCTATCCTACCTGGTGACAGGGTTAGGGCTAGTAGACCCATCTCTCCTACCTGGTGACAGAGTTAGGGCTAGTAGGCCCATCTCTTCTACCTGGTGACAGGGTTAGGGCTAGTAGGCCCATCTCTCCTACCTGGTGACAGGGTTAGGGCTAGTAGGCCCATCTATCCTACCTGGTGACAGGGTTAGGGCTAGTAGACCCATCTCTCCTACCTGGTGACAGGGTTAGTGTTAAGCCTACCTGGTGACAGATCTCGTGGACGACCACCATGGTGAGCTCCATCTGGTAGGAGGCTGAGGCCACGCCGGCATCCAGCAGCAGCTTCTGCTCCACGAACACACTCAGACCCCAGTTCTCCATCGCCGCGTACGGGTGCTTTGGCACCGCCAGGAGGTCTACACACACACACACACACACACACACACACAAGGCGGATTACGATGAATAACCTGGTGTTATGATATCGCCTGTAGACAGGGGATTATAGTCATGAAGTCAGTTTGAGAGGATTTCCTTAATATTTAGAGGATCATCTTTTCCCACGTTGTGTGTTTATTGGGGTTTCGCTTTGCATTTAGCACTAGGTGGAGCTAGAGAGCAGCTGTACGGTGAGACTGACAAACTATTAAGTTTCCGGGTCACTCGGGAGTCTGTGAGAGAAATGTTAGAGAGAGAAGATGCTGCTGCTATGAGGCAAGCAGTCAGCTGAGGACACACAGCTGCTATGAAGCAAGCAGTCAGCTGAGGACACACAGCTGCATGTGGAACTGTCGCCAGCCACATGTGTGGACACTGAGAAGACATGTGCATTTTGCTATTGGACTTTATATTTTGCACTTTATAATTTGTGATTGTTTTTCTGCATTGCTTTTTCCTCTACATACTACATACTTGCACTAAGTCAAATTCCTCATTTGTAATCTGATTACTTACCGTGGCTATTAAAGTGAATCTTGAATACAAACAAGTTGAATGCATGTTACACTCGGCACTAACGTAGGATGCTAATTGTAGGTGAAGTCAAATACAGGCCATAATAATTCCCAGACATTAAATATTCTCGAGGCAAGGTTCCATAATGATTAGTTAGCCACGCTTTAGTAACACTTTATAATAACTATTATACAACATGTAGTTCTGACCAAGCAATCTGATTGGTCAAGGACCGTTCTTAAATGAGCATAACAGCACACCTACTGTAGCCGTTCTTAAATCGTTCGTTTGAGAACGGCCTCATCACGAAAGTATCACTCCACCGGCCGGTCTGTTCAGCAGAGAACACCAGCCTCATCACTAAAGTATCACTCCACCGGCCAGTCTGTTCAGCAGAGAACAGCAGCGGCCACAATTCTGGAGGCAACATGGCCTATATATATATATTGCCTGTAACCTCACAGAATTTCTAGCCCATAAACTAACTAATAACTTGGCCAATAAGTATGTAACACACAAAATAAAACTAACCGTAATGTCTTCATTTTGATGTAGAATGCCAAGGACATAAACTCGCATTCCAGGAATATTGTATTTACCGCACTGCTCCTAAGTTCACGTAAGTGGCTTGCGCACTTACAAATTATCTATCTAAAATCCCCAAGGAGGCTAAAGCTTTTTACCTCCATCCAAAGAGAGGAAACAAGTTAGGGGAGGTGTGCTACTCTTTGGAGCCAATGAGTGTAAATTACCTGGGTTCCATGCTAACACGTATCTCCAAAGAAGCAGGCACATCAGTGATTTACACCAATCACAGCATCAGGAGCACCACTACCATCCAGAAGCTGGCCGAGGGCGGACTGGAAGCCAGAGAACTCATGTCCGTTAGCGGTCATAAATCCGAGACTTCTTTACAGAGCTATTGGGCACCTTCTCTTGATAATTGCAAAATGTGGAGCAATATATTGTGTGAGAGCCGTGGAAACGTCATGCCTTTGCTGCCCAGCATCTCAAACCGCTCTACAGCCTCACCTGCTAAACGCCAGAGGTCCAGCAGGCCTCCAGACTAACTCTTTACACTAGGTGCACCGGTGCACCTTACTTTTTAATTTAGGTGCACCAGCACATCATTTAGGCGCACGCACATTTTTCACCATGCCTTTTGGCACCGCAATAATACATTTTAAGCGTTGCCTTCTTTGTCATTTTGTATACATATTGGCAAATTATTAAATGATACGCTCAAAGATTTTCATGTCAATAAATGTCTGTTAAAGTCACTATCACCAACCGAGTTAACACAGTGAGGATTGAGCCTATGATGGACTCTGATGCACTGATGGAAACCTTTGCATTTTAATTATTGCAGCATTTATGAACTGGGTGTCTGTGATGTGATTATCACCTTACATTATGCTCCTAAATTGAAAAAGTTAGGAGCACATTTAAGGACACTTAGATTAATGTACCGTTCTCATGATGCACTATGAATTTCTTACCAGAATGACTCGATGCAGCTCATTGGCTATTGTCATTGAATTATCACTAACCATTTATTTAGTCATCTGTAGTTTGCCTAACATTATGTAATGGTGGTCTCTGATTGTGGACGTTCACATTACTGTGTGATTAGTGACATATCCCACAGTGTGCTGTGAAATGATAATCTCACTGTGCACTGCAGACAGTGAAAAACCGTAGCAGATCATGCTCTTAGATGGTCTAACATTAACAGACAGCATAGTCATATTGTCAACAACACATTTTAGTGATCTTGAATTACATGTTGGTAACATTCGTAATCCCAGAATTTGCTTGATCATTAGCTAGCATCCCGCTAGCGATGCTAACATTCGACGCTAACATTAGACGCTAAGAAGTCATTGTCATGCCAGCCAGCCTAACGTTAGTCAGAACTCGTCTGCTGAAGCCGTAGCTTTGTCTCCCGTGTACAAAACCACCATCTGACACATTTTAATTCCATCTGTTTGTGACTCCGATACGAGTGAATCTGGCCGGCCGGTCACACCAGTAATGGATGGCTGGCTGCAGACCGCTGCAGACTGTCCTGTGTTGTACTAGCGATAGGGACGATACGACTTCCAGTCGGATTTTCAAAGTAAAACGATTCTGCCCAAGTCTAAAGCACTCAGAAGTAATTGAAAAGGTTTTATTTTTGTATTTCCCCTGTCTTTCTACGTGAGAGATTCAGATTGACAGCGCTGCACGCTGTGGCACAAGAGCAGAGAGAGAGAGAGAGAGAGAGAGAGAGAGAGAGAGAGAGGTGCACAAGTGCGTGTTATGAAAACATTTATACGCACTGGCAGATTTTAAGGTGGGAAAATTCGTGTAAAAACACGCACTCTGGAGCCCTGTCCAGCATGGACTTTATGGACAGCTGTTTCACCACTTGCTCTTTTAACGGGAGTATGCAATTCAATTTCTACAAGAAATAGCAACTGAAACCCCGGAATAGCCTACAATGGTGCCATTGTAAAAAAGAAAAGAAAAAAAGTAAAAGAAAAAAAAATGCTTACATGTGAAGTTCACCGACGTATAGTTGCTAATCTGTTAATTATTTTATTTTCTCCAGAGTCACAACATATATTGAGTTAATGGGTCAGTTTTGTGTTTACATGTGTGGTAGCCTATTTAGTCGGCTGGCTCAGCCTGGCAGAGTCAACGGGGACTATTTCTTGTCTCGGACTAACACACTCGGCAAAAACTTTGTTATTTTGAGAGCAAATGGCCCCAAAATATGAGCACCTTTTGTTTATAGCTTGTATTTTGCTGGTAACTGTTGTATAATCGCAATATCACACTCGAGGATGTACTTTACCGTGGTTATTGACACTTCAGTGACGCGTACGGACCTCGGTCCTGCTGCATCACCGTTGTGCCAATAACCAGGGTAAAGTAAAGTGTAATATTGCTTAAGTAAATACTTAATTCATCATTTATAAAGCATTGTTCATACAATATTAAGCATTTGTAAGGAATTCATAAACGCAGTTATACATGTTTTATTCCTGATTAATAAGGTAATTTATACGGGATTTAACAATTGTATTTAATCCAATTTATAAATGCTTTGTAAGGTAACACAGGGGCTCAAACCTGCTCAAATCTACCGCTGCTCTACCGCCGGTGGTGTTTACACACCACAAAACAAGAAGGATAGGGTTAATAACCTGGACCTGTTAAACAAACTGAGCAATGACATCAGAGGAAATCCTATTACGGCTTAAAATTAAACTCATGCTTCATCTGAACATGTAATCACACACAGACAGACAGGCAGAGACAAACAGACAGACAGACATGCAGGTAGACAAGACAGACATGCAGGTAGACAGACAGACAGACAGGCAGACAGACATGCAGGTAGACAAGACAGACATGCAGACAGAGAGACAGAGAGACAGACAGACAGGCAGACAGACAGACAGGCAGACAGACAGGCAGGCAGGCAGACAGACAGACAGACAGACAGACAGACAGGCAGACAGGCAGACAGACAGGCAGGCAGACAGACAGACAGACAGACAGTCAGACAGACAGACAGACAGACAGACAGACAGACAGACAGACAGCAGATCTACAATAAAGTGTCATAAAGAATACTAAGGTCTCCTGTAAAGGAGTTTATTTGTTAAGGGTAGAGTGAGAGAGAGAGAGTGAGAGAGAGAGAGGGGGGGAGAGAGAGAGAGGGGGGGAGAGAGTGAGAGGGGGGGCATGTTTCCCTCCAGCAAAGAAAGAGAAAGAAGGAAAGCAGAGCAGAGTTTTCCCTCTGGTGGAGGAAATCAATCATCCAACTCACACATGCGCACGCACGCGCGCGCGCACACACACACACACACACACACACACACACACACACACACACACACACAGTCTCTCTGTCACACACACACACACACACACACACACACAGTCTCTCTGTCACACACACACACACACACACACACACACACACACAATCTCTCTCTCTATCTCTCTCTCGCTCAGACCCATATCCAAACTGTCATTCATATCTCAGACTGTTGAGAAAGTTGTTGCTGATCCAAACAGAAACAAAGCGCCGACGCTGCACTTCACAGACTGACAAATGAGCTTCTTATGCTGATAAGGTTCATGTTCATGGATCTAACTGCCAGAAGGAGAGAAGTACTGTGGCAGCACGAGCCAAACAACCACTTCTATTAGCCAAACAACAACATATTATATTAACCTAAACAACATCAGCACTGGAGCTGCCCAGGGTCCCCTCTCCATACTTCTTCTCCCTGTACACCAACAGCTGCACCTCCAGCCATCAGTCCCTCAAGGCCCTGGAAGTCACAGATGACACCACCACCATCATAGGGCTCATCTCTAATGGAGACGAGTCCATTGCTAGGATGCTAAAGCGCTCTCAGAAACGTATGGCCGACCCCTCCCATCCAGGACATAAAGTCTTCAGGGTCCTCCCCCATAGCAGAAGACTGATGTCTCGCAGTACCAGAACCTCCCGTCACAGGGACAGCTTCTACTAGAGACATATGAAATCCGCGTTAACAGAATCGCGGACGGAATCACGGAATTGACCAATAAAAATGGAATCTACTGTAAAACGTGGCATACTGCAGAATTGGGCTGAGATTCAATATATAATGTTAACTCATTCAGGGCCAGTTTAGGACTGCCAATATTTAGCACAGGCCAAAGATTTTCATAATTGTTGGTCATCTTTCAAGACCCACAGTAAATTATCTATTAGCACCAGAGTGATTTGCAATACCTCAAAATGAAGATGTACGTCTCTGGGTTCACCAGGAAAAAAAAAGTGAGCTTTTAGCATGTTCTGTACTCTACTTATAGCCATTTATATACACCCTGTTTTCACCCAAAAAGTCTGTTTGAGAAGAGAAACAGGAGAAAAATGCATTTTTGTAAAGAAGACAATCTCAGTCAGATCTCGCTCTCAATTCTTTTATTTTGAACTGTATTGACATCAGACATGTAAATACTATTCGTTATGATACAAATGACAAAAAAATAATAATATATATATACACATGAAGTGCTTTTTTTACATTCAACAATGCAGTTTACTCAGTGTGAGTGTGAATGTGTGTGCGCGGGGCCCATGTGTGTCTCTTTAGATTACATTTCGTCATTTATTATCCAAAGCGACTTACAATGTCACATTGTCAACATTAGTGGAATCAACTGTGGAACATCATCTACACAGATACACCCTTGCAGCAGTAGAGTAAAACATCAATGTTTTTTTTTTTTTTGTTTTTTGTTTTGTTTTTTTGGGGGGGGGGTTTGGGGTGAAGAAGGGGGGGGAGATGCTAGATGGGGGGAGGGGGTTTGGGGTGGAGAAGGGGGGGGGGAGATGCTACATCAAAAGGGTTAGTTCAGGAGGGACTCAAGTGGAGCTTGAAAAGGTGAGTTTTTTTTTCAAAGGTGGACTCACTGAAAACTAAAATAAAAAGTTGAGAAAAGAAAAGGAGTTTTCAATCTTCGGCGAAAGATGGGCAGGGATTCGGCCGTCCTGACCTCAGTGGGGAGTTCGTTCTACCACTGAGGGGAATTTACTCTATGTCACAATATATCGTCCCACAATATATCGCGATATCAAAACATGACAATATGTATCGTTGAGATGAAATCTCATATCGCGAGAAAAATAAGCTGAACATGGTGGCACTGATCTGCATCTGATTGCATGCTCGCTCTCCTTTTCATTGCTTTGTTTGAACAGACGAGGGACGTTACAGACACTGAGGATGAAAATGGTGAAATTACTCAAATTAGCGTGAAGGATGCCCCCTCAACTTACAAATCGATCGCAAAAAAATCGTCCTGACCTCAGTGGGGAGTTCGTTCTACCACTGAGGGGAATTTACTCTTTATGTCACAATATATCGTCCCACAATATATCGCGATATCAAAACGTGACAATATGTATCGTTGAGATGAAATCTCATATCGCGAGAAAAATAAGCTGAACATGGTGGCACTGATCTGCATCTGATTGCATGCTCGCTCTCCTTTTCATTGCTTTGTTTGAACAGACGAGGGACGTTACAGACACGGAGGATGAAAATGGTGAAATTACTCAAATTAGCATGAAAGATGCCCCCTCAAATTACAAATCGATCGCAAAAAATATCGTATCGTATTGTTATCGTGAACCCAATATCATCTATTGTATCGTATCGTGAACCTAGTGTATTGTGACACCCCTAGTCTTTATAGTTCAGAGTGTCATGGTAGACCTCAAAGCAGGGGACCCTGCACAAGGGGATGCGGCAGAAGTTGCACTGGAAACGTGTCTCCTTTCTCTTGTCGTTGGTCATACACACTTTGCATCGCTTTGCTGGGTTGTCATTGTTGGGGGTGGGGTCATTCCTGACAGGGAAATGCTTTGCCAGGTTGGCAGACAGCCTACTCGGACGGTCAGCATATGGAGCTCTATGGAGCTTTGTGGCAGTGGTCCACGCCTGTATCAGACTCTCCTGGAATGCATGCATGGTCTGTACTGTGCCCTGTGGGTTTTTAGCTCTGTACAGGACGAAGGCATTGTGGAGGCAGATTTCGAACATGTACATGACAAATTTAGTAGTCCATTTATAGGATTTCCTGATGAACGGATAGTACGAAATCATTTGATCTAGCCTATCAACACCGTTCATCGACTGGTTATACTCTATCACAGAGACAGGCTTCTCCTTCACCACCTTCCCCCTCACACCTTTCTTCCATGTCAAGACCTGTCTCATCTCGTCCTGGTGAAATGTGGACACCATTCTGACAACATTTGTGTCCCGCCATGCCAAGCACAGCACCCGGTCAGTGTGGAAGGCAATTCTGCCCCCTGGTTGCAGGGTGGCCTTCTCAGCATGGTGTACAGCTGGTGGTTCTCCTCTATGCTTTCGCAGTGTGCCACATACATGTGTCCCCAGATTTAGCAGGATATCACACATGGTAACAGAATTATAAAAGTTATCCATATACAGTTTGTAGCCCTGCTGTTCCAGCCCCAACAGGAGACCACACACTGTATCTACAAGAGATTTACCGTCTCCACAATAAGGCATCAAATTATAACAAAATCCTGTCTGGGACTCACATAACACATAACTTTTTATACCGTAACGCACAGGTTTCTGTGGGTTAAAAACTTTAAAACTCAATCTGCCTCTCCACAGTAAAGTTCCTTCATCTATTGAGATGTTCTGGCCTGGCTGGTAGAGTTCCTGGAACTTGTTCACTAACATATCTAAGACTGGGCGGACTTTGAACAACCTGTCATCCTTGTTTCTCACTGCTGTGTTGTCACTAAAATGCAGGAAACGTGTAATGATCTGGAATCTGTTTCGGGACATTGTCTTACCAAAATAGGGGGTCTCCATCACCTCGCTCGTGGACCAGTAAGTCTTTAGGTCAGGCTTTACAATGAGCCCAGTCAGGAAAAGGAGCCCTAGGTAGGCCTTCAGTTCTGGAATGTCAACAGGTTTCCATGCCTCGATCCTCACACTTGTTGCGCCAGCCTCAATTGTCTGCTGTGCATATAGGTTGGTCTGGTCCACAACATACTGGAGCAGCTCTTCCGTAAGGATGAGTTCAAGGAAGTCGACCGGCTTGTCCGACTCCAGCGCAGCAGCACTGTTCAGCAGGCCAGGAACAGCAGTGAACGGGATGTCCTCCGGCTCCCACGGCACCTCATCCATGCAGTACCATTGCTGCTCTGGATACAGGATAGGTGTTATAAAAATATAGAAATACAAATACATTACTATAGCACACTCACACACACACAAGCTTGTAGATCAGCTATATTGGGCAAAGAGGGAAAATGAACATACCTTTGGTGTCTTTCTTTTTCCCCTTCTTCTTGGGTTGCTGTCCCTCCATTCGCTCTCCATCTGCACCACGGCCTGTAAATAAAGAAATACATACATTACAATACAATTTACAACACACACACAACATGTATAATTGTGAGCTTGTAGATCAGCCATTTTGGACAAAGACACAAAAGAGGGAAACAAGATCTTACCTTTTGATCTCGGTTGTTTACTAGATGTGGGCTCACTGGGTTCTGCAACACTCGGCTCGTCCTCATCTGAAATAAAAGCAACATATCCTCAGTAAACTATATAATCACATTTAGTACAGAGAGACAGTGTATTGTACTAGTGTCTCAGTAAACTATATAATCACATTTAGTACAGAGAGACAGTGTAGTGTCTCAGTAAACTATATAATCACATTTAGTACAGAGACAGTGTAGTGTACTAGTCTCAGTAAACTATACGATCATAGAATGCAGAGACAGTGTAGTCAGTAGTCACACACACACACACACACACACACACACACACACACACACACACACACACGACATCATTACTGGGACTTTGTGTGAGTGTGATGACATCATCACTGGGACTTTGTGCGTGAAGCTGGTACTGGTACTGGTACTGTCTGTACAATATGCATATATATAAACAACAAAATTACTCCTTACCACGATCATCGGGGTCCTGTCGCATTGGATTCCAGTCCTCCTCGCCCTCGACATGGACAGCTGGCGACGGTGTGACCATCTCCTCTTCAGAAGAATGGGAGGTTGATGGCTGAGAGTCAAAGTCACTTTCAATGTAATCCCGGGGCGTCTTTGCACGGCGCAAATGCGCCCTGGAAAATGGCTCTTCCTGGGGAATCATGTCTGTTGTTGTGTTGCCCTCGATCTCCTCCTCGTCACTAAGTTCTGACTCAGTCTCGTCTCGCAAATGCGCCCTGGAAAATGGCTCGTCCTGGGGAATCATGTCTGTTGTGTTGCCCCCGATCTCCTCCTCGTCACTAAGTTCTGACTCAGTCTCGTCTCGTTCGAGCTGGGACACAGGAGGCTTGGGTTTGGGACCAGGCGCTGGGACCGGATCGATGGTGGTCACGGGTGTGACAACCGCAAACATCTCATCCAGTGTGCGCTGCCCAGCAGCAAGGCCAGCAGCAAGGCGAACAGCTCGGGCACCGCCGCGCCGAGGGGCGATGCGGTGTTTGGTCTTTCCTTTTGACTTCACCATGACTGACTAGACTATGACTACTACAACTAACTAACTAAACTAAACTACAGACTATACTACAACTAACTAACGCTAACTAAACTGACGACTATAGGCTACTAGCTACTGTAATCTCTTCAACTTCAACTTCAACTCAACTCAGCACACTGTCACAACCGTACACAATGGCGTCTCTTTCCTACTCTGCAAAGAGGAAGCGTTTCTCACGGCTTTTGTCTTCTTGCCACCTCCCCCATTTCAAAAAAACAGCTGCGGTATGTGTTTGATCGCGTGTTGTCGGCTACCCTTTGAAGGCAGGGACCTGTGTCTGTGTGACAGGCTGGGCAAGTGTTTGCTGCAGGCGCTGCACCAATAAAAACAAAAACACGTCAAAGACGTCATTGGCCCTCTGGGCTATTCCTGATAACACGTCAAAGACGTCATTGGCCCTGAATGAGTTAATAAGGTGACGTCACACACGATCATCTCTCCCTCTCCACACATGCAGCTGCCTGCCCTTACAGTGGACTCATCTGCAGTAACGTAACTATAGTTAACAAGCGCATTCCAGCAATAGCGTCGGTGACAACGCTATTGCTATTCTCCCTTCTCCTGCGCTCTCCTCTGCTCTCCCCTCATTCCTATATTTTCTATATTATCAATTGTTCAAATGTTATCTTTATTCTGTATATTCATGTTACTGTTGTGTCAGCTAGAATTAGCTAGACATATTCTCTGTGAAGCCCTCTGAGACATGCTTGTGAATTAGGGCTATATAAATAAACTTGACTTGACTTGACTTAACGTGCAGAATATGGACATGTCAATAACCCTGTCTGAAGTGTGCGTGAAGTAGCCTATAACGTTAGCGTTAGATGTCAGCTGTGAATGATTATGCATCATTAGACCTTCTCACTATTCTATTTAATTATGTTATGTTGTTCGTTTAAAACGTTAGCATAACGTTAACTACTTGCAGACGGTCTTGATCACGTTAGCTCAATTGACTGTTTAAATACTTTGTAGACGCAGTTATCATTGTTGTTGATGTTACTTGCCTTCCTAGTCAAAGCCTTCTGACCGTAGTGATGGCAACAGGGAATGAAAGACGAAAAATCCACTTTTGCACATGATGATAAAGCTGGAAAAGTTTCAATTGTGGCTGTGTATTCTTATTCAGTTGACACATGTCAAGATAGCAAAGATAAACACCGCCACTTCCTGTTATAACTTTCAAAATAAAATAGTATTTGAAGCATTTTCTGATGTTTGAAGTGAATGTTTTGTTCAGTTGTTTTTTCTTTACTTGAAGCACACAATGAGAAGCTTAAAAGCACTTTACAAACATAACAATTATATAGAATGTTTTGTACAGTCATACTGTATTTCTGACTTGAATCACTTGTTAAAAATAGTGCATTATTGTGTAAATTGATTGTTATATCTTATTAAATTGTGGACATTTATTAATCCCCACTTATTAGACACGATTTCTGATGGTAAAATGAGCGTAAAAAGTAAAACAC
>NC_139627.1:54027902-54042902 GCF_964638095.1 Poromitra crassiceps | reverse complement strand
CTACACCACCACTGTCAATGATTCAGCCCTGTTGATGCGGACCGTTAATCATGACCAACAAACAATCCCTAACTACACCACCACCGTCAATGATTCAGCCCTGTTGATGCGGACCGTTAATCATGACCAACAACAAACAATCCCTAACTACACCACCACTGTCAATGATTCAGCCCTGTTGATGCGGACCGTTAATCATGACCAACAACAAACAATCAATCTGACCTTAGCGAGCTCCCCAGCTAGCATGTTTCCTCCTTATCCACAGCCATTCACTTGCTCGTTCTGCTGCCTGAGACATGTTGCTAACCGCAAGTTTCAGGCTCCGTCCCCGAATGCCCAACTCAGTTAGTAAGGCAATAACGGACTTTGCCACAAAACCACGGCAGCCCACCTCTACAGGCCGCACTCGAGCCCTCCAACCTCGCTGCTCTGCCTCTGCTGCCATTTCAGCATACCTAGCTTTCTTGCGCTCATAAGCCTCCTCAACTCGATCTTCCCACGGGACTGTGAGTTCGATAAAATAAACTCTCTTCTCTACCTCAGACCACAGTAACAAGTCCGGACGTAGCCGGGTGCTAACTATATATGCTGGGATGACTAGCTGTTCATTCAAGTCAACCCTCATTTCCCAGGCTCCACCTACACTTAGCTGCCCTAACTTGTGCCTGACCTTAATTGGTCTAATCTTTTCTCCCTCACGTACAAATTTGATCTGTCTATTCTCTTTGCTAGCAACTAGAGAATTTACTTCTAGCCGCTTTTCCTCAACTGCAGCTGCCAAACATTTCAACACCTGGTTGTGACGCCAGGTGTATCGCCCCTGGGAGAGACTGACCTTACACCCTGACAGTATATGCCTCAATGTACATACACTAGAACACAACGGGCAGGCACCATCCTCGCCCAACCACTGATTTAAGTTCTGGGGAGATGGCAGCACATCATAAGTAGCCCCTAGAATAAATCTAATTCTGCTGGCCTCCATGCTCCACAACTCTCTCCACTTCAACTTTCTCTTCTCTACACTCTCCCAGTTCACCCACTGTCCTTGCTTTGCCTGCGACACTGCCTTAGTACATCTTACTGCCTCCTCTTGCCTATGTACTTCTTCAACTACCATCTTCCTCTTTTCTATTACTGATGCCTTGTTCCACACAGGTTTCCCTATGCACAACCCTAAGCCTCCACGCCCATGCTGCACCTGACCTATGATATCCCTGTGTCTAAGAGCTGACTGTGCTTGCTGTACTGCCTCCTTTGGGTTCCACTTCCTCCCTGTTTTAACTGTGGGCGCTACACTCCTAACCACTGGGTCCTTTGACTGAGTCAGAGTCATTTCCAGTCTAACCTTAGCACACTTGAACTCCTCTGTCAGGCTAGATAATGGCAATTCCAATATGCCTTTCCCATATAAGGCTACACTGCTTAGGCAGCGTGGGACTCCGAGCCATTTTCTAATGAATGAGTTAATCATCCTTTCTAGCTTTTCTACCTTTGAAAGGGGAACCTCATACACTGTCAGTGGCCACATCAACCGAGGCAACAATCCAAACTGCAAACACCACAACTTTAACTTTCCTGGGAGCCCTGACTTGTCTATACTTGAAATACCTTGAATCATTTCCTGCCTCACCTCCTCAAACTGTCCCTTATCACTGAGACTTGCATCATACCATCTTCCCAAACTCTTGACTGGTTTCTCTAACACTGTAGGCACCACCTCATCATTTATAACAAACTTCTTACCTACTACCCTCCCTTTAATGATTGAAATACTCCTGGACTTACTTGGCTTCACTTTCATTCTAGCCCACTGCAGATTACTATTTAACTTATCCAACAATCTGCTAGTACATGGAGCGGTTGACGTCATAGTCGTCATGTCATCCATGTATGCCCTAATTGGAGGGAGCCGCAGCCCTCCCTGCAGCCTTTCTCCACCCACTACCCATTTTGAAGCCCTAATAATGATCTCCATTGCCATGGTAAAAGCTAATGGGGAAATTGTACACCCTGCCATAATGCCTATCTCCAGCTGCTGCCAAGCTGTAGTGTACTCTGCTGTGGTAAAGCAGAGTTGAATATCTAAGAAGTAGGCTTTAACTAAGCTCTTTATACTACCTGGCACTCTAAAGAAATCAAAGGCCTCCCATAACAGACTATGCGGCACTGACCCGAAAGCATTAGCCAGGTCCAAGAATACTACATGCAGGTCTCTCTTCTCACGCCTAGCTGACTGGATTTGGTGCCAGATCATGCTGGTGTGCTCTAAGCACCCGGAGAAGCCGGGAATTCCAGCCTTTTGCACCGAAGTATCTATTAGCCTATTCTTTTCTAGATAACTAGACAGCCTCTGTGCCACAACACTAAAGAAAACCTTCCCTTCAACATTAAGTAGACTGATAGGTCTAAACTGACTTATCTCTAACGAGTCCCTTTCTTTAGGAATGAAGATTCCCCCTGCTCTACGCCATGCCTTAGGAATAACCTGCTTCTTCCAGACTACCTTCATCAGCTTCCATAGAAACTGCAACACATCTGGAGCACTCTTATACAGCCGGTAGGGGACTCCATTAGGACCCGGGGCTGAAGAGGCCCTTGCACGTCTCACTACTTCTTGAACTTCTTTCCACCTTGGTGGGCTATCATCACACTGGCTCTCTATTTCACCAATAGGTGGAATATCAGCTGGGACTGTCATCTCTCTAAACCTTTCCCTATCTTTGTGAACCTCCTCCAAATATTCCTCAAGCTTCTGCTTAGGTACCATAAGGCTACCATTCTTTTCCTTACTAAACAATGACTTCACAAATCTAAATGGATCCTTATAGAATGCTATTCTAGCTCTCTCTTTCTTTTTCCTATTTTTCCTAATGCTCTCTGCTCTTCTTAAAACTGCCAACCGATCCCTCACATCTGACTGCAAGCAATCAATGCCTTCCTTCTCAACCTCTGTAGCTTTCCTCCACTGCCTCTTAAGCTGTCTTCTCTCCTGGATAAGTCTATCTATCTCTTGTTGGCGCCTAGATTTAACTACCTCACCCTCTAGTTTCTTCCTTTTCTCAAAGACGCCAAACCTTTCCATACCATAATCATAAATACAATCTCCCATTTTGTCCAACTTACTCTCAGCAGTTCCTTTAAGCTTCTCTAACATCCTAACCAAATCACTATTGATATCTTCCCACTTCCTACTTTCTGCTGCACCTGGCCACTTAACTCTAGGCTTCTGACCGCTAATCTTCTCCCTTTTTGGCTGGCTGGCCTCTCTGCTTTCCTCGGTGCTAGGACCTGCCTCAACATCAGGGGTGCTGATGTCCTGCGAGCTGTGGGTTACTTCCTGTCGCTGGACTTCACCCGACTGACTTGATAAACTTCTTAAGAAATAATTATCAATGCGGGGTCCCTGTGTTCCCTCTACCAAGCACCTCTTCCTGCCTTGATGGATTCTAAGGCCCCTCAAAGTTGTTACCTTCTGCCAGCCACACAAGCAAACCTGATGCTTCTTTCCATCTACATCTGAACTAGTGGCTTCCACTGACATGTTTTCCCTACTCATAGTCAAGTCCGTTCCAGAGTCAATAACCGTGTCAACCATAGGTGAGTCATCTTCCGCCCCCGCTCTCGCAGACTCTAGGGGTGTTTTTTCATAATTCTGTTTCGTAGCAAGTTTGGGTGTAACCAATGGCCTATTGGCCTTGGCTACTGCCACAATGAGCAGCTAACCCATTGCAGCCCCGATGGGGTCTAATCCCTCCTGTCAGCTGTCTTTCCATGCTGTCACTAGGTCTTTCCCTAGTTGTCAGCTGCACTATTCACAACAGTCACTAGCCTAAACTAGCTTTAGTATTAATTAATACACAGGACAAGATGTTAATATCCCTTGTGCCAAAATCCAAGGAAAAACACATTTAGAAGCCCAATCCAGAATAAAACAAGCTAACAGGCTAACAAACTAATAAACAAGACACAAATCACCAGTTACCTACCCTAGCCAACAGCAGTATGAAGCATGTCATTGGGGTTTTCAAGTGGGCACCTTCCTTCACCGACGTTTCGTTAAGTTAGGCCCACGACACCTCAAGAAGGCTTAACGGTGTAATCCAGCGTCCTGGAAACACCCCCCTCCATGCTACCACCGCACAACTGCATATTACCTCACTATCTAAGCCTAGCTATCCAGGTCGATTCGGTATGACATTCCTGACTACACCACCACTGCCAATGATTCAGCCCTGTTGATGCGGACCGTTAATCATGACCAACAACAAACAATCCCTAACTACACCACCACTGTCAATGATTCAGCCCTGTTGATGCGGACCGTTAATCATGACCAACAAACAATCCCTAACTACACCACCACCGTCAATGATTCAGCCCTGTTGATGCGGACCGTTATCCTACCATATCCTATTGTGTTTGGAATATAATGCCTTTGGTGATAAGTGCACCAAATGATATGCTTTTATGGCTAAATGCACACTTGTTATGCTTAACTGCCCCACTAAAAGGAAAAGAGGCTGTCAATCACTGACTGACTGTCAATCGCTCAGATTGACAGTCTCCACAAATACAACCCCCCGGCTCTCTCTCTCTATGTGTGTGTGTGTGTGTGTGTGTGTGTGTGTCTCTCTCTCTCTCTCTTTCTCTCTCTCTCTCTCTCTCTCTCACACACACACACACACACACACACACACACACACACACACACACACACACACACACACACACACACACACAGTGATGGTAACTGAGTTGACAGTGAAGATGGTGAGCTGTCAGGTCTGGTATAAACACACAATAACTATCTCTCTCTCTCACTCACTCACACACACACACCTCTCTCTCCCTCCCCACGTCTGGCAGTGTGTGTGTGTGTGTGTGTGTGTGTGTGTGTGTGTGTGTGTGTGTGTGTGTGTGTGTGTGTGTGTGTCATCCTGAGCTCCACCACACTGCTGACTGTATAATAAGCCAAATAACAATAATAGCTTCCCTTATTGTTGATCACTTTTCCACCCAGAGAAACATTTGTTTTTTGTTTTTTTCAGTCAACATGCTCTGGGCTCCTCCTCACCACCCAGCCTATAGATGGCGCTGTAGTTGAACAAGAGAGGTTGCTGTTCTGGCTAGTTAATAAACAAGCGACAGTGACAGGCTAACATTAGCGTTAAAACCTTGTCCGTTATTCTCATTATGAATGAATGATTAATGATAAAATAATGCTTTAAACAAACTGTATAAACACCGTCATAAACTGTTGACTGCAATGTAAGAGATTCATTGACAAGTCAATGCCATGTTGTGTCTCCTGTTCTCTCTCTCTCTCTCTCCTCCTGTTCTCTCTCTCTCTCTCCTCCTGTTCTCTCTCTCTCTCTCTCCTCCTGTTCTCTCTCTCTCTCTCCTCCTGTTCTCTCTCTCTCTCTCCTCCTGTTCTCTCTCTCTCTCTCTCCTCCTGTTCTCTCTCTCTCTCTCTCCTCCTGTTCTCTCTCTCTCTCTCCTCCTGTTCTCTCTCTCTCTCTCCTCCTGTTCTCTCTCTCTCTCCTCCTGTTCTCTCTCTCTCTCTCTCCTCCTGTTCTCTCTCTCTCTCCTCCTGTTCTCTCTCTCTCTCTCCTCCTGTTCTCTCTCTCTCTCTCCTCCTGTTCTCTCTCTCTCTCTCCTCCTGTTCTCTCTCTCTCTCTCCTCCTGTTCTCTCTCTCTCTCTCTCCTCCTGTTCTCTCTCTCTCTCTCCTCCTGTTCTCTCTCTCTCTCTCCTCCTGTTCTCTCTCTCTCTCTCCTCCTGTTATCTCCCTTCTCTATCTTCTCTCTCTCTCCTGTTCTCTCTCTCTCTCTCTCCTCCTGTTCTCTCTCTCTCTCTCTCTCTCTCTCCTCCTGTTCTCTCTCTCTCTCTCTCCTCCTGTTCTCTCTCTCTCTCTCTCCTCCTGTTCTCTCTCTCTCTCTCCTCCTGTTATCTCCCTTCTCTATCTTCTCTCTCTCTCCTGTTCTCTCTCTCTCTCTCCTCCTGTTCTCTATCTCTCTCTCCTCCTGTTCTCTCTCTCTCTCTCCTCCTGTTATCTCCCTTCTCTATCTTCTCTCTCTCTCCTGTTCTCTCTCTCTCTCTCCTCCTGTTCTCTATCTCTCTCTCCTCCTGTTCTCTCTCTCTCTCTCCTCCTGTTATCTCCCTTCTCTATCTTCTCTCTCTCTCCTGTTCTCTCTCTCTCTCTCCTCCTGTTCTCTATCTTCTCTCTCCTCCTGTTCTCTATCTTCTCTCTCTCTCCTGTTCTCTCTCTCTCTCTCTCTCTCCTCCTGTTCTCTCCCTTCTCTCTCTCTCCTCCTGTCCTCTCTCTAGCTGTGTTTCCATTACAGTTTTTCGCAAAATAATTGCGATATTTCTACAACTTCGACAATGTACAATTGTAGGCGTTTCCATTGAAGTTGAGTTTGAGTGATGGCGCAGACACCTGAACGCAATTCCCCGTTGCAGCAGCTGCCATGCGCACGGGGATCTGCCCCAAATTCCATCCCCTGCATGCTCAAATCCAACCAATGGTCAATGCAAATCACCACATGAAGTTACAACGCATATAAACGAGCCTGATTATCAATTCAAAAGAAATGAGTGTCGTACCCTGCCCCAACATGTTGCTGGCTGCGGTGAATGCAGTGAGCGCGAGAGGCAGAGGAAAAAAGGTAGCCTATAACTGTGTGCACACAGACAGGCAGCCTGTCACCATGGACCGATTTCTGTCATTAAACATGATCTATTTTCCCCAGCTCCGCTTTTGCACAACACTCGTCTTTCTGCTAGGTTGCTGCGGAGGTTTTGCCACGGCTTATCGAACCCTTTCTCCCTCATTTTCCTTTCATTTTCCGCTCCTTTTCCAAAGGAGAAGATGGGTCACATGACATGCAAATGCGAAAAATGTGTTTCCATTACACTTTTGCGATAAACTGCTATATCGACACGTCTGAAAAACCACCTCATGAGAGCGCAAAAACTTTTTGCGATATTTGGGAGGTTTTTCGAAAATTACGTGTTTCCATTACCCACTTTCTATTGCGATATTTAGATTTTGCGCATTTCTGAGAGTAATGGAAACACGACTTCTCTCTCTCTCCTCCTGTTCTCTCTCTCTCTCTCTCTCTCCTCCTGTTCTCTCTCTCCTCCTGTTCTCTCCCTTCTCTATCTTCTCTCTCTCTCCTCCTGTTCTCTCTCTCTCTCTCCTCCTGTTCTCTCTCTCTCTCTCCTCCTGTTCTCTCTCTCTCTCTCTCTGCTCCTGTTCTCTCTCTCTCTCTCCTCCTGTTCTCTCTCTCTCTCCTCCTGTTCTCTCTCTCTCTATCCTCCTGTTCTCTCTCTCTCTCCTCCTGTTCTCTCTCTCTCTCTCTCTCTCCTCCTGTTCTCTCTCTCTCTCTCTCTCTCTCCTCCTGTTCTCTCTCTCTCTCTCTCTCTCTCTCTCCTCCTGTTCTCTCTCTCTCTCTCTCTCCTCCTGTTCTCTATCTCTCTCTCTCCTCCTGTTCTCTCTCTCTCTCTCTCCTCCTGTTCTCTCTATCTCTCTCTCCTCCTGTTCTCTCTCTCTCTCTCTCTCTCTCTCCTCCTGTTCTCTCTCTCTCTCTCTCTCCTCTTGTTCTCTCTCTCTCTCTCTCTCCTCCTGTTCTCTCTCTCTCTCTCTCTCCTCCTGTTCTCTCTCTCTCTCTCTCTCCTCCTGTTCTCTCTCTCTCTCTCCTCCTGTTCTCTCTATCTCTCTCTCCTCTTGTTCTCTCTCTCTCTCTCTCCTCCTGTTCTCTCTATCTCTCTCTCCTCCTGTTCTCTCTCTCTCTCTCTCTCTCCTCCTGTTCTCTCTCTCTCTCTCTCTCCTCCTGTTCTCTCTATCTCTCTCTCTCCTCTTGTTCTCTCTCTCTCTCTCTCCTCCTGTTCTCTCTCTCTCTCTCTCTCTCTCCTCCTGTTCTCTCTCTCTCTCTCTCTCTCTCTCCTCCTGTTCTCTCTCTCTCTCTCCTCCTGTTCTCTCTCTCTCTCTCTCCTCCTGTTCTCTCTCTCTCTCTCTCTCTCCTCCTGTTCTCTCTCTCTCTCTCTCTCCTCCTGTTCTCTCTCTCTCTCTCTCTCCTCCTGTTCTCTCCCTCCCCTCTCTCTCCTCCTGTTCTCTCCCTTCTCTCTCTCTCTTCCTGTTCTCTCTCTCTCTCTCTCTCTCTCTCTCTCTCTCCTCCTGTTCTCTCTCTCTCTCCTCCTGTTCTCTCTCTCTCTCTCTCTCCTCTTGTTCTCTCTCTTCTCATATCATTGTGTGTTATGATAAATTGATGTGTTCTCCATGTCTCTGTCTCGTCACGCTCCATTTTCCTTTCCAACAAAGAGAAGGCTAAGGTCAGGCCGTCACCACGGAAACTAACATGTTTCAGGCATGTCCTAATTTGGCCGTTTAGCCACGCAGGAAGCTGCAGCTAATGAGACACACCAAGCCGTGTGTGTGTGTGTGTGTGTGTGTGTGTGTGTGTGTGTGTGTGTGTGTCAGTGCGTGCATGCGTGTGTTGGTTGCCAACCCCTCTCCCCCCCTGGCATTCGAACCAAGGTCACCCCGCCACACACACACACACACACACACACACACGCACGCACGCACGCACACACACACACACACACACGCACGCACATGCACACACACACACACACACACACGCACGCACATGCACACACACACACACACACACACACACACACACACACACACGCACGCACGCACATGCACACACACACACACACACACACACACACACACACACACGCACGCACATGCACACACACACACACACACACACACAGTTAACTACAGGTACAGCTCCACAGTGACAGCTATAGCAGTCCACAACAACAACAAACACTCCCCCCCTCTCTCTCTCTGAGTATCAGAAACTAACAGTTTCTGATAGTTTGCTAAAATACTAGTGCTGCTAATCTGTTAGCAAGATATCGGGCGAGCTTCTTCTTCTACTGCTTCTAATAGCTTTGTGGCAGACTACATTACATTACATTACATTAAGTCATTTGGCAGACGCTTTTATCCAAAGCGACTTACAGTAACACACTTTTTGTCAGCAATAGAGCAATCAACTATGGAGCACAGTCTATGACAACTACAAATCCTGAAGGAACAGTGGTACGAGTTTTAGTTTAGGGTTTTTTTTTTTTTTTTTTTTTATATATAATATTAAATAAAGAGAGAGAAAGAAGAGAGAGAAAGAAGTTAGATCAAGAAGGGCCCAGGTGGAGCCTGAAAAGGTGAGTCTTTAGTCTTTTCCGAAAGATCGGCAGTGATTCAGCAGTCCTGACCGAAGGTGGCAGCTCGTTCCACCATTGGGGTGCCAGGGAGGAGAAGAGTCGAGATCGGGATGAGCGACTTTTGAGCGCCCGTAGCGAAGGAGGAGCGAGGTGCCCTGCACTGGTAGAGGAGCGAAGGGAGCGCTGAGAGGTTTGGAACCTGACCATAGATTGCAGGTACAGGGGAGCTGACTGGTGTACTGCCCTGTAGGCCAGTACCAGTGTCTTGAATTTGATGCGAGCTGAGATGGGAAGCCAGTGGAGGTCCCGGAAGAGGGGAGTGACATGAGAGAATTTGGGTTGGTTGAATACCAGACGGGCTGCAGCGTTCTGAATGAGCTGAAGCGGTCGGATGTCGGTGGCAGGTAGGCCAGCCAGGAGCACGTTGCAGTAGTCCAGGCGAGGGACGATAAGTGACTAGATGCTTTGCGGCACATTGCTGCCTCTCACTGGTTGGAAATATTACTGTCTTTGTTTGCTTGGTAACTAACACTATAGTGCAATCCTGGGGGAACTGTTTTTGTTGGCGGAGGCGAATGATCGACAGAGATCATCAGTTGTCGCAAATTACTTATATGCTATTATTAGTTGATGAATAGCTTTGTTTACGCTGTACAACTGTTGTATAAAAGCAATATGACATGAGAGGGAGTGCTGTTGCACGGCTGTGATTATGTGATTAACAACAGCACTCCCTCTCATGTCATATTGCTTCAATATATTGTTATCGTTTTATCGCCCAGCCCTACTTTGAGGTATCGAGTAATGTATAGGTGTGTGTGTGTGTGTGTGTGTGTGTGTGTGTGTGTGTGTGTGTGCGCGCGTGTGCATGTGTGTGTGTGTGCGTGTGCGTGTGTGCGTGCGCGTGCGTGTGCGTGCGCGTGCGTGCGTGTGCGTGTGTGTGTGTGTGTGTCTGTGTGTGTGTGTGTGTGTGTGCGTGTGTGTGTATTAGGGATGGGCATTTCTAGCAAAAACACTATTCGAAATTCGCTGGCCAAAGTCAACTTTTAATCGAAATTCGAAAAAAAAAAAAAACATTTTTTTTTTTTTTTTTTTTTTATGTGAGTGAAATGTTGCATTGTCTCCCCTGATTCTAAGTATAGTCGAATCGCTTGTTTTGAGCAAGTAAAACAATTTTTATAAGCATTTTAAGCAAGGTTTATGGAAAAATGAATGGCGGATGAAATCCCATGAAGAGGGAGAGGTTGCTTATAAAAATTGTTTTACTTGCTCAAACCAAGCGATTCGACTATACTTAGAATCAGGGGAGACAATGCAACATTTCACTCACAAAAAAAAAAAAAAAAAAAAAAAATGTTTTTTTTTTTTTTCAAAAAACGAATTTCGAATTTCAATAATAAAAGTCGACCTTGATAATAACAACGATTATTCGAAAATTCGAAATTCGATGCCCATCCCTAGTGTGTATAGGCCTACAAGAATGCACAGCACAGAGGGCTAAAGCGCCCGGCATGGTTTTGTGCAGCCTCGACTTGGAGCCTTGCCGCCGACGAGTGGCGACAGTGAGACTGTGCATACTCGAACGTAACTTGTCCAAAACGTTATCGTGTCGTTTACCAAGAACTTGGAATCATGTCGGTGGGGGGACATTTTATTGTCCGTCCATTTCAAAACTCATTCCGGTGAGCCTGCAGAAGGCTTTGCTAGATGAGGGACAAGCACGTTAAATGAGGAAATGGCATTTCCTCATTCCTCACAACAAGGAGTTGATGGCGCAGAGTCACATTTTTGGAGGAGCTGCACGGCCCCTACGCCCAGCTGCAGCGACCTCCTCGGCTCAGTCAGCGCCGCCGATTTCACTCGAGCATAATTTGCGCTTAAGGGCTACGTGGCTACGTGGCAAGGGGTGTATTGGGATCTCTCTCTCTCTCTCTCTCTCTCTCTCTCTCTCTGTCTCTCTCTCTCTCTGTCTCTCTCTGTCTCTCTCTGTGTCTCTCTCTCTCTCTCTCTCTCTCTCTCTCTCTCTCTCTCTATCTCTCTCTCTGACTGTAACTCGCCCAGACAGACGGTGATTAAATGTCTTTAATTGGAGCTTTTGAAAGCGAGGCTGAGAGACAACGAGTTCTTATAGAGACACTTCTACACCCAGAGAGAGAGAGAGAGTTATGCACACACGCACGCACGCACACACACGTGCACGCACACACACACACGCACGCACACACACGTGCACGCACACACACACACACGCACGCACACACACGTGCACGCACACACATACACGCACGCACACACACGTGCACTCACACACACACACACACACGCACGCACACACACACACGCACGCACGTGCACACACATACACACACAGAAATGCACTCACACTCACACAGCCCAGTGCTGGAGGCCAGTCAGCTGTTGGCCTGCTGCTCCAGTGAAGAGAGAATGAGAGAGCGAGGGGTGGGGGGGGGGACAGGAGAAACAGAAAAGGGGGGGGGGGGGGGGAGACAGGAGAAACAGAAAGGGGGGGGGGGGAGAGGGAGAGAGACAGAGAGACACAGAGAAACCCGCAGTCTCAAGACTAAAATGTTACATTTCTGCAAACAACAGATATGTTGGCCTCTATCTTCCCAAAAGCGCTAATTTAGCGTTTGCACTCGTTTAACGCCGTGTGCAATGCAAATTGTGGGCGGACACAAGCGCATGCCTGTGATAATTGTACTGGGCATTGGCTGCCACAAGCCAAAGCAGGTGTTTCAGCGCTAAAATGTGGGATAGATGGCGTTACCGTCAGCGTTATCGTCAGCAGCGCGCAATTACTTTGTGCTAATAGCTTTGAAAAGGACCTCTTACGCGCAAATACCTCTCTGCGCTCGGTGCGCTGCACGGAGATTACGGCTGCGCTCCCAGCGCAGAGAGGTATTTGCGGAGAGGAAAGTGGAATTCCTTTTGGATATGTCATTACGCACAGCCTTGCCACGCCAAGACATCAAATTATGCTGCTAAAATTGGGTATTAGCAGATAATTCAGTGAGGCAATCAACTATAACTCACTGAGAAACTTTTATCACATCGCAAAGAGGGAAATGAATTGAGAAAACCTGTTGGACAATGGCCAAGACAAATTTCCCCTCGGGGACAATAAAGTTCATCTCATCATCTCATCATCTTACCTTCATAACCTGGAGGGTCGTTGGCACCACAGACAATCTGTCAATTAAGCTCCCTCGGTCCTCGCACGAGTGAGTACACTCTATTACGCATGGAGAGAATTACAGCATATTGCATGCCTCGCGCAAACAGACATTGCAAGATGGGAATGTGATTGGTTTTGATTGACGTAATGCCCAGCCTTACCTGGCCACGCCTGTGAATAATTCCGGTAGTTAAGACAAATCCCGTTTGCGCAGAAATTCTGGGGCGCAGATGATTTTGGGACGGCTCTAATTTGCGCTTGCGACACGTGTTGTGAATGTTTGCGCACCCCGCCGAGAATTGCATCCCCAACATTATTCGGGGCTGTTTTAACTTAGAAATCAGGGAGGTCACGTCTACCAGACAATTATATCACTTTTAAACAGTTACATTTCTGTATAAATCATTACAAGTATGCTCCCGTGAGGTGGGGATGCTTTTTTTTGCTGCTGGGTGGGGGAGCAAAACTCGGCAGAACACCTGGCGGACGGCGCAAGGCGGACTGCTATCTTCTGTGCCTGATGCGCAAGCACTATTAGGGGATAGCGCCTGTCGGAAGATATAGCCCGTTGACTCTCAAAATGTGTTAACCACCAATATGTTGCATATCAGCAATTCTAGATACGACAGCCTGCTATTAAAATAGCACAGTGGACAGCAAAGTTCGATTGCCAGCGTGTTCAAAGACTACATTTCAACAGTAAGTCACATTCAAAGTGTTTATTGAACCCTATCTAGAACCTTAAAGGGCACCCCCAGTGTCTTTTGTCATGTGTTGCTGCGTCCTTCTGCTGATTAGATTATTGACAAATAAACGTATTTTGTGTTCGAAATCCTAAAAATAAGCTGTTGGTCAAAACGGGTGATGACGTCAGACATTGTAGCGGTCTGATGACTGATTTATGATATTCAGACAATACATTACAGTATACAGCAAATTAGGGCTGGGCGATGTGACGATATTTTCGTCTGGACGATAGAAAATGTATTTCGTCTCATATGCTGCTCTATCATTTATATCGTTGTGTTGCAAATCACACTCTTTACAGCAATATTGTCCGTCATTTGGATGACGCTGTGTTTTCTTTTTACTCACGTCCACAGTCCACACACGCACCAGACTGTGTCAACAAGCCCGTTGCGTCCCTTTATAAGTGTCACAAATCAGCCGGGTGAGTAGGCTAAAGAGCAGGGAGATGTCACCTCCACTCCGTCCGCCTAGTCTACCCAGGCATTTGCGCTGTGTTAAGTCCGCGTTTGATCCATATTTGCGTGTGTCCTCCTAACATTAAACCTGGCAAAACATCTCCGCCCATCATCCCAAGGAAATCCCTTGAGGGCCGACAACAAAACGTCTATCGTTAGCTTTAGCTTTTAGCTTTCCCTGGGTGAGTTGTGTTGGTTAACGTTGTTCTTCTTCTACCGTTTTATTCTTCTTCTACTGAACATGTAGGTATTTTGACGTTGACTAAAGAAATACTGCCGCCTAGTGGCCGCATTTAGATATGATTCCAAATGAGTGCTTAAATCAAACACATCAATAGCAAATGCTAGTGTCCTCTTTGAAAATCGAACTGGTGGTGTGGTTCAGTTTGTGTTTCATTCTACTGCCCTGCAACTAATTATTATTATTTGTGTTGTAAAGAATAGCCATGCTTATCTGTATTCTGAATGCATGTATCCTTTGTGAGGTTTGACAACATTTAATTGGTTTAACTGCTACATAAATAAATGGCCATGTGGTCATTTTATATAAACTATAAATTGAATTTACAGAAAATATGCTACAGTATATCGTGATATATATCGGTATCGGGATACGAAATGACCTATATCGGGATATGAGATTTTGGTCATATCGCCCAGCCCTACAGTAAATAGCCGGTGTTAGCCTCTGGCATTAGCTAGCTGTTAGCTAGCAGCTACGTTAGTTATGTGGGTGCAAAACGCCACTGAATGATCAGTTTGATATAACTCTAACCAGTTCGAGTCTCGCTCTTTCCATTAAGCCCACCAGCTTTGATATCTGTTGGCTGGTTGTTGATATTATAACAATATTGTGGCTCTAAACTCACTTTTTTCTGAGAGGCGGGAAGACTGTCATGGCGGTGACTGTTTCTGGTATTGTTTCTCTGGGCACACACAAAGAGTTGAAAACATAGAGAACAGACACACACAGCCATTTCTAAACATGAAGTCTGAACCATGCCCAGCAAATCAGGGCAGGGTCTTAATACCGGTTTAACCCTTCTAGACATGAGTGATCGTTGTTTCTATACATAACGCACGTGCCTCACTGCAAAGTTCCCGATGCATTCCGACGCATTCAGGCGATAATGTGGGGTGGCAATGTGCCAAAAAAGTGAGCGCTTGCCTTGTTACATCGCCCAAAAGCCGCCTCTCAAAATAGTGGTCGCACCAACGTTAATTGATTGATGATTTTACAAGTGGCATTCAAGTCAGATCTGACTAGTTTTCAATGTATTTCTCCCCACAGAAGTTAGGCTATATGTCTCGAATATATAATGCAACACTGTCACCCTCTTGCATTTTCA
>NC_139627.1:54005402-54022902 GCF_964638095.1 Poromitra crassiceps | reverse complement strand
GAGATTTCTCCACGTCATTCCCTCGTCTAACTAGCGATAAACCGCGCCATGAAATCCTTTTTTAATTTGCGTTTTGGGGCTTTTCGTGATTCTTGTTCAAAGTTACAGCACCTCTGATTTTTCCTCAGGCAGGCAGCTCAGGGCAGAGGTGCAGAGCTCTTCACCTCCTCAGTCAGCCCATTCAGTCTGTCCAAACTCAATACCGATATAATCTCAGTATGAGATTCAGGGAAATATATTATAGTAGCCGATGTGTTTAGAGCAGCGTTGTCACGTTGTCACGTCGTAGTATAGCGTTATATTTTACGCATATTTTATGTGCGCTAAACTGCGATGAGATTTGTTTGCGGAAATGTCAGACTGTTCCCATGCAAAAGCCCCCGCCTCTGATGTTGCCCGCCTCGGCCATGACTGAGAGGCTCAGAGAACTGCTGCGTGCTGCTGCTGCTGCGCGCGCCCCCGGAGCTTGGGGCTCCGTGCATGTGCAGAGCAGACTGTGACTCTCCCGCTTGACTGGCCGGGAGAAAGTGCTTATGATTGATGATATGATGGCCATGTCGTTCCTTTTATGATTATAGTGGCGTTTATTGATAGTATTGTGTTACATAGGAGTTGGTAGGAAAATAACAGGCGATTGTAATCAATTAACAGGTCAAGTGACATCATGGGAATAGGCTTGGAGTTGTGAGGAGCCGAAAGGGTACAGGGGGAGTAGGGGAGTAACTATCTTGAAATCCCATAGTCTTTGGGGACAACCTGACGTCAGGTTGTACCAAATCTCCCATTCATTTGAGGGCAAAAAAAAGCAGTGTTCCACCCTTAGAGGGCGCTTATGCCAGATATGCTGCTGAAAAATGATACAAATGGTAAAATGGCAACAGTTTGGTCACAAATGTGGAGATTTTGACCAGCATTCTTCACACATCACCCCCAAAGTCATATATATTGGTTAAAAGCTGAAAAAAAGTGTTTTGGAGGTAAGTTCTCCTTTAACACATTCACTGCCAGCCGTTTTTTTTTACTGTAGGTAGCTTCTGCCAAGGTTTTTTTTTGAGGATTCTGGCTCATCTTTCAAGAGCCGAGGATTATTTTCTGCTAAGATTTTGTGAACACAAAATATCTCAAAAGAACTAATAGAATGTGTGCTTTCTCTGTCTAAAATAGTTAGTTTGTAGAGTTACTAGTTATGTAGGCATTAGCACTTGAATACAGCATGGTTTCAGCGTCTGAAAATTTAAGCTGAGATAAATGGCTTTTTGTGAAATTCGATAGAACAGTCACTTTAACCATTCATTTTTGGCATCAGTAAGACGTCAGACATCTAAACAATAGTTTTGAACAGTAATTTCCTCCATAACAGCAGGAAACCCCCCTCTCCTTCAAACTCCTCCCTCCGTGTGTGTTCTCCTCCTGCCTCCCTGGCTCTGCAGCGGGCGTGTCACAAGCGAGTTTCTGCTGCTGCTGCTGCTGCCTGGCTGCTGGCGGCCGCTCTTTGGGCGAGTCTGGATGGGCTCGCTCGTTTCTTGGGGTTTCGGTTGAGAGCTTTGATGAAGCTTTTGCGATTCTGGTCTTATTTATGCTGCGTGTTTCAAAGTGTGTTGCACCCATAATCTATTATGCAAATTTGCAATCCCCCACTGCCAGCTCCCTGCGCGAAAGCGAAAGCGTTTTCGCCAATCCATTTTCATGAGAATGGCTTCCTCACGCGGCTGTTTTTGCTTGGCTTTCTCTCGTCTGGAGAGCACTGTCGCCATTTAGTGGGTCGGTAAAATAGATTATACACATTCAATACCTCCCATATTTTAATAGATGTAAAAGGGGTTGATCGACGTCCCACCGTCAAAAAAAAAACGATATCTCGTCATTGGCAGTCAACCGTTGGTTTCTGCTTGACGAGATATCTCGTCCACGGCAGTGAACGTGTTAAGAACAGTATTCGGTTAAATATAGTTAGTTATTCTCTAGTCTCGCTGGCCAGCGTCCTCTCCCTTCCGTCCGAGGAGTCTGGCGCCGCAGGTCTCCATAACTGGGATAAACCCTCCCCTGCTCTACAGCTGCTCTCCCATTTGAGCGACTCTTTCAGTCGCTGCCGGATGTCCGCTCTCGGCTTATTACAAGCTCTGTCATTGGCTCCGACCATGTCAACCAGAGCGGCTTCTGCTCCCTCCTCCCTGTGTGTCGCTGCCCTGCCCTGCCGCCGCAGTGAAAACAACAACGCTAACTAGCTAGCAAGCTAACGGCAGAAACCTACACGCTAGCTCGTTGCTACATGCTGAAAACGGCAAGTTGGATTGTTTGAAACTATTTTCCAAGGGCACTGCCGCTAAGCGCCGGCCATCACAATCCCACTATGGAGACCTGCGGCGCCAGACTCCTCGGACGGAAGGGAGAGGAGGCTGGCCAGTGAGACTAGTTATTTTCTAACTCTGAAGCGAAGCATGAAGCGATGTAGTGGAGCTGAAATGAAAGATGACCCTGCCTTTTAGACACAAATGCTGTGAAAAAGGCCGATCAGCTGGCTGGCACTTCCTCCTGTGCGGACAGAGAGTGCCGGACTTGAAGTGGGCAACGAGCCGCGGGAAACAGTAAATAATAAATCGTGTGCCATTCATAAAATCCCCCTACATACACACACATTTTGTCCATCCTCCCAAGGTCTGACACTTGATTGACATAAAGATGGACCACTCTACTGCTCTGGAGAGCTGTGTTACATTAGGTTACCATGACAACTATTGCCGCTTGGCATGCTGGTAAGTGCATTTGTTTGATCTGTCTTGCGAGCATCGCGGTCCCGAAGAAATTAAATGTCATGAGTGACTTTGTCTCTCTTGTGTGTGTGTGTGTGTGTGTGTGTGTGTGTGTGTGTGTGTGTGTGTGTGTGTGTGTGTGTGTGTGTGTGTGTGCGTGCATTTGTAAACTTGTGTTATGTTGATAATGTGTTTTCTATCTGTTGTTTATTGTATATTTAAGCAATATAGCATGAGAGCTAGTGTGTTGTGGCAAATATATCCCGCTGATCAGTTGTTATCCCACTCGGCCTGCGGCCTCGTGGGATAACAACTGATCAGCAGGATATATGCCACAACACACGCAGCTCGAGTGCTATATTGCTTTTATAAAACGGTTTCCAAGTATGATAATATAAATATAATAATAATACTATAAGTCCGACTGGCATGGTATTCTCATAGAGTCAGTTGAAACACTACTGTAAGGCGGGACCTCTAGCAAGAAGATAGACGTGCGGGTGATTTGATTGGATCGTTCTGGAGACTGAAGTTGACATTGGCCAATCCTGGCGCTTGCTGAGAAGCTGAGAGCTTTCTGGAAAGCCCGACAGGCAGCTCGAGCGCAGCGCTGCATTCTCAGCGCTTGCTGAGAAGCTGGGAGCTTTCTGCAAAGCCCGACACCAACTAACGTTACGGGGTTAAATGCGGGGTTAAATGCGGGGTTAACAGCCTTTTTTTTGCAAAGAAGACATTAGCCCGCGTCTATTCTTGTACAAAACATCATTTTCTGCGAAGTATTAGTAAAGTTATAAGCGAAGATCGATTCACAAGGATCTGACAGCTGTCTCCGCCATTTGTTTTTTTTTAGGTAACCAAAGGCTTTTAGTAAGAGAGTTGCCATGGGTTATTGGAGTGGGTTATTGGATTTATACAATGGCTGTGAACCAATCAGATTGCTTGATTTGAGAGAGCCGTTTTATAATTGCTTTTAATAACATCTAGGGACAAACATTGCAAATTAGCTTAGGCTATAAATGTTACTCACATTGGGTTGACAATATTTCTTCTTTGTCAATATTTTGCACAACGCGTCTCAGCGTATATTATATACAGTATATATTTGCCAGGAAATGTTTATTGATTCAGGTGGGCTCATCACAATCATGTTTACAACACAAGCTCTCTCAGTTCTGGATTCTGCAGATCTCTCTCTGGGTCTGATACACTATGTTACTGCATGCTGCAGATCTCTCTCTGGGTCTGATACACTATGTTACTGCATGCTGCAGATCTCTCTCTGGGTCTGATACACTATGTTACTGCATGCTGCAGATCTCTCTCTGGGTCTGATACACTATGTTACTGCATGCTGCAGATCTCTCTCTGGGTCTGATACACTATGTTACTGCATGCTGCAGATCTCTCTCTGGGTCTGATACACTATGTTACTGCATGCTGCAGATCTCTCTCTGGGTCTGATACACTATGTTACTGCATGCTGCAGATCTCTCTCTGTGTCTGATACACTACGTTACTGCATGCTGCAGATCTCTCTCTGGGTCTGATACACTATGTTACTACATGCTGCAGATCTCTCTCTGGGTCTGGGACACTGCTCACTCCAAACTGATGGCCAGTGATTGGTGGCTTCGGAATCCTGAACCCACCAATCAGTAATGACTTTAGCGATCTGGCCCGCCCACCCAACCTGACTCTGTTAACTTTAGAGAATGAACCATTTTCTCATTGGTATACATGACCTGTCAGTCATTCAATTGTCCCACCCTCAAAACAGCAGTGGGGGCTGCGAAGTGGCAGGGACTATTATGTAGTATCCAGAATGCAGACATTCAATGTAATATTTGAGTCTGGGGAGACTAGGGTTAGTGAGGTCTCTCTCTCTCTCTCTCTCTCTGTCTCTCTCTCTCACTTGCTCCCTCTCTCTCATCTTTATTGGAGCAGCAACAGTCAGACAGCTGACTGGCCTCCAGGACTAGGACGTGTGTGTGTGTGTGTGTGTGTGTGTGTGTGTGTGTGTGTGTGTGTGTGTGTGTGTGTGTGTGTGTGTTAAACCTGAGGCAGTACTGCCGTCTCCCAGATGGAAGTGGAACACTACACACTCGACTGACCACAGACACACACGCATGCAGGCATGCATGCACGCGCACGCGTACACACGCGCACGCGTACACACGCGCACGCGTACGCGTACACACACACACACACACACACACTATGGAGTTCCAAACGACTCAATAAACATGCGCAGCTATGGACTGAACGTGTCACACACGCATGCTTTGACACCTGAGTAGCAAAGCCACGCTTGACGTGTCATGTAGTTTCCCCATTGACTTGTAATGGTCACGCGTGCACGCACACGCGTATGCACTCTGACTGCTGCACCCCGCGTAACATTACACGTAACGTTACGCGCAATGTTTATGCATGCATAAACGCACACATGAAGATGATAGAACATGTTTGTCACGCGCTTCACGCACGCGCACTATGACATGCGCAAACTACATCACGCATGACAACAAGATGCGTATTGCGTACTGTAGCTACTTGCAGCGTGTACACATGTGGCCAATGTTGGAGACATTTTGTTACACGTTCACACACACACGCGTTCAGACACGCGTACACACACCTACAAAATGTCTGGATGATGAAATTACACCTGATTCACCCTTCAGTTATAAAAGGCAATATTAGCTCCATGAGCCGAGCCTTTCAGGCACCTGGATTCAAGAGATCCATGAGCCGAGCCTTCCAGGCACCTGGATTCAAGAGATCCATGAGCCCAGCCTTCCAGGCACCTTGATTCAAGAGATCCATGAGCCCAGCCTTCCAGGCACCTGGATTCAAGAGATCCATGAGCCCAGCCTTCCAGGCACCTTGATTCAAGAGATCCATGAGCCCAGCCTTCCAGGCACCTGGATTCAAGAGATCCATGAGCCCAGCCTTCCAGGCACCTGGATTCAAGAGATCCATGAGCCCAGCCTTCCAGGCACCTGGATTCAAGAGATCCATGAGCCCAGCCTTCCAGGCACCTGGATTCAAGAGATCCATGAGCCCAGCCTTCCAGGCACCTGGATTCAAGAGATCCATGAGCCCAGCCTTCCAGGCACCTTGATTCAAGAGATCCATGAGCCCAGCCTTCCAGGCACCTGGATTCAAGAGATCCATGAGCCCAGCCTTCCAGGCACCTTCATTCAAGAGATCCGCGCGAGAAATCCAACTTCTAGGTTGAACTCAGTCCCAGCAGTGGGCGGGACCAGGTGGGAGTGGGGCTTTCGGGGTGACAGACAGATGGTTCCGTCGCTGCCTGCTTTGCACCGTTCGGCGGCCATCTTGGACAGCTTTGTCCACTCGACACCGGAAACCCCAAAATATCAGCTGTTTATCAGCTCCGTTTAGCCGTCAGACCGATACTCTGGCTCCCCAGATTGTTCTCTCTCTCTCTCTCTCTGTATCTCTCTCCCGTTCTCTCTGTTTCTGTGTGTGTCTGTCTTTCTCTCTCTCTCTCTCGGTGTGTGTGTGTGTGTGTGTGTGTGTGTGTGTGTGTGTGTGTGTGTGTGTGTGTTGAACTTGATGCCCTGCATGACAACAGATGGACCACACACACACACACACACACACACACACACACACACACACACACACACACACACACACACACACAATAGTAGACTGATGTGTATATTTAGATTAACATACAAAGGACAGATTTATAATGGCAGACTGCAGCTCTCTCTCTCTCTCACACACACACACACACACACACACACACACACACACACACACACACACACACACACACACACACACACACACACACACACACACACACACCAGTCTGTAAGCAACAGCTCAGTAAACAGCAAAGTGTCTCCATTCAGACATCTATCTGATCTATCTGTCCATAGAGTGATGCAGGAAAGATGGGTTCAGATGTCTGGGAGTCTTTGGGGTTTGGGGGTTTTGGTTATATAGAAGATTGAAATAAGGTCTGTGCTTTACAAAAGTTTATGAACTGAGACACTGAGGACCATTTTTATGATTTTCTTAAGCTTTTTCTGGCGGCCACATTCACGCTTCAGAAATCATTAAAGTGCTGTTCACTTGTGGAGATGATCTTGCTGAACAAAATGTGTAGGTATCATAATCTGATGTTTGCCACAAAGCTGCAATAATCCAACATCTAATGGAACCATCCCATTGGCTTTTTGTCAAGGGAACCAGGGTGATGCTAACTTCTGTCAGGTCTGGGCCAAGCAGACACCAGAGTGTTTGTGTCTGACCTCAGATCAGTTACACAGTGTCACAGCCTCCTCCTGTCAGGTCTGGGCCAAGCAGACACCAGAGTGCCTGTGTCTGACCTCAGATCAGTTACACAGTGGCACAGCTTCTTCCTGTCAGGTCTGGGCCAAGCAGACACCAGAGTGTTTGTGTCTGACCTCAGATCAGTTACACAGTGTCACAGCTTCCTCCTGTCATGTCTGGGCCAAGCAGACACCAGAGTGTTTGTGTCTGACCTCAGATCAGTTACACAGTGTCACAGCTTCTTCCTGTCAGGTCTGGGCCAAGCAGACACCAGAGTGTTTGTGTCTGACCTCAGATCAGTTACACAGTGTCACAGCTTCCTCCTGTCAGGTCTGGGCCAAGCAGACACCAGAGTGTTTGTGTCTGAACTCAGATCAGTAACACAGTGTCACAGCTTCTTCCTGTCAGGTCTGGGCCAAGCAGACACCAGAGTGTTTGTGTCTGACCTCAGATCAGTTACACAGTGTCACAGCTTCCTCCTGTCAGGTCTGGGCCAAGCAGACACCAGAGTGTTTGTGTCTGACCTCAGATCAGTTACACAGCGACCGGCCACGGAAGGGACCGTGGCAGGGAAGTGGTCGTCATGCCACAGCAGCCTTTCCTAGCTTGGGGCAGAGAGTACTGCACTCTGAAGTACCGCGGTGCCATGAGACACTATACTACCATGAGACACTATACTACCATGAGACACTATACTACCATGAGACACTATACTACAATGAGACACTATACTACCATGAGACACTATACTACCATGAGACACTATACTACCATGAGACACTATACTACCATGAAACACTATACTACCATGAGACACTATACTACCATGAGACACTATACTACCATGAGACACTATACTACCATGAGACACTATATGCTGGATACCAGTTTAGTGGGACTTACCTTCTCTCCTGTTATTATTAGGTTTTGAGAGAGAAAACTCTTTGTAGTTGTGTGCTACATCGGCGCCGCTAGGCCGGAGATGGGGGTTTAGCGGAGCCGCAGCCTTTCCTGGTGAGTGGCCGGGCTGCTGGCTTCTCTTCTCCCCGTAGCGTAACCCCCGTCCCCCGCACAGCACATGCATGTAATAACAACAAATTGATATCCATTCTCCTGGTCGATGGTCTCATTTGCCCATGTATGTCATATAGAGACACCATTCATAACCAGTTTAAAAGTTCTGTGTATGGATTTAATTTTAATGTTATACGTTATAGCATAGATATGCGCTCTGAGGTAGTCTTACCTAGCTTGGGCAGGGCATACTGCACTCTGAAGTAGTCTTACCTAGCTTGGGCAGGGCATACTGCACTCTGAGGTAGTCTTACCTAGCTTGGGCAGGGCATACTGCACTCTGAAGTAGTCTTACCTAGCTTGGGCAGGGCATACTGCACTCTGAGGTAGTCTTACCTAGCTTGGGCAGGGCATACTGCACTCTGAAGTAGTCTTACCTAGCTTGGGCAGGGCATACTGCACTCTGAGGTAGTCTTACCTAGCTTGGGCAGGGCATACTGCACTCTGAGGTAGTCTTACCTAGCTTGGGCAGGGCATACTGCACTCTGAAGTAGTCTTACCTAGCTTGGGCAGGGCATACTGCACTCTGAAGTAGTCTTACCTAGCTTGGGCAGGGCATACTGCACTCTGAAGTAGTCTTACCTAGCTTGGGCAGGGCATACTGCACTCTGAAGTAGTCTTACCTAGCTTGGGCAGGGCATACTGCACTCTGAAGTAGTCTTACCTAGCTTGGGCAGGGCATACTGCACTCTGAAGTAGTCTTACCTAGCTTGGGCAGGGCATACTGCACTCTGAAGTAGTCTTACCTAGCTTGGGCAGGGCATACTGCACTCTGAAGTAGTCTTACCTAGCTTGGGCAGGGCATACTGCACTCTGAGGTAGTCTTACCTAGCTTGGGCAGGGCATACTGCACTCTGAAGTAGTCTTACCTAGCTTGGGCAGGGCATACTGCACTCTGAAGTAGTCTTACCTAGCTTGGGCAGGGCATACTGCACTTTGAGGTAGTCTTACCTAGCTTGGGCAGGGCATACTGCACTTTGAGGTAGTCTTACCTAGCTTGGGCAGGGCATACTGCACTCTGAAGTAGTCTTACCTAGCTTGGGCAGGGCATACTGCACTTTGAAGTAGTCTTACCTAGCTTGGGCAGGGCATACTGCACTCTGAGGTAGTCTTACCTAGCTTGGGCAGGGCATACTGCACTCTGAGGTAGTCTTACCTAGCTTGGGCAGGGCATACTGCACTCTGAAGTAGTCTTACCTAGCTTGGGCAGGGCATACTGCACTCTGAGGTAGTCTTACCTAGCTTGGGCAGGGCATACTGCACTCTGAAGTAGTCTTACCTAGCTTGGGCAGGGCATACTGCACTCTGAAGTAGTCTTACCTAGCTTGGGCAGGGCATACTGCACTCTGAAGTAGTCTTACCTAGCTTGGGCAGGGCATACTGCACTCTGAAGTAGTCTTACCTAGCTTGGGCAGGGCATACTGCACTCTGAAGTAGTCTTACCTAGCTTGGGCAGGGCATACTGCACTCTGAAGTAGTCTTACCTAGCTTGGGCAGGGCATACTGCACTCTGAAGTAGTCTTACCTAGCTTGGGCAGGGCATACTGCACTCTGAAGTAGTCTTACCTAGCTTGGGCAGGGCATACTGCACTTTGAAGTAATCCTGGTAAAATCCCAGAAGCCTCTTGGTGATGTGTAGCGCGTAGTCGCCCGCTCCGCTGGCTATGGCGTCGGGCCGGGCGTACAGACGGATCTGAAAAACAATACAGAGACATGGAAAGGAATGTTAGTTGATTTTGCATATTTTGAAAAATATAGTGACGGACTTCTGAATGGACCATACCGGAGGTGGTCCATGTTAGAGATACATAACGCCAGGCTCCACCAATTGTAAGAAATGGTACTCGCAAGTCTCCTAAATGGTCACGTGGTCACCTCTCCCCTGAAACGCTGGGGGAGGTGATGCGCGATTAGTGCTGACCTAGCAAGCTAACTTGAACTAGAGATTGTGAGTTGCCAAACTCCACACAAACCACACACATAAACACAAACCTGTGCCTTGTTAGCTCAATATAGTTGTAACTAAGATATTTGATTAAAAAAAAATCCAACCACAGATTTAGCTACTACATCAACAAACTTCACATGTAGCTTTAGCTAATCGCTCCCTGCTAACCTGAGTCCCTTTTGCCAACACCTGTGAGAGTGTGTTGCTGAGACAGAGACAGCTCCTGAACAAATAAAATTTCCTCCTGATCTGTCCGTCTGAAAAATGCTATTTTAGTGTCGGGATGTTCAGAAGATATGTGGCTTCAGAAATTGAGCAGAATATTTACTTTGATGACTATGGGGCGAAAGAATCTGTCATAATCTGAGATCACGTTGACTCCTCCCATAGACTCCAATAGACTCAGGACTGCCACAAGTCTCCTACGTGGTTGTGGCCATGGAAAATCATGTGCAAAACCGACACAAATACAGGAAGTGACTTGAATTTGGTGTGTCTTGCTTTGATATCCCCTCGTCTTTGACCATGAGGAAAATCTTTGTTGCAATTGAGTGGATGTGCTGAAGAAGATCCAGCTTGCCAGGACGTATGGGTGATAGATCCAGCTTGCCAGGACGTATGGGTGATAGATCCAGCTTGCCAGGGCGTATGGGTGATAGATCCAGCTTGCCAGGGCGTATGGGTGATAGATCCAGCTTGCCAGGGCGTATGGGTGATAGATCCAGCTTGCCAGGATGTATGGGTGATAGATCCAGCTTGCCAGGGCGTATGGGTGATAGATCCAGCTTGCCAGGGCGTATGGGTGATAGATCCAGCTTGCCAGGGCGTATGGGTGATAGATCCAGCTTGCCAGGGCGTATGGGTGATAGCAGTGCCGGTTTGAAGGTCTGACCCTTGTCCTCCACCCCCCGACACTGAACTGAGACTGAACTGACACTGAGATCGTGTGGCAAGCAAGACTACTGCTCTGCACATTTCACTTGGATCTCAGACAGCTAGCTCTGTTTGGTTTGGCTTGACCTCTAGCTTTGTGAGACCATTCAGACAGAGGAGAGGTGAGACTATTCAGACAGAGGAGAGGTGAGACTATTCAGACAGAGGAGAGGTGAGACTATTCAGACAGAGGAGAGGTGAGACTATTCAGACAGAGGAGAGGTGAGACTATTCAGACAGAGGAGAGGTGAGACTATTCAGACAGAGGAGAGGTGAGACTATTCAGACAGAGGAGAGGTGAGACTATTCAGGCAGAGGAGAGGTGAGACTATTCAGACAGAGGAGAGGTGAGACTATTCAGACAGAGGAGAGGAGAGACTATTCAGACAGAGGAGAGGTGAGACTATTCAGACAGAGGAGAGGTGAGACTATTCAGACAGAGGAGAGGTGAGACTATTCAGACAGAGGAGAGGTGAGACTATTCAGACAGAGGAAATGTGAGACTATTCAGACAGAGGAGAGGTGAGACTATTCAGACAGAGGAGAGGTGAGACTATTCAGACAGAGGAGAGGTGAGACTATTCAGACAGAGGAGAGGTGAGACTATTCAGACAGAGGAGAGGTGAGACTATTCAGACAGAGGAGAGGTGAGACCATGAGGAGATGTTAGAAAAAGAGGGTTAAACATGCTGCTTCCGTTATATAGTTGTAATTGGACTCTTCTGTAGGGAACCGGTGGGCTGTAGGCAACAGTAACTCAGAGAATCAGTTACAGCCCAGCAGCCTGTTGCACCAGCTGAACGTAAGCTCACTCTTAAGTTAGGGTGTAAAGTCCACACTAACTGCTACGTTCAAACTAGTTAGTTTGACACTAAAGTTGTGTCTTTGTTTAGTTGCACCACGGAGACATAAGGTACATTTCAAATAGTAGTCCTTAAACCTCACACTAGCCAAAATAGTGTCGCAGAAAATGACGTGTACAGTATCTGTGACCAATCAGTGAAAAGCACGGTGGAAACGGTGTTTATTTACCGTTGTTTAATTAAGTGGAATGAAAACAGTCGGGACATGTTGCCCACCGCAAATTAGTGCTTTCATATTTCATCAACACTAGTAACCAAATGAGAACGTTATTGAGTAACATTTGTTTACATTACATTAAATTACCTCATTTGGCAGACGCTTTTATCCAAAGTGACTTACAATAACACGTTTAGGTTCATAATAGGCTTATTAACGTTAACGTTAATCTGTGAGCTCTTCATCAGCATTGTAGGCTAATTTACGACCATCCTGCCTCGCTAAATTGTTGCTGTTATTTGAATTTGTATGCAGTGACGCAGCTTGTGGAAAACAAAAGCGTAAGTCATAAATATCAAAGGGTGTAATAATTTATCACGGAGAACACGTTACAGACGCAAAACAACGCTGCGCCATGGTGCCAATATTGCCAGCTGTGCCAATGACCTACTTTACGGAGGACTTTACACCTAGTAAGACGTAGGTGTAACATTTAAGTTCTAACTTATGCCTACGTTGTAACTATTAGGGGTGGGAATCACAAGTTTGATCACGATGCGATCCGATCTCGATGCATAGGACAACGATACGATTTTTGCCAATATCACAAAGTCTGCCACGATACGATACGATACGATATCACAAAGTCTGCCACGATACGATTCGATTCAATTCGATTCAGGGGGCTGCGATCGATATTAGACAATATGCCCCACGGTACGCCCACAATCAGTTAAACAATCAGTTAAAAAAAAAGCAACTAAAATATCATTTGACAATTTTATTGTAGCGCTCTTAGATATTTCAATGAAAAATAATTGATTATTTTTAATAAGATTCCAAAATAAAATCATGTTTATTTATTTGATGGCGGGTCATAGCGATTAATATCGATGTTTTCACTGTGGATCGATGCATGGTTGATCATTGAATCGAGGCATCGATGCATCTTGCCACCCCTAGTAACCATTTCACTTGGTGCAACCCAAATATTTTTGGTAGTGCGTAGGTTACGTTTCAACTTACGCACAGCTGGTGCAACCCACTGCAGGTCTCTAGCAGTGTAGAGTCGGTGCTGTTGTTACCATGATATCTTCACTGCTGATCATCTACGACCGAATCACAGCAACAATAGCACCACCTCCAGTGTGATATTGCTTTTATTCATCTTAAAAGCTTATTAAGCTTAAAGTCCCAATCAGTAAGATTTTTGACATTTTTTACTGTAATATAACAGCTTTTTAGTCGGACATGGTAGATTGACTTGGAATAGGGAGACCCTCGTCTTTATTTATCCCACACCGCCCTCCATTGGCCAGCACTGGGACTAAGCAGTTTGTCTGTCACGTCCCGTAGCAAGAAAAAAGAAAAAAGAAAAGCATGCGCGCATGCGCTGTACAGCGGAAGCGCTGTGTTCATGAAAACAAGGAAGTAACTCGATTCGGATTTGCTACGAAAATGATGTTTCACGGAACTATGGATTATTATTTCATCACGTGGTGAGTACCCGATGTCACAACATGTACATAGAGCTTTCTGGCGCTGTGTTTTGTTGACATTGAACGGCGATATCGTTATCGATACTATTGGACCTAGAGGGCGCAGTTTCTCCAACAGTAAAACTTGGAAAACTTACTGAATGGGGCTTTAATTAACATTTTTAAGTAATTCGAGACAACAGATGATTTCTGTCTGTTATTTGTCTCCGCCAACAAAACCACTTCCCTCAGGATTGCACTACTACAAGTGTTGCCAAGCAACAGGTAAACTGATTCTTCACTGCAAGCTAGCTAGGCTAGCGTTAGCTACTTTGACGTTAGCACAGATGATTTCAGTTCACCGTTCATATGTATCCATCCGTGTGTGTGTGTCTATCCATATCACTGTCCCTACTGCGCACAGAAAAACACTGAACGCAACCTTGAGGTTACATTAGAACAGCTGTGTCATGTCCCAGTGCTGAGTATAGCCTGCAGAATAGCCTATATAGAATGTAGAATATAGAAAATATAATATAAAAAACAATATATAGTGTATAGAGTGAAGTACTGGTTGCTGGCAGGCTGCCAGATTTACGACACAGTCAGCTGAGAGACCAGCTGTTACCATGGCAATCTGTGATGTCACCGGTCAATATTCATTAGCTACTGTACAACCAATCAGACCAGCCTGATGAACTGTGTGTGTCTGTGTGTGCGTCTGTGTGCGCATGTGCGTGCGTGCGTGTGTGTGTGTGTGTGTGTGTGTGTGTGTGTGTGTGCGTTACTGTGTGTGTGTGCGTTACTGTGTGTGTGTGTGTGTGCGTGTGTGTGTGTGTGTGTGTGTGTGTGTGTGTGCGTGCGTGTGCATGCGTGCGTGTGTGTGTGTTTTATAGAGCTTTTACTGTCAGGAGAGAAACCACTTCACTGTCAACTGAAGGACGAGGCGATCAAATAACACACGCACGCACACGCGCACACACACACACACACACACACACACACACACACACACACACACACACACACACACACACACACACACAGTCAGTAACACACAAACACACAGCATGTCACTGTGATACACATTTCATATAGAGACGGAAGCTTACACACAAACCTCTCTCTCGCACGCACGCACGCATGCACGCACGCACACAATATCCACCAGTCGTTGGACTTTTTGGTAGAAAGTGTGCGGAGCCAATCATTATATGTATGCCTAAATAGAGAGCCACGTAAATGTGTTTTTTTAAACACGATTTTTAGAAAATGTTTCAAAAGTCATAAAAGTGAACTCTATGGGTACTCTATGAACTAGGCCAGTTCCGTGCGAGGGAGGAGGTGTGGGATGAGCAGAGCAGCAGAGAGCATCAGGGAGGAGGTGTGGGATGAGCAGAGCAGCAGAGAGTGTCAGGGAGGAGGTGTGGGATGAGCAGAGCATCAGAGAGTGTCAGGGAGGAGGTGTGGGATGAGCAGAGCATCAGAGAGTGTCAGGGAGGAGGTGTGGGATGAGCAGAGCATCAGAGAGTGTCAGGGAGGAGGTGTGGGATGAGCAGAGCATCAGAGAGCTTCAGGGAGGAGGTGTGGGATGAGCAGAGCATCAGAGAGCTTCAGGGAGGAGGTGTGGGATGAGCAGAGCATCAGGGAGGAGGTGTGGGATGAGCAGAGCAGTAGAGAGCTTCAGGGAGGAGGTGTGGGATGAGCAGAGCATCAGGGAGGAGGTGTGGGATGAGCAGAGCAGTAGAGAGCTTCAGGGAGGAGGTGTGGGATGAGCAGAGCATCAGGGAGGAGGTGTGGGATGAGCAGAGCATCAGGGAGGAGGTGTGGGATGAGCAGAGCAGTAGAGAGCTTCAGGGAGGAGGTGTGGGATGAGCAGAGCATCAGGGAGGAGGTGTGGGATGAGCAGAGCATCAGGGAGGAGGTGTGGGATGAGCAGAGCAGTAGAGAGCTTCAGGGAGGAGGTGTGGGATGAGCAGAGCATCAGGGAGGAGGTGTGGGATGAGCAGAGCATCAGGGAGGAGGTGTGGGATGAGCAGAGAGCGTCCTGACTTTCAACTTTGTTTCACGAGAGCGCTCGTTCGCCCTCTGATGTGGGACCGTTTTTAACCCCGACCCAAACCCAACCAAGGTGTTTTTGTGCCGGTCTTTTCACCACTGCAGTTTCCACTGCACACACACACACACACACACACACACACACACACACACACACACACACACACACACACAAACACATGCGCACGTGCACCCGTGCACGCACACACACACCAGTCGTAAGCCCATGGCACACCAATCGAACATTCTCCAACAAACACTAACGAACACGAACACACGTAGATGTTCGTTTGGTGTGCCATAGCTGTCTGTCCTTGTCTGTTCGTGTTCGGCGATGTTCGCCCGGATTCAACATGTTTAATCCGTGCTTGTTCGGTGTTCGCGGTTGTCTGGTCAGTTCACCATGTTTTCAGTCGCGTATCCATGGAAACGGAGCTCGCGCACACGCGCGCACACTCAGTACTAGCTAGCAGTAAACTTCTGGCTGTTGTGTTGCAGTGGCGCCGGAACGAGTTTGCAATAAGGGGGACACAAAAAAAAAAAAAAAAAATCTAATTTTTTTTTTTTTTTTTTATGGTTTATGTTTTTTCGGCGCCCATAAGGGCGCCGATGAAAAATTTACGTTTTTATGGACGTTTGGATGATTTTTAGCCATATTTAGATGAATATCTCATTTTAAATTAACATTAGGATTATACTGTAGTAATGTAATTATTCAGTATTTTTCCTTTTCTCACTCACTTGGTGACCTGCTCTCCCTTTAGGTCATTTTATAATTACACTACAACAGACAGCAACACAGGCAGAAACACTGAACTTATTATTATTATTATTATTATCACTTCGAAACACAGTGCAAAACTTGTCATCTCAACACAAAAATAAAATAACAATAACCGTATACGATTATAGCAGCAGCCAATGACAGTGAGTGCAGTACAGAGTCCAGGTCTGTCTGTCTCTCAGGTGTAATAATCCCACAATGATCACGGCTTTAACAAGTGTCACAGGCTGTGTAAACAGTGTAAAGTGGGCTCTCTGTAACTTGATCCCTGGGTCTGTCTGTCTCAGGTGTAATAATCCCACAATGATCATGGCTTTAACAAGCATCACAGGCTGTGTAAACAGTGTAAAGTGGGCTCTAAGCGTCAGGGGCAGTTTAGTTCTTTTTTTTTCCAGATAAAAAAAAAAAAAAAAAAAAAAAAAAAAAAATTTTAGGGGGACCAAATTTTAAGGGGGACAAAATGTCCCCATGTCCCCCTTGTTCCGGCGCCAGTGTTGTGTTGTTGCTGTCGATGGCTTTGTTTTGGACCCTGGAAAGAGAGGAACTCTTGGTGGAGCTGTGGGAATCAAAACGAGAGTTGTACGATGTGTCATCTCAACGATTTTCCAACCGAAACAGCCGGGCGAACGCAATAGAAGAGATTGCTGAAAGACTCGGCACTACTGGTGAGTTGATAGTGGGCTAACGATAAGTAGCTTTACGCTAGCATTAGCTACTTAACGTTAGCCCCGTCCACCGAATTAAACACGGAAGTTATTTGGTCAGCTTCTTCTTCTTTGGTGTTTTACGGCAGTTGGCATAGTTATTGTTGCATTACCGCCACCATTTGGCTGAAATTAGAACAACTGTTGTGCTGAATATGTTTGGTCGGTGTGTCATGCTTTCAACAATCTCCAACATCTGCCAACATTCACAGACAATTGTGTGTTGGTGTTTGTTGGAGAATGTTTGATTGCTGTGCTGCTTTACAGATACAAGTGGACTGTGTTGTCTGTCTCCATCACACTTTCATTCTCTCTCACAGCGCTGAGTCATCAAAACTGCAGTCATATTCACAACACGCGCAACACGCACACACACACATTCACACACACGCAGACACACACACACACTCACACACACACTCACGCACTCACACACA
>NC_139627.1:53971977-54005202 GCF_964638095.1 Poromitra crassiceps | reverse complement strand
AAGGAGAACTTACCTCCAAAACACTTTTTTTCAGCTTTTAACCAATATATATGACTTTGGGGGTGATGTCTGAAGAATGCTGGTCAAAATGTCCACATTTGTGACCAAACTGTTGCCATTTTACCATTTGTATCATTTTTCAGCAGCATAACTGGCATAAGCGCCCTCTAAGGGTGGAACACTGCTTTTTTTTGCCCTCAAATGAATGGGAGATTTGGTACAACCTGACGTCAGGTTGTCCCCAAAGACTATGGATTTCAAGATAGTTACTCCCCTACTCCCCTGTACCCTTTCGGCTCCTCACAACTACAAGCCTATTCCCATGATGTCACTTGACCTGTTAATCACCTGTAAATTGATTACAATCGCCTGTTATTTTCCTACCAACTCCTATGTAACACAATACTATCAATAAACGCCACTATAATCATAAAAGGAACGACATGGCCATCATATCATCAATCATAAGCACTTTCTCCCGGCCAGTCAAGCGGGAGAGTCACAGTCTGCTCTGCACATGCACGGAGCCCCAAGCTCCGGGGGCGCGCGCAGCAGCAGCACACAGCAGAGCCTCTCAGTCATGGCCGAGGCGGGCAACATCAGAGGCGGGGGCTTTTGCATGGGAACAGTCTGACATTTCCGCAAACAAATCTCATCGCAGTTTAGCGCACATGTAAAATATAACGCTATACTACGACGTGACAACATCACAACACTGCTCTAAACACATCGGCTACTATAATATATTTCCCTGAATCTCATACTGAGATTATATCGGTATTGAGTTTGGACAGACTGAATGGGCTGACTGAGGAGGAGAAGAGCTCTGCACCTCTGCCCTGCGCTGCCTGCCTGAGGAAAAATCAGAGGTGCTGTAACTTTTAACAAGAATCACGAAAAGCCCCAAAACGCAAATTAAAAAAGGATTTCATGGCGCGGTTTATCGCTAGTTAGACGAGGGAATGACGTGGAGAAATCTCGCATTGTGTTACCCCAGAGCGGGGGGTTTGTCCTATTGTGCGGTGTGCAAGCCTCGCGTCAATTATGCTCTTTTAGCGATAGATACACGCTACATACACATACATGGAAAAAATAATTAAATTTCTAGTTTGCCACTGAATTACCAAATTGATATAACTTTCAACCATTTTAAGCAACACTGTTTTAATACAGGCCACCAGCGTTGGCTAGTTGTTGATATTTATAAAGATATTGCAGCTCTCAAATAAATTATTTTCGAGGCGGTGGGCAAACTGTAATGGCGTCGATTTCCCAAAAAAATTATTGAGCTGAGGACAGCCAAAGAGTTTAGTATAGACAAGAGCATATGTCATTTCTTGGTTTTTTCCATAGGTATTTTCAAATCACTGTTCTGATACATATCTAGGGGGTAAGTCCTCCTAATGTCAGAATTCTCAGATTAAAGGCAGAATTCTCAGATTAGTCAGCATTACATGTGACATAACTGATGATGTCACTGATATTACCCAAATGTGAATGTATGGGGTGCCTAGATTTATATGAGGTCAAAGTGGGCTCACATGGAACCCCTGCCTAGGCCCTGCCTGCCTAGGCCCTGTCTGCCTAGGCCCTGCCTGCCTAGGCCCTGTCTGCCTAGATCCTGTCTGCCTAGGACCTGCCTGACTAGGCCCTGCCTGCCTAGACCCTGTCTTCCTAGACCCTGTCTTCCTAGGCCCTGTCTGTCTAGGCCCTGTCTGCCTAGGGCCTGTCTTCCTAGGCCCTGTCTGCCTAGGCCCTGCCTTCCTAGGCCCTGTCTGCCTAGGCCCTGTCTTCCTAGACCCTGTCTTCCTAGGCCCTGTCTTCCTAGGCCCTGCCTTCCTAGGCCCTGTCTGCCTAGGCCCTGTCTGCCTAGGCCCTGTCTTCCTAGACCCTGTCTTCCTAGACCCTGTCTTCCTAGGCCCTGTCTGCCTAGGCCCTGTCTTCCTAGGCCCTGTCTGCCTAGGCCCTGCCTGCCTAGGCCCTGTCTGCCTAGACCCTGCCTTCCTAGGCCCTGTCTGCCTAGGCCCTGTCTTCCTAGGCCCTGTCTTCCTAGGCCCTGCCTGCCTAGGCCCTGCCTGCCTAGACCCTGCCTTCCTAGGCCCTGTCTGCCTAGGCCCTGTCTTCCTAGGCCCTGTCTGCCTAGACCCTGTCTTCCTAGGCCCTGTCTGCCTAGGCCCTGTCTTCCTAGGCCCTGTCTGCCTAGGCCCTGTCTTCCTAGGCCCTGTCTGCCTAGGCCCTGCCTTCCTAGGCCCTGCCTGCCTAGGCCCTGTCTGCCTAGATCCTGTCTGCCTAGGCCCTGTCTGCCTAGGCCCTGTCTGCCTAGGACCTGTCTGCCTAGGCCCTGTCTGCCTAGGCCCTGTCTGCCTAGGCCCTGTCTTCCTAGGCCCTGCCTGCCTAGGTCCTGCCTGACTAGGCCCTGTCTGCCTAGATCCTGTCTGCCTAGATCCTGTCTGCCTAGATCCTGTCTGCCTAGATCCTGTCTGCCTAGATCCTGTCTGCCTAGGCCCTGTCTGCCTAGGCCCTGTCTGCCTAGACCCTGCCTGCCTAGGCCCTGCCTGCCTAGGCCCTGTCTGCCTAGATCCTGTCTGCCTAGATCCTGTCTGCCTAGATCCTGTCTGCCTAGGCCCTGTCTGCCTAGGCCCTGTCTGCCTAGATCCTGTCTGCCTAGGCCCTGTCTGCCTAGATCCTGTCTGCCTAGATCCTTTCTGCCTAGATCCTGTCTGCCTAGATCATGTCTGCCTAGATCCTGTCTGCCTAGGCCCTGTCTGCCTAGACCCTGCCTGCCTAGACCCTGCCTGCCTAGGCCCTGTCTGCCTAGGCCCTGCCTGCCTAGGCCCTGTCTGCCTAGACCCTGCCTGCCTAGACCCTGCCTGCCTAGGCCCTGCCTGCCTAGGCCCTGTCTGCCTAGACCCTGCCTGCCTAGGCCCTGCCTGCCTAGGCCCTGCCTGCCTAGGCCCTGTCTGCCTAGACCCTGCCTGCCTAGGCCCTGCCTGCCTAGACCCTGCCTGCCTAGGCCCTGTCTGCCTAGGCCCTGCCTGCCTAGGCCCTGTCTGCCTAGACCCTGCCTGCCTAGACCCTGCCTGCCTAGGCCCTGCCTGCCTAGGCCCTGTCTGCCTAGACCCTGCCTGCCTAGGCCCTGCCTGCCTAGGCCCTGCCTGCCTAGGCCCTGTCTGCCTAGACCCTGCCTGCCTAGGCCCTGTCTGCCTAGGCCCTGCCTGCCTAGGCCCTGCCTGCCCTGCCTCGGGCTTTTCTAAATCTCACCTGCACATTTTGCTTCTTCTTTTCTTGCTGTGTTTATCATGCAAATGAATCAATCTCAATCTAAATAATGGCTGTGAGTCTTACCGGTTTCCTGAACTTGAGCCAGGTGCAGGTGATGGGCGGAGCTCCGGAGAACCTGCAGGCGATCTGGACCTTCTGTCCCGCCAGCTTCTTCATATCCTCAGGGAACTGCAGGATCTTAGGGGGCAGGGCTGAAGAGAGGGGGAGGGTGTCAATAACCAATCAGTAATAAGCAAAAACAATGTACTGTCCAGGATCTGAGGGGAGGGGGGAAATCACCAGTAATGACTAGCCAACCAAATCTGCAGCTTTTAAAAGGGGCGGGGCTAGACAGAGAGGATAGGCAATCAATCACTCAATGCTGACCAGCAGGCTGCGATCACTGCTCTCCATCCAACTGTGTGTGTGTGTGTGTGTGTGTGTGTGTGTGTGTGTGTGTGTGTGCGTGTGTGTGTGTGTGTGTGCGCGCGTGTGTGTGCACGCGTGTGTATGTGTGCACGCGCGTGTGTGTGCATGTGTGTGCGCACACGTGTGTGCGTGTGTGTGTAAAGTTGTGTTCCCTGCCTGATCGCTCCAATCCCATATCAATCCACAGCAGTAGCTATAGACATGCCCCCCCGCCCACACACACACACACACACACACACACACACACACACACACACACACACACACAACCCCTGTTAAGCTGCAGTGTGTTGCAGCTCTGACAGCTGCAGCATTGGGTTGCCAGATCGGTTGGATATCAGCTTCTCAAAAGAGGGCTTGGTTTACACCAGGCAGCGATGTGAGGCACTTCTATATCTGGCAACCCGCAGCGCCGCCAGGCTGGGGGGGGGGGGGGGGGGGGGGGGGGGGGGTTACCTCTGAACAGAATGGTCATTCTCATTCAGATCAACAGGCCGTTCTCGATCTGTGTTCTTGTCTATGCTTGTGTTCTTGTGCAACATCATCAGTCGCAGCCCAAGTACTGTCCCAATCAGTGTTGGGGGTAACTCATTACAACAGTTACATATTACATGTAATATATTACTTTTAGCAGTAACTCAGTAATATAACTTATTACTTATAGGATTTCAGTAATATTATACCAGTTACTTGAGTTACATTTGATTAAATCAAAGCACATATTTCAAAAAGATACAATCATTTCCTAATCAAACTGTGTGTTTTTATGCAAATAACCACTACAGATGACAATAACAAAGGAAAAGAATAACATTTAGAATTTTGGATTGTTTACACTGACTTCAAGGCGGATGAAATTATTTTTCGGGATGGTTCCGGGGCGGCAATGTCATTCTGCTGCTGCTGTTATTTTGGTGAAAGTAATGCAAAAGTAGTGTAATAAGTAATGAGTTACTCTACACAGAAAGTAATATTGTAAAGTAACGTATTACTTTCAAATGAAAGTAACTAGTAATATGTAGTATATTACATTTTGAAAGTAACTTGCTCAACACTGGTCCCAATACACAGTTTGCATTTTGCCAAGAACAGTTACAATTCCCGGAAGTGTTTTTGACACGCCATTTTACTAAGGCTGCATCCGCTGGTAATGTGTTTTTGAGCTTGTCGACATGAACATCCCAGCATTCATTTCGGCATTCAAGTAAGGAGCGTAAAGTAGTAGAGAAAGAGGAGCAACAACGGTATTTTTTTAATTATTATTATTTTTTAATTATTTTCGATACTATTTTACCACTAAATTCACTTCTGAGAATTTTTATTGCGACAAATCAACTGTGTAGATTTCAAATATTGGCGTTTTCAAAAATATTTTACGAAAACTGATCGCCAATCTTGCTGTGACCCGCTGGACTATAGCTTCTATATGAACGCCAATCTTGCTGTGACCCGCTGGACTATAGCTTCTATATGAAGGGACTCAGAGCATGGTCTTACATCAGCATGCTTCCAAACCATGAAGAGTCTGAATCACAAATCAGCATTTCCTGCTTCCCTGCATTTGCACCAGGAGAAATCCCGGGCCAAATCTGATTAGCTGGGCTCTTGCGGAATTCCGGCTCGCCATCTATGGTTGGTCAATTCATATATCTGTCATGCATATTGTTTTGCTCTTAGGGGGCGGTCCTTAACCACTTGTCAAGAGTTGTGCACCAGACAGATATCTATCTACAGCAGGAAGTCACTGAGCCCAGAGGTTTGGCTTGCTGCCATGGATTGCTAACATGCTAAGACGCTAACAGTTCTGACATTCAGGGTTAAACTTGTGCCGTCACCAGCAGGGCAACTGGTGAATGTAGTTGGAGCTTGTTGGCACCACAGCTTCATAGAGCAAAACAGGAATGAATCCGGAAGTAGCATGTTGGATCCTACGGGGTAAAGTCAATGGGGTTTTAGAATGGGGATTTCACTGAAATGCATCAAATAAGGTCTGTGGTTAACAAAAGTTTATGGGAGTGGGAATAATTTGGTTTCAGCAGGATCATCTTCACAAACGTGAATCACTTTTATGCTTTTTGAAACGTAAATGTGTTGTTTTTTTAAATGTGATTTTTAGAAAACACTTCATTCTAAAACCCCATTGACTTTTCCCCGTAAGATCCAACATGTCCGCGCCTTCCGACTACAAAAATACATCATCCCTGAGGTACTCTATTTACAGAAACTACAGATAGATAGATAGATAGATAGATATAGGATAGATGGATAGATATAGGATATATATATATATAGGATAGATGGATAGATAGATATAGGATAGATGGATAGATATAGGATAGATAGATATAGGATAGATGGATAGATAGATAGATATAGGATAGATGGATAGATAGATATAGGATAGATGGATAGATAGATAGATATAGGATAGATGGATAGATAGATATAGGATAGATAGATATAGGATAGATAGATAGATATAGGATAGATGGATAGATAGATATAGGATAGATAGATATAGGATAGATAGATAGATATAGGATAGATGGATAGATAGATATAGGATAGATAGATATAGGATAGATAGATAGATATAGGATAGATGGATAGATGGATAGATAGATAGATATAGGATAGATGGATAGATATGTGTCACTCACCTTGTTTGGGAGGAGTCTTTGGTGTTGGTTTCTTTATCGTGGCCTCCTCTGGTGGAGAGAGAAAACAGCTGGTCAACAACAACAGAGAGTACACACACACACACACACACACACACACACACACACACACACACACACACACACACACACACGATGTATGATGTGATCTGTGTTGAAATAACATAAACCCATACACAGATAGATGTTCATAGTGTGTCTCCTATGTATCTTAACATTGTATTAATATTGTTTTGTTTCATTGATTCTTGATGCTTTAGTAATATCGTTGTAACATTCGTGGCAATAAAAAGAGAGACACAGAGAGACACAGAGGGAGAGACAGAGAGAGAGAGACAGAGAAGACAGAGAGAGAGACAGAGAGACACAGAGAGAGACACAGAGAGAGAGAGACAGCGAAACAGACAGACAGAGAGAGACACAGAGGGAGAGACAGAGGCAGAGAGACAGAGACACAGAGGGAGAGACAGAGGCAGAGACAGAGACACAGAGGGAGAGACAGAGGCAGAGAGACAGAGAGAGACACAGAGGGAGAGACAGAGAGAGGGAGAGAGAGAGACACAGTAAGACAGACAGAGAGAGGGAGAGAGAGAGAGAGAGATAGAGATTGAGAGAGTGGATGGAGATCTTCTCTGTTGACCCTATATGGACATTCTAAAAATAGTTCCTCAGGATCCAGGAAATAGTTCCTGGTGTTTTTATTTATTCAGACCACTGTCACTTTAAAAATGGAGAGAGAGAGAGAGAGAGAGAGAGAGAGAGAGAGAGAGAGAGAGAGAGAGAGACTATTAAGCTCTGATGATATTTATTCTCTCTCTTTCTGCTTAGAGAAGCCTTCCTCCCTCCCTCCCTCCCTCCTTTGCTGGAAAGAAAAACATGTGGTTTTTCCAATCCAAAACTCTTTGTGCCCTCAGACCAAACTGACAGAGAAGAGCTGTTGTTCTGTGACAGCCCAACCTCTGGCAGCATCTTAGGCAGTTTTTATTTTACCTGTGATTGTTTGCTTTGGTCTGAATCAGTTGATGAATTTGTCGTTTGGTTCGCTTTCTTTTCACACAGAGGAAAATCCAAGGCAAGCAAAATGCATCACTACAAACCACGTCACATGGTTTGAGGTGCCTCAAGAGATTTGGCTTGAGTACCAAAGCTCTTGTGAATTTCTATCGTTGCACCATAGAAAGTGTTCTGACAGGTTGCATCACAGTGTGCTTTGACAACCTGACTGGCCAGGACTGCAGACGCTTACAGAGGACTGTGAAGGACTGCAGACGCTTACAGAGGACTGTGAAGGACTGCAGACGCTTACAGAGGACTGTGAAGGACTGCAGACGCTTACAGAGGACTGTGAAGGACTGCAGACGCTTACAGAGGACTGTGAAGGACTGCAGACGCTTACAGAGGACTGTGAAGGACTGCAGACGCTTACAGAGGACTGTGAAGGACTGCAGACGCTTACAGAGGACTGTGAAGGCAGCAGCTAAAACCAACCAACTGCCACAACTCCATAACATCTAAGCTGTAAGAAGAAAGCTCAGAACATCATCAAAGACACCAGCCACCCCGCTCATACCCTGTTCTCACTCCTCCCATCCAAAAAAAACTTTACCGGAGCATCCAATCACACACCAACTGTCTCAGTAATAGTTTCTTCCCCAGGCAGGCAGGCTGCTGAACAGCTCAACCATATGCACTGAAACGCACTTGTCACTTTGTCTGTATTGTTAATCACATTGTATTGTATTGTAGGATTGTGGTATATCATCATCATCAGGTCGAGTGGGTTCCTCTGGCAATGATGGATCTCCATTCCTCCCTCGCCTGCATACTGCAGTCAGCCCTGTGTCCTGCCCTGTGTCTCGCCCTCTCTCTCTCCACTCTCAACTACAGCACTCTCTCTCTCCACTCTCAACTACAGCACTCTCTCTCTCTCCACTCTCAACTACAGCACACTCTCTCTCCACTCTCAACTACAGCACTCTCTCTCTCCACTCTCAACTACAGCACACTCTCTCTCCACTCTCAACTACAGCACTCTCTCTCTCTCCACTCTCAACTACAGCACACTCTCTCTCCACTCTCAACTACAGCACTCTCTCTCTCTCCACTCTCAACTACAGCACACTCTCTCTCCACTCTCAACTACAGCACTCTCTCTCTCTCCACTCTCAACTACAGCACACTCTCTCTCCACTCTCAACTACAGCACTCTCTCTCTCTCCACTCTCAACTACAGCACTCTCTTTCTCTCTCCACTCTCAACTACAGCACTCTCTCTCTCCACTCTCAACTACAGCACTCTCTCTCTCTCCACTCTCAACTACAGCACTCTCTCTCTCCACACTCAACTACAGCACTATCTCTCTCCACTCTCAACTACAGCACTCTCTCTCTCTCTCCACTCTCAACTACAACACTCTCTCTCTCCACTCTCAACTACAGCACTCTCTCTCTCCACTCTCAACTACAGCACTCTCTCTCTCCACTCTCAACTACAGCACTCTCTCTCTCCACTCTCAACTACAGCACTCTCTCTCTCTCCACTCTCAACTACAGCACACTCTCTCTCCACTCTCAACTACAGCACTCTCTCTCTCTCCACTCTCAACTACAGCACTCTCTCTCTACAGCACTCTCTCTCTCCACTCTCAACTACAGCACTCTCTCTCTCCACTCTCAACTACAGCACTCTCTCTCTCTCCACTCTCAACTACAGCACTCTCTCTCTCCACTCTCAACTACAGCACACTCTCTCTCCACTCTCAACTACAGCACTCTCTCCACTCTCAACTACAGCACTCTCTCTCTCCACTCTCAACTACAGCACTCTCTCTCTCCACTCTCAACTACAGCACTCTCTCCACTCTCAATACAGCACACTCTCTCTCTCCACTCTCAACTACAGCACTCTCTCTCCACTCTCAACTACAGCACTCTCTCTCTCCACTCTCAACTACAGCACTCTCTCCACTCTCAATACAGCACACTCTCTCTCTCCACTCTCAACTACAGCACTCTCTCTCTCCACTCTCAACTACAGCACTCTCTCTCTCCACTCTCAACTACAGCACTCTCTCCACTCTCAACTACAGCACTCTCTCTCTCTCCACTCTCAACTACAGCACTCTCTCTCTCCACTCTCAACTACAGCACTCTCTCCACTCTCAATACAGCACACTCTCTCTCTCCACTCTCAACTACAGCACTCTCTCTCTCCACTCTCAACTACAGCACTCTCTCTCTCCACTCTCAACTACAGCACTCTCTCCACTCTCAACTACAGCACTCTCTCTCTCTCCACTCTCAACTACAGCACTCTCTCTCTCCACTCTCAACTACAGCACACTCTCTCTCCACTCTCAACTACAGCACTCTCTCTCTCCACTCTCAACTACAGCACTCTCTCTCTCTCCACTCTCAACTACAGCACTCTCTCTCTCCACTCTCAACTACAGCACTCTCTCTCTCCACTCTCAACTACAGCACTCTCTCTCTCTCCACTCTCAACTACAGCACTCTCTCTCTCTCCACTCTCAACTACAGCACTCTCTCTCTCCACTCTCAACTACAGCACTCTCTCTCTCTCCACTCTCAACTACAGCACTCTCTCTCTCTCCACTCTCAACTACAGCACTCTCTCTCTCCACTCTCAACTACAGCACTCTCTCCACTCTCAACTACAGCACTCTCTCTCTCTCCACTCTCAACTACAGCACTCTCTCTCTCCACTCTCAACTACAGCACACTCTCTCTCCACTCTCAACTACAGCACTCTCTCTCTCCACTCTCAACTACAGCACTCTCTCTCTCTCCACTCTCAACTACAGCACTCTCTCTCTCCACTCTCAACTACAGCACTCTCTCTCTCCACTCTCAACTACAGCACTCTCTCTCTCTCCACTCTCAACTACAGCACTCTCTCTCTCTCCACTCTCAACTACAGCACTCTCTCTCTCCACTCTCAACTACAGCACTCTCTCTCTCTCCACTCTCAACTACAGCACACTCTCTCTCCACTCTCAACTACAGCACTCTCTCTCTCCACTCTCAACTACAGCACTCTCTCTCTCTCCACTCTCAACTACAGCACTCTCTCTCTCCACTCTCAACTACAGCACTCTCTCTCTCCACTCTCAACTACAGCACTCTCTCTCTCTCCACTCTCAACTACAGCACTCTCTCTCTCTCCACTCTCAACTACAGCACTCTCTCTCCCCACTCGGTGGGTGAAGAGTTCCTGGGCTTCTCTGATTTCATTCTCATATGAACGTAGTACTTGGGCCTGTAGACATCTACTCTGACGTGGCTTGATGGTAAATCCAAGTTCATTCCCCTTGTCTCTTAGTGCATACATAGTCCAGCACTATTATAAACAGATCTGGTGCCAGTGTGTCTCCCTGTAGCACCCCTGTCTTGAGTTGGAATTCTTCTGTTAATCCGTCCGGAGTTTGCACTCTTGCTCTGGTATTCATGTACATGATGTCAGATATGGCCTGACCTATATAACTATATACACTTGAGTGTATAGCCCTGTTGTGTTGTGGAGCCTACAGAGTTATGTAGGGTTACACTTTCTTTCTTTCTTGTCGGGTCTGTGTGACCATGTCCTTGTGTGTTTAGGCTGAGGGTGCTCTGAGCATAACAATGTCATTGTATTTATACATATGACAATAAAGATGAACTTGAACTTGAACTATCACTCTGCTTATTGGTCAGATGTTTCTATCACTCTGCTTATTGGTCAGATGTTTCTATCACTCTGCTTATTGGTCAGATGTTTCGGGCATGGGTGCAAGAAATAATACAGGAAGAAGGTCCTGTGTTCTGGACTACAGGTAGTGCACATGCACTATGCATGTAGTTTAACATGAAGCAATGGCAGAGTTAGTATTTACAGAGCTACTAAAGTCCTGAAAGGTGATATTTATATCCACAAGATAAATACAAGTTATTATCTTGTTTGCACAAGATAAACAACTTGTTCACACAAAATAAAATAAAAATCACCTTTTGGGACTTAAGGGGCTCCTTAGGAATTTACTCATAACTCTCGTCATAGATTTGACCATTTATTGCATAAATGGAAATAGTTATGTTGAAGGCTCCGCTCTTTACAGAAGATGCTCGTCCCTGAACCAGCCCAGCATCAAGCTACGCCGAGCAGGGAGGGCAGCGAAAATCCCCCCATGGTGATACAAGATTCCAGACAAATGTACAGCCATAGTGAGTAACAGAGGGAGCCTAAGCAAGACATGGAATACATGTTCACTTTTTGAGCCATGCAGACTCTGAGCTAGAATACATGATTAGCCTTTGAGCCAAGCAGACTGAGCTATAAAGGTGGAGGCTGGGGTGGTGGAGGCAAAGCATTGCCAGCAGCAGCATTGTGAGGCAGCATGGGTGGAGCAGATCAGAGTGAGAGAGGAGGCCGTATTTAAATGGACCACCTTATTGTGAGAATGGCTGTGATTGGTGAATGAATGATCCAATCAGCGGCTGACAGCTGGATACAGCCGGGGCGTAGCGCATGACTTACTAACGCGCAGCTTCATTCATCATCTGGTTAATAGGCAAAAATGTACCAGCAGAATGCTGAATGAACTTTGAGGAAACGTCTTGAAAATACTATACTGTAAGCTGCTATAGTTGTAATTCTACAGTAGTAATACTATACTGCTGTAGTTGTAATACTACAGTAGTAATGTCATACTGCTACGGTTGTACGTACTACAGTAGTAAAACTATACTGCTGTAGTTGTAATACTACAGTAGTACTACTATACTGCTGTAGTTGTAATACTACAGTAGTAATACTATACTGCTGTAGTTGTAATACTACAGTAGTAATGTCATACTGCTATGGTTGTACGTACTACAGTAGTAAAACTATACTGCTGTAGTTGTAATACTACAGTAGTAATACTATACTGCTGTAGTTGTAATACTACAGTAGTAATACTATACTGCTGTAGTTGTAATACTACAGTAGTAATGTCATACTGCTATGGTTGTACGTACTACAGTAGTAAAACTATACTGCTGTAGTTGTAATACTACAATAGTAATACTATACTGCTGTAGTTGTAATACTACAGTAGTAATACTATACTGCTGTAGTTGTAATACTACAGTAGTAATGTCATACTGCTATGGTTGTACGTACTACAGTAGTAAAACTATACTGCTGTAGTTGTAATACTACAGTAGTACTACTATACTGCTGTAGTTGTAATACTACAGGGGCCAGTTGCACCAACTGGTCTTACACTGGTCTTAAGCTAAGTTGGTCGTAACTTTACGACCTAACAGCTACGCCGGTTGCACCAAGACGGCTTAAGCCTTATTTTCACTAAGCCCAGGCGGTAAGAGTTACGCCTGGTCAGGAGGAGGTGTAGAGCCTGCCTGTAACAGAGATCTCCGCGGAGACTGTTTTGAGTCCTTACCGTCATCGTCGTAACACAGCCAGTTCTCCGTCTTTGAAAGCACGATGTTAGATTATAACTAACTAGTTGTGTGGCTTAGCCTTCCCAAATGTTGCCGTTAATTTTTTAGAATGTAATACATAGAATTGGGAACGTTACATTCAATTTCATTCAGACTGTCTGTCTGGCTCAATCGCCGCCATTTTTCCCCCGGAGCGAGGGAGGGTGGGATGAGGGAGGGTGTAGTGATGCACATACAGTAGTGGCTGATAGAGCGTAGTGGCACAGTGACGCTCCAAGCAGGTCGCGAGGCACATTTTTGCAACATCATCCAATCAGAGTGCATTCCCTGGCAATTCACATGGACGCGCATTGCTACGACCAGCATAGTTAAGACCAGACGTAAGCCGTGTTGGTGCAACAGGCGGAAATCCACTCTAAAGACTGGTCTTAACTAAGACCGACGTAGGAGTTACGACCAGGCATAGTTAAGACCACTTGGTGCAACCGGCCCCAGTAGTACTACTATACTGCTGTAGTTGTAATACTACAGTAGGAATTACTGCTGTAGTTGGGTCAGATCAAAGTTGGATCACATTCCCACCCCACATGAACTGAGTTGATTTGGGAGCGGACCCAGACCACCTCCTCTAAAGGGTCTCAGTGCGTTTGTTTTGGTTTGCACATGAGTGTGATTACTGTTCACACCTGCCCAAATGAAGGTTGGTTTCCCCCAAGGGGGAAAACCAAGGGGCAAAACCAACCAGAGTCCGAATTACCCAGACTAAAAGTGCAGGTGTAAAAACGCCCTAAACTGAGCCGAACCAAATCAAACTCCATTAGATTTAAATGAATGAATGAAGAGCCATTAGCCCTCCATTAGATTTGGGTTAGGGTTAACACAGCCATTAGCCCTCCATTAGATTTACATTCCAATGTTTTAGACACAATGCTCCAGAAAAATCCATCAAACATTCAAACATGACCAGGAAGCAGGATATTCGAGCTTCATTTTCTGGTATCAAAAACCAATGGGCTCACTTAGTCCAGATAATATATAAAGTCAATGCACAAACCTGAACCCTGAAATCTATGCTGAACTCTGAACCCTGAGTGCAATTTCCTTCAACTTTCCTACTACTTTCCTTCAGCTGTAATGAGTTACTTCTGTCTGTGTGCTATGTGCTGTAATGAGTTACTTCTGTCTGTGTGCTATGTGCTGTAATGAGTTACTTCTGTCTGTGTGCTATGTGCTGTAATGAGTTACTTCTGTCTGTGTGCTATGTGCTGTAATGAGTTACTTCTGTCTGTGTGCTATGTGCTGTAATGAGTTACTTCTGTCTGTGTGCTATGTGCTGTAATGAGTTACTTCTGTCTGTGTGCTATGTGCTGTAATGAAGGACCGGGGTCCCACTCTTTAACAGCTACCATGGTGTCAGTGACTCATATACACAAATATCCAAAACACACAATAACACACACTCCGACACCGAGACAAACACATGCACAACATGCACACACACACTCTCTCTCTCTCTCTCAGCAGCTGCGAGCGCGAGCCAACATGATGTATAGTCAACAACTCGTCACTTCCACACTGGGTCCACACCAACTATGTGCTAACAGCTTAGGGGGCGCTTGATTCGTCTATCCCAGCATGCCAGGTGGGCTGGCACACTGGTGACCACTGCACTGCACTGAGGAGCCGGTCTCACTTTACAATCTCTACCGAACACAGTCACACATGCAGATATATACTAACTATACATATACTATAGATATATACTATAGATATACACTGACTATACTGTACATAAATAAAGACTGTCTACTTGCCAAGTTCAACCCTCCCGTTTTTTCCCGGGAGACTCCCCATTGCCCTCTCCCGGGGTCACGATTATCCTCTATTTCTCCCGTTATCTCATTATCACCACCTGTTTCTGGCACTGTACAGTGTGTATAAGCCTACTGTCCTACTGTTTCCACCCAGACAACAATACAGCTACACCACATGTATCTGTACAGTGTGTATAAGCCTACTGTCCTACTGTTTCCACCCAGACAACAATACAGCTATACCACATGTATCTGTACAGTGTGTATAAGCCTACTGTCCTACTGTTTCCACCCAGACAACAATACAGCTACACCACATGTATCTGTACAGTGTGTATAAGCCTACTGTCCTACTGTTTCCACCCAGACAACAATACAGCTACACCACATGTATCTGTACAGTGTGTATAAGCCTACTGTCCTACTGTTTCCACCCAGACAACAATACAGCTACATAGGGATGCAGGGGTTAACCGGTTTGACTATTAACCGCGATTTAAAACGTCACGGTTATATAACCGCAGAGGCTCCGCTACACCGAGTGTTTTGTTTCACAACAGTCCGTCAGTTTAAACTCCCATGCGGCGCAGACGGCGCTGGAAGGAGAGGAACCTTACCTGTCTCTCTCGCTTCGTTTCCGCACGGACTATTTAGCGGAGGCACCAAACACAGGCAGCTGCCATGTCTCACAGTAGTAGCCAGTCTGTAGCCTAGCCATGGACGCCAGCACCAAAATAAATGTTGCAATACATGTCCCGCAAGGTTTCTGAGATGAGGGGAAAGTCTGAGCTGGTGTTACGTTAAACCAAACGTGGAGAGGAGGCAGCGGATTTGTTTAGCGTTAACATAGTCATTGACGTTAACGTTAGCTGTTGTGGCTAATGTTAGCTAGCTGGCCATGGCCTAGCGTACATAGTTCCTCAAGCTCGTTGTGACCAAACATCCCCGCATTTAAAGCACTTCATGCTCCCAGCGCTGGCCTAAACCATAGAGAACCTCATGCTTTACACGAAAACAAACCAAGGGTTTGTGTCAACTCCAAAAGCAACCCGCTAACGTTACATGTAGGCCTAATAACGTGAAGCTAACGTAGCTAGCTGCTTGGCAGTCCTGATCTGACTGAGACAAGGAAAACAAATGCGCACATTTACATAACAAACACCAGTCAACACCACAGAGTGTCCTTTCTTTAATCTAGAGGAGCATTTTCCAGTAAAAAGTGAAACGACACATGATGGCTTATAGTGAGGCTTTCCATGCCTGCCCCATCATCACTTCAATAGAACTGACCCCAATGCAAAATTCAGACGGCACATTTAGTTGCCAGTAACATGCCAATAAGAGTCTAAGTTACTATGCCTTTTGTGTTTTTTTCTGCAGACTAAGCAGCTATAGGCTTTCGCTTCTATAAAATAATAATAAAATATTTTTTGTATTAACTATTGAGTGATACACTTTACTAATACAATCATATTATATCAGAAATGTTCACAATAGTGATGTCAGTTAGATTTGTTTAGGTCAGAGCCATGGAATATTAAATCATCCATCTTTGCTCACTACATCTGCCCTTTCTTCTTTTTTTAATCCCAGGTGTGCATAAAATACAGGTTAAGAACTTATTTTTTTAAATACAAAAATGTGAAAAAAGTAACATAGTATGTTTATCGTATCGGTTATTGGCCAGGAGAATATTTATCGGTTAGCGTAGGCCTATACTATCGGCTGTAAAAATCCATATCGTGCATTAGTATTCCGGAAGGCAGCAACTGTTAAGATTGTGGGGGAAATACAATAAAACCTCTATTTAGAGAATGCTCATGTGATTTTTATACGTCCATAACAATAATCGTGAAACCGTGATAATCGTGGTTTTTTCTCAGACTATAATCGTACATCAAAACTTATAATCGATGCATCCCTACAGCTACACCACATGTATCTGTACAGTGTGTATAAGCCTACTGTCCTACTGTTTCCACCCAGACAACAATACAGCTACACCACATGTATCTGTACAGTGTGTATAAGCCTACTGTCCTACTGTTTCCTCCCAGACAACAATACAGCTACATCACATGTATCTGTACAGTGTGTATAAGCCTACTGTCCTACTGTTTCCACCCAGACAACAATACAGCTACACCACATGTATCTGTACAGTGTGTATAAGCCTACTGTCCTACTGTTTCCACCCAGACAACAATACAGCTACACCACATGTATCTGTACAGTGTGTATAAGCCTACTGTCCTACTGTTTCCTCCCAGACAACAATACAGCTACACCACATGTATCTGTACAGTGTGTATAAGCCTACTGTCCTACTGTTTCCACCCAGACAACAATACAGCTACACCACATGTATCTGTACAGTGTGTATAAGCCTACTGTCCTACTGTTTCCACCCAGACAACAATACAGCTACATCACATGTATCTGTACAGTGTGTATAAGCCTACTGTCCTACTGTTTCCACCCAGACAACAATACAGCTACACCACATGTATCTGTACAGTGTGTATAAGCCTACTGTCCTACTGTTTCCACCCAGACAACAATACAGCTACACCACATGTATCTGTACAGTGTGTATAAGCCTACTGTCCTGGCAATTAGAGGCGTGCACATACTGATGTGGTATCGTCCGCAGCGCACACCTGTCCATTTGCACCCGCACAACAGTGATTTGTGCACGAATAACTCTCTTTTTGCGAATATGCAAAGACAATGACAGAAAAAACACACGAGGTTCACATGTGTCCACATGTTTCACCACATGTGGCACATGTGGTGAAACATGTGGACACATGTTAAATTTCACATGTGAAAACATGTGGAACACATGTGAAACCCATATGGGAAGCATGTGGTTTTGGAACATTTTCACATGTGGAACACATGTTATCACATGTGATAACATGTTGTATAGCAACATGTTTTCCACATGTGGAAAACAACATTTACATCGGTTTCACATGTAAATCACATAGGTTTCACATCGTCGCTGTTGTGCCAGGACCTCGAATGTGCCTTTTTTCACTTTTTTATTTTTTGTCATAAATCAGTGCCATTGGTCACCCTTCACGTCTCTGTGTGGTTTTTACCAAATGCAACCAATGGAAAAGCATTAAAACGAGCTTGTGAGTAAATCTCGTAACGCCATTCGCCCTCAATCCTCGAAATTCATCCCCTACCTCCATCTGTACCCCCCACGCAGGACAATAAACCCAGAAAAGTCACACGGCAGACGCGCTGTGTATTTCTCATATCGTTTTGACTAATCCTGGCTTCCTCTGATGTTAATATATCAATCAAATGTTTTCCAGTTATTCCTAGGCTGCAAACTTGTTTTAACATGCAAATCGGAGTGTTTTCTGATGAGACTAAAGTAACGTTAACGCTACGTTATGTCAGACTATTTCTCACCCCATGCGAAAGCCCCCGCCTCGGACATGAGAGGCGAGGGGCAATGCTGTTGCTGCTGCGCGCGCCCCCGCGCCCTGGAGCTTGGGGCTTGTGCATGAGCATGCGACTCTCTCCCGCTTGACTGGCCGAGAGAAAGTGCTTCCAAGTCGGACTGATAATATAAACAACATCATTTGAGCTTATCCAGGTAAGATATTAATAAAGTAATGACACATTCAGCGGGAAACTAATGTGCCAACTTTGACGACGTTTGGTTCAGTATTTTAAGAGCAAACAGGTTTTTTTAACTTCCTGAAAAGTTGCTGTTTTGGAAATTCGAGGTCCTGGAACGACAGCGATGACATGTAATCAGTCACATGGGAATTGACATGGGTTTCACACATTTCACATGTGAAAACGCTCCAAAACCACATGCTTCCCATGGGCAAAGCATGTGTTCCACATTGTTTTCATGTGATATTTAACATGTTTTCACATGTGATCACATGTGAAATAGCACATGTGAAGTTCATGTGGTTTTTCTGTCAGGCTCTTAAAGGAACACTCCGCCCATTTTCAACCAGCTTTGTATCATTAGAACATCAGTAGTATATCAGAAAACTGTAAACGGTTTTGAAGTCTGTCATATAATTTGACAGTTATTGAGTGTTAAAGTGTGGACCAGTGACATCACTGGTCCACACTAACTCAAATTAATAACTCATTAACTCAAATCGACTCTCAAACTGTAAACGGTTTTGAAGTAATTCATCTAGTTTGACAGTTATTGAGAGTTGATTTGAGTTAATGAGTTATTAATTTGAGTTATGTGGACCAGTGATGTCACTGGTCCACACTTTAACACTCAATAACTGTCAAATTAAATGACAGACTTCAAAACAGTTTACAGTTTTCTGATATACTACTGATGTTCTAATGATACAAAGCTGGTTGAAAATGGGCGGAGTGTTCCTTTAAGAAGCATCTTAACTGGAGCTGTCCACCATCTCGGTGCTGAAAACAAATCAATCAATGCCAGGCTAATCGATTGTTCCACATAATGACATGCTCCCAAATGAAGTTTTGATGTAACAAGTGGCGTCCTACTCACCCCCATCAACAAATAACACTAAAAATGAACAAGCAGGGAAACGAGGCGCCCGAACACGATTATAATACTAACTGCGGGCTGAATCTCATTCCCCTGCTGTTCTGCTTACCTATTCCAAGGAGGATAAAGTTATGGACCATTCATTTGCAATGTGTATGTAATGTGCTAAACAAATTAAATAGCCTTGCTCGCATTGCCCATTACAAATATGAAACACCAGGTTCCTCCACAAAAGTATCATTACACACGCAGAAGAATATCTGAAAACGTCAACTAACTGACGCAAATAATGACCAATGACCTGGATAAAAGTATCCCTGAGTTGGAGAGTGGCTATATTTGTTGATGTGCCCCACAGCATTGTTTGTGTGTGTGCATTTGATGGGGATGAACTAGTCTGTATCTCATAGACGTTTGTGTTTTCTTGTGATCAGACATAGGTTTATAGATGTTATTTATTTACCTTTCTGATCACAAGAAAACACAAACGTCTATGTATAAATGAAGACATGATGAACATCATTGAACTAGTCTGTATCTCATACTGTTCGTGCATGCAGATGTGGGATGGCTGTAGAATAACCTAATCCTGGTCATGTTAAACTTTATTCAATGTTATTTATTTCAGACATGGACTGCAGTTTAAATTGCTTTATATACACAGCATACAACAAAGAGTAAAGGAGGAGCGAGGAAAATTGTGAGAAACACTACAGAGCAGCATCTCAATTCAAATTACAATTTAAGCAACCTTGGGTTCTGTGAAAGGTGCTATATACATCCACAACATTCTTATTATAAAATTAATCCATTCTGATTAGAGGAATATAGCCTACGGTAAAACATTTAAAACACAAGTAACCATACATACAGGGGAGATTTTCAAGTGTTCCCCAATTTTAAACACTAAAGGGTGCATGAAAGAAAGGAAAAGGGGAAAACACAATAAGAGGAACAGTGGACACAAGTATCTCCTTTTGCCTGACGCCGCTGGATCTGTGATCGTTTCATCGTTAAGAAGGTGTTAAGAACACCCCAGACCCTTCTTACAAAACCTCCTTAACGAAAGATCATCTTAGGCTAAGAAGCAATCGGAAAATGCGTTTGCTTCTTACGGGAGCCTTAAAGTCCCTGGAAACCAGATTTTTTTTTTTTATTATTTAGCATTTTGAGTTCATCACATCACAGGAACCTATGTTAATAAGCCACCAGCCAAATTTGAACGATGATGAACGTCGCAAAGTATATAAATTTAGGTTTGACAGTCATGGCAAAAGTCATGAGAATCAATTAGATTTTAGAGTGTATTTTCTCCCGCGGACTGTGTGGGCGTGTCCCGTCTGCAGCAGGTCTCTCTCTCTCTCTCTCGGAGGAGGAGACCTGCTCGGAGGAGACCTCTCTCTCCGTTAACGGAGAGAGAAGGAGAGAGAGAGAGAAGGAAAGAGAGATGGAGTGTGTGTGTGTGTGTGTGTGTGTGTGTGTGTGTGTTCGCGCGTTGCTCGGTGCATAGCCTACTGACAGAGAGGAAGAGATCTCTGCATTGCGAGTGAACAGCGCTACTGTGTGTGTGTCTGTGTGTGCGCGTGCGTTAGGGCTGGCACGGATCACGGATAATCCGTGACCCGTACGGATCAGCCCCCACGGTTCGGCACACGGTTCGGAACGTCGTGGTCCGCGGACCCCCCCCCCCCTCCCCCTCCCCTTTCGTTTCATTTAACGTTTAACGTTAGTGTATGAGAACGCCCAGCGCAGCCAGACACAGACAGGAATAATCATGGCAAGCACAAGTGAGCTTCCTCAACCCTTGTCGCCGCTGTAAAGTATCTCTGAAGGCTGTGGCTAGTGGCTCCTAAAGACAGCGTGACAACAAACTTATTTCAACACCTCTGAAAAAGCACAGGAATGCGATCAGCGTGTTGCGCGCTGCACAATATAACGAGAGCCACAACACACACACGCGCACACGTTTCACAAACACATTATCACCGGACGGTGAAATGTTGCCTTAGGACACATAACAACAAAACAATACGTGGGGCCACTGAGTAGCTTAACGTAGCATCAACGTTATATTTCCAGACTGACCTGGTCTGGTCTGTAGGTCTGTACCCGTGTCATGTGACTGGTGCAAGCAACAGCCACGAAGTTAGGCATAGCAGTGCCACCTAAAACAGGAAGTTTTGCCTGCCTTCAGAGTAAAAGCATACATTGTGTCACTTATGAGAAAAAAATATTTTTTGAGCTGTGCAGGGCAACAAATGGTTAGAGAATTATAATAGTATTAAAAAAATCTAATCGAAAATCTAATTTTGAGAGAAAAAATCTGATCTATATATTTTTTTGCTGATCCGAAAAATCCGTGATCCGTGGCTCAAAATCCGTCACGCGATCCGATCCGTGGGTTTTCTGATCCGTGCCAGCCCTAGCGTGCGTGCATGCGTGTGTGATTCGATTACATCTTATGACGTGATAAGATCATGCATTTTAGCACCGCGCGCTCCGCTCTCTTCAATGAGGAAATGGAAATCCAGACCTTGTAGAAAAGTGTCGATTTTTGGGGTTGGGGTTGAAAGTAATGTCAACATACTTTCTGAGCCACACAATTACTCACATGAGACCCTAAATTTAATAGTTAGAACGTTTTTGTGGATTTTGGTTTCCAGGGACTTTAAGAAGGGTCTAAGAAGCTTCTTAGCGCTAAGAAGCTTTTGGGAAACCCGGCCAAATGTCTGTATGGATTAGTGTTGGAGTACTCCAGACCGGTCTTGAGATCACATTTTGATGGTCTGTTGATGGAGGATGTTGATTCTGTCCCCCGATCTTCTGGGGAGTATTGGACGAATTCCCATATCAGTCAAACACACACTTGCTATCATCACACACACAATCACGCACATAAACAGCATCGTTTAAGGCGATTAAATCATAGCTGACGGCGCAAAAACCTTGAATGTCCAAAATGTCCGCTTCTCAGGAAGTAAGAAAAACAGGTTTCAGCTCAGGAAGCATGCAATTAAATTCAATGTGTTTGGGTTTGGAAAGGTTTTATTAGATTCCTCTCAACCCATAGAGGAGCATGAGATTCTACAGTTTTGCAAATTTGTGAAATGTGAGTTGCAAATGTATTGATAAGATAAGAATCTGAAGCGGTTATTTTCATACAATCTCTCTGTCTCTCTCTCTCCCTCCCTCCCTCTTTCTCTGTCTCTCTCTCTCTCTCTCTCCTTCTCACTCTCTCCCTCCCTCTTTCTCTGTCTCTCTCTCTCTCCCCCTCCCTCTCTCTCTCTCTCTCTCTCTCTCTCTCTCTCTCTCTCTCTCTCTCTCTCTCTTTGGATGAGGAACATTGCAGAGGGACAGCAGGGTGGAGTGACCGGACTGATTCCGTCTATCAGACTGAACTCTGCCTGAAGCTGCAGACAGGAATACAACTGAAAACATTCACTGATGAGGCTCTGATAAAACCAATGGACCCTAACCACAACTGAAGTAGAGGTTCCTTCCCAAAAGCTAGGGGTCTGTCGCCAAAACTAGGGGTCTGTAGCCAACACGAGGAGTCTATAGACAAAACTAAGGGTTCTGCAGCCAAAGGTACGGCTCTGTAGCCACACCTATGGGTTAGTAGCCAAAACTAAGGGGTCTGTAACCAGAATTAACAGATCTGTAGCCACACTTATGGGTCTGTAGCCAAAACTAGGGGTTGGTAGCCAAACCTTGTGGTCTGTAGGCAAGAGTAGACAAAACTAAAACTAGAGGGTCTTCAGCCAAAACCAGGGCTCTGTAGCCACACCTAGGGGTTGGTAGCCAAAACTAGGGGTGTGTAGCCAGAATTAAGAGATATGTAGCCACACCTAGTGGTCTGTAGCCACACCTAGTGGTTGGTAGTCAAAAACTATGGGATTGTGTAGCCAAAACAATGGATTTATAGTAAACACTAAAGGTGTCTGTAAAACTGTGTAAAACTAAACTAGTGTTATGTAACCAAAACTCTGTGACTATTGGCAACATTAGGGATCCCCAAGCAAAACTGGTTTCAATGGGGAGTTTTAGTTAGTTTTAAAATCTTACAGAGAGACAGACAGAGAGAGCTATAGAAAGAGACAGAGAGAGACAGAGAGAGAGAGAGAGAGAGAGAGAGCTATAGAAAGAGACAGAGAGAGACAGAGAGAGAGAGCTATAGAAAGAGACAGAGGGAGAGACAGAGACAGAGCAAGAGAGAGAGAGAGAGAGAGAGCTATAGAAAGAGACAGAGGGAGAGACAGAGAGAGAAAGCTATAGAAAGAGACAGAGGAAGAGACAGAGAGAGAGAGCTATAGAAGATAAGATAAGATAAGATATCACTTTATTGTCAGACAGAGTCCGAAATGTGTCTTGCATCCTAATGGCCTGTGTCCACCTAGCGTCTTTTCATCAGCTCCGGCGTCTATTTTCAATTGTTTCCAATGGGGGGAGAGCGTATGCGAGCGCACACGGACGTCTAGAGAAAGTGCACAGCGCCCAGCGTCTTTTTTCGGCGTTTTTGTGCGCCCGACTCCCAGCGCTCCCAGCGCTTCCAGCTGAAAATATTTTAACTTTTCAGAAAGACGCTGGTGTCGGCTGCTCCTTTTCTGGTAACTAATCATATGGAAAAACTATCGCAACAGAGACAGAACGGCTCAATTGTGGGAGCAGATCGGCTAGACACTTAATATTTCTGGTGAGTGTTGTGCTTACTGCTTTTAATAGCGTAGCCTACCTGTGTTGTTAGCTTGCTAGCTGTCAGCTATCAAGCTGAACTAACGTTACTTGCAGACTGCTTCCTTGTATATTGCGCGCTGGGATCAGCATTCCCCAGCGCACTCCCAGCGTTTAACGTCGGAAAAAGACGCTAGGTGGACACAGGCCCTTAGACACTTGTTTCTCATAAATACATACAGGTGTACAATACAAACAACACCACCATCATGATCATCAAAGTGCTACATACTGTGGAACTTCAATACATGTAACCGACAACAAAAAACAAACAAGAGACAAGAAAAGTGGCTGCAGTGCTTCCTTAGTCCCTATAGAGCCTCTAACCTGATTGAACAGTTTGACAGACTGGGGCACAAAAGAGTTTCTCAGTCTGTTTAAGCGAGCCTGTGGGACTCTGAATCTTCTGTTTGAGGACAACAGCTCAAATTCATTCAAAAATAATGTGAGTTGGGTCACATTATGCTACCTGCTAGAGACAACATTCTTGAAAGTTTGTTTCAAGTGTTTGTCCGACAATTTTCGAGCATATTCGGATGAACCTGCCTAGTCTAGTTTTAAGCTGCACAGACAGACAGCTATACCATGCACTACTCCCATACAGCATAACACTCTGCACAATTTGTTGCACTTGCAACCACAGTCCTCCGAACAGAAAACAAAGAATCCACCACTTGTAGGTAGACATATTCTCGTGCGCTAGGGTAAGACCTAAGACCGTTTTGACCACATTAAACATAAAACGACATTAGACATCAAATAAAGAGAGAAACAAGCGCGCTTGGATGCGGGTCGCAGCTGTGCTGCACCGCACAGGTGTTCCAATGTTCCAAGAAAGAGACAGAGGAAGAGACAGAGACAGAGAGCTATAGAAAGAGCCAGTGAGAGACAGAGAGAGAGAGAGCTATAGAAGGAGACAGAGAGAGAGAGAGCTATAGAAAGAGCCAGTGAGAGACAGAGAGAGAGAGAGCTATAGAAGGAGACAGAGAGAGAGAGAGCTATAGAAAGAGACAGAGGAAGAGACAGAGAGCTATAGAAAGAGACAGAGGAAGAGACAGAGAGCTATAGAAAGAGACAGAGAGAGAGACAGAGAGAGAGAGCTATAGAGAGAGACACAGAGAGAGAGAGCTATCCACCTTATTTTTGGCGGCCATTTTTGCCTGATCTGCCTGATGGGTGCTTCTTCCGGTGTGATCCTCCCAGCCTTGTTGCTGACAGCTTGACACCCGTCTGGGCGAACGGAGCAAATCACTAATCAGGTCCAGCTTGGCAAAAATCTCGTCGATAAATATCCCTTTAAGAGCGCAGTGCATTCATGGGTAATCGCCTGCTGTGGCCAATATTAACCATTTCGAGTAACACTGTTTCCAATGGATCACCGGCGTTAGTTTGTTGTTTATAAAGTGGCTATATTCATAACGTTTTCTATCTCGGATACGTTATTTCGAATCGCACATAGGTTACGCCAAATCCCACATAGGTTACGCTAAAACCACCACCGCAAAGCGTGTGGGTTTCAGGAGGAAACAGACTCGAGCCACTAACGTCATCTTAAGAGCACAATATTCCTGGAATGCAAGTTTAACTAAACAGTTACATGTCCTCTGCATTCTACATAAAATTAAGATATTACGGGTTGTTTTATTTTGTATGTTACATACTTATTGACCAAGTTATGTTCAATTCAGCCAGGGTACAAGAGACTGAGTGTAGGCAGCCATCTTTTCAAATCAAGTAGAATACATTAGGAAATGGCAAGCTGCAGCAATAGTCACGTTAAACCGGACCTTGTACGCACAATTATTTTTTACAGTGGGGCATTCAAAAATAAGGTGGATAGAAAGAGACAGAGAGAGACAGTGAGAGAGAGAGAGCTACAGAAAGAGACAGAGGAAGAGACAGAGAGAGCGAGAGAGAGAGAACTATAGAAAGAGACAGAGAGAGAGACAGAGAGAGAGAGACAGAGAGAGAGCACTATAGAAAGAGACAGAGAGACAGAGAGAGAGCACTATAGAAAGAGACAGAGGAAGAGACAGAGACAGAGAGAGAGAGAGAGAGAGAGAGAGCTATAGAAAGAGACAGAGACTGAGAGAGAGAGAGAGAGAGAGAGCTATAGAAAGAGACAGAGACAGAGAGAGAGAGAGAGAGAGAGAGAGAGCTATAGAAAGAGACGGAGGAAGAGACAGAGACAGAGAGAGAGAGAGAGAGAGAGAGAGCTATAGAAAGAGACAGAGACTGAGAGAGAGAGAGAGAGAGCTATAGAAAGAGACAGAGACAGAGAGAGAGAGAGAGAGAGAGAGAGCTATAGAAAGAGACGGAGGAAGAGACAGAGAGAGAGAGCTATAGAAAGAGACAGAGGAAGAGACAGAGAGAGAGAGAGCTATAGAAAGAGACAGAGGAAGAGACAGAGAGAGAGAGAGCTATAGAAAGAGACAGAGGAAGAGACAGAGAGAGACAGAGAGAGTAAGAGAGAGAGGGAGAGCGCTATTCACCTTATGTAGCCACGTCCATTTGACCTGGTCATGTGGTCGTTCGACGACTTCCGGCAAAAAAAAACACAAAAAAAAATGGCTGGCTGCTCCAATATAATCTAACTCTGAATTAACTAATAATTTAGCCAATTGTATGTAACATACCAAATAAAAGCAAACGGCAATGTCTAAGAATGCAACGCCATGTAACTGGCTCGTTAATTCTCGCATTCCAGGGAATTACGTTAACGTCTGCGGGTCTTATAGACGTAAGTGGCTCGAGCTGCGCTCGGAGGAGAGAAAACCATCTGAAGCTTTCTTTGTTGGAGTCCAGGTATGTTTTACAAGAAAGTGCTCGTCATTGTCGACCATAACGTTATCTGACCTGGCTAACAGTGGATACTCTGCTTGCTTGCTTGCTGTGTATCGAGCTCAAAGTAGTAGGCTGCTACGTTCTTTGTTTTACACCCTGCGCTGTCCGCTACAAAAACAACTCTGTTCTTCATGACGTTCTTTCATATTTGGCGCCGTGACCGCCGGAAGTGTTAATAGGACCCGGAAGAATTTGGCCCACTGTAAGGTCTGAACATAAGGTGAATAGAAAGAGACAGAGGAAGAGACAGAGAGAGACAGAGAGAGAGAGAGAGAGAGCGCTATAGAAAGAGACAGAGGAAGAGACAGAGAGAGAGACAGAGAGAGAGAGCTATAGAAAGAGACAGAGGAAGAGACAGAGAGAGAGAGAGAGCCTTGTAGTCTTGTAGTATGTTAGTATATAGTATATAGTAAGTTTTCTAATTAATGTTTAGCTGTTCATGTCTAATCGCTTGCTTAGGCAATATGTACAGTGTACGTCATGCTAATAAAGCCATTTGAATTGAATTGAATTGAATTGAAAATTGAGAGCTATAGAAAGAGACAGAGGAAGAGACAGAGAGAGAGACAGAGAGAGAGAGCTATAGAAAGAGACAGAGGAAGAGACAGAGAGAGAGACAGAGAGAGAGAGCTATAGAAAGAGACAGAGGAAGAGACAGAGAGAGAGACAGAAGTCGTGTTTCCATTACCGTCAGAAATGCGCAAAATCTAAATATCGCAATAGAAATTGGGTAATGGAAACACGTAAATTTCGAAAAAGCTCCCAAATATCGCAAAACGTTTTTGCGCTCTCATGAGGTGGTTTTTCAGACGTGTCGATATAGCAGTTTATCGCAAAAGTGTAATGGAAACAGATTTTCCGCATTTGCACGTCATGTGACCCATCTTCTCCTTAGGGAGAAAGGGTTTGATAAACCGTGGCAAAACCTTCGCAGCAAGTGGAAAACTTTGAAGCAACGCTACCTAGCAGAAAGACGTGTTGTGCAAAAGCGGAGCCGGAAAATAGATCATGTTTAATGGGAGAAATCGATCCATGCCTGTGTGCGCGCATTTGGCACAGCGGCGAGATGATCGGCGGGATGAAAAGCACACCGGTGCGGTGCTGTTGACTGAAGTGATTAATACATTACACACGTTTCAGGTGCAATGTTATAATTATAATACACGATATTCTGACTACTGCACCATATCAGCCTTTCCCCCCCTCCTCCATCTCTAAAATGGGACAAGTTGTAGGCTACCTTTTTTCCTCTGCCTGTCGCGCTCACTGCATTCACCGCAGCCCGCAACATGTTCTTTTGAATTGATAATCAGGCTCGTTTATATGCGTTGTAACTTCATGTTGTGATTTGCATTGACCATTGGTTGGATTTGAGCATGCAGGGGACGGGATATATGGGGCAGATCCGCGTGCGTAATCACTGTGGCAGCTGCTGGTAACGGGAATTGCGAAACTCAACTTCAATGGAAACGCCTACAAGTCGCAATTGTACATTGTCGAAGTTGTAGAAATATCGCAATTATTTTGCGAAAAACTGTAATGGAAACACAGCTAGAGAGAGAGAGCTATAGAAAGAGACAGAGGAAGAGACAGAGAGAGAGACAGAGAGAGAGAGCTATAGAAAGAGACAGAGGAAGAGACAGAGAGAGAGACAGAGAGAGAGAGAGAGAGAGAGAGAGAGACACACACAGAGGAAGAGACAGACACAGAGAGAGAGAGAGAGAGAGAGAGAGAGCTATAGAAAGAGACAGAGGAAGAGACAGAGAGAGAGAGAGAGAGAGAGAGAGAGAGAGAGCTATAGAAAGAGACAGAGGAAGAGACAGAGAGAGAGACAGAGAGAGAGAGCTATAGAAAGAGACAGAGGAAGAGACAGAGAGAGAGAGAGAGAGAGAGAGAGCGCTATAGAAAGAGACAGAGGAAGAGACAGAGAGAGAGAGAGAGAGAGAGAGAGAGAGAGAGAGAGAGAGAGAGAGAGAGAGAGAGAGAGAGAGCTATAGAAAGAGACAGAGGAAGAGACAGAGGAAGAGACAGAGAGAGAGAGAGAGAGAGAGAGAGCTATTGAAAGAGACAGAGAGAGAGAGTCCAGGGAACCAGTCCTTACATGGAAGTGTGAGAGAGGAGGGCAAGCGAGCGGGGCGAGCCATGCAAGTCTCTGAAACTTTTATACAAGACACCCAACCACCCTTTAACCCCCCCCCCCCAAGTCAAGTCAAATTTGTCCATTAAGCAGTTTTAATAAACAGTCTCTCTCTCTCTTACTCTCTCTCTCTCCTTCTCTCTCTCCTTCTCTCCCTCTCTCTCTCCTTCTCTCTCTCCTTCTCTCCCTCTCTCTCTCTCCTTCTCTCTCTATCTCCTTCTCTCCCTCTCTCTCTCTCCATCTCTCATGTTCATAGGCGTCGAAACCGTGGGTGCCCCGGGGCCCGAGCACCCACAGAAAGAGCCGAGCACCCACAGAAAGAGCCGAGCACCCACAGAAAGAGCAGAGAACCCACAGAAAGATCCGACCACCCACAGAAAGAGCAGAGAACCCACAGAAAGAGCAGAGCACCCACAGAAAGAGCAGAGAACCCACAGAAAGAGCAGAGCACCCACAGAAAGAGCAGAGCACCCACAGAAAGAGCAGAGAACCCACAGAAAGAGCCGAGCACCCACAGAAAGAGCCGAGCACCCACAGAAAGAGCAGAGAACCCACAGAAAGAGCCGACCACCCACAGAAAGAGCAGAGAACCCACAGAAAGAGCAGAGCACCCACAGAAAGAGCAGAGAACCCACAGAAAGAGCAGAGCACCCACAGAAAGAGCAGAGCACCCACAGAAAGAGCAGAGAACCCACAGAAAGAGCAGAGCACCCACAGAAAGAGCAGAGAACCCACAGAAAGAGCAGAGAACCCACAGAAAGAGCAGAGAACCCACAGAAAGAGCCGAGCACCCACAGAAAGAGCCGAACACCCACAGAAAGAGCCGAGCACCCACGGGGAAATGGGGGAGAGAATTTAAGCTTAATTTATACTTATTAGAAAGTGTCGCTCAGCACATGGTCGCAGACGAAAAATAAAGTGTGGCTCATGGTGTTGCATTTATACTTCAGTGAACGTTCGCCTCGGTTCAACGGTCACGTGACACTCGAACGCTGTAGTGCTGCAGACAGCCAAGAGAAGAGGAACGCACAGTGAAACCACCTCGGAGGCAAGATGTAACGTACTTGGCTGCAGCCGCATATAAACGACACACAACTCACCTCCTCTCTCGTTCTTTGTGATTTTCACAAAGTCATACATCAAGGACAGGCTGATAAAAATAGTGGGGACACGTTCATTCATTTCAATGGAGTGAAAACCAAAACAAGGAAGTCAAGCGCCTGCCATCTATATAGCCCATCAGACTTGCGCGACACATCGTGACGTAGTCAGCAACACTAGACATTTCACCAGGTAGCAGACACTATGTGACGTAGTCAGCAACACTAGACATTTCACCAGGTAGCAGACACTATGTGACGTAGTCAGCAACACTAGACATTTCACCAGGTAGCAGACACTATGTGACGTAGTCAGCAACACTAGACATTTCACCAGGTAGCAGACACTATGTGACGTAGTCAGCAACACTAGACATTTCACCAGGTAGCAGACACTATGTGACGTTCAGCAACACTAGACATTTCACCAGGTAGCAGACAGTATGTGACGTAGTCAGCAACACTAGACATTTCACCAGGTAGCAGACACTATGTGACGTAGTCAGCGACACTAGACATTTCACCAGGTAGCAGACACTATGTGACGTAGTCAGCGACACTAGACATTTCACCAGGTAGCAGACACTATGTGACGTAGTCAGCGACACTAGACATTTCACCAGGTAGCAGACACTATGTGACGTAGTCAGCGACACTAGACATTTCACCAGGTAGCAGACACTATGTGACGTAGTCAGCAACACTAGACATTTCACCAGGTAGCAGACACTATGTGACGTAGTCAGCGACACTAGACATTTCACCAGGTAGCAGACACTATGTGACGTAGTCAGCGACACTAGACATTTCACCAGGTAGCAGACACTGCTGCTCGCCGACACGCGACTCAAGTCCTCATTTCCTACTGCATGTGCCTGTGGCTGGGTCCTGTCAACATGTCAGCGCAGTTGCATTGGAAGCTGGCGTTAAGGACAAATCACCTGCTCCATGGCGTTCCTAGGGGAGAGCAGAGCAAGGAACTAACCATTCTACACTGAAACGGATATTGATGTGATGGGTATATATACCACTCTCACAACATGTGTGTATCACTTAGGGTGTCGAGTCTATTTTTTATTTGTCTTTATTGAATGTTCCAAAACTGCATGTATAACTAAGAATAGGCTGATGATTATTTCCACCCACCACTTATTTAATGTGGTTACTTTCATGTCAAAAGTTTGTAAGGAACAAGGCATGCTGGGGGAAATATGCAAATGTGTTTGTCCAATGCTCCAATGGCATTGCTCTCTGTCAGAACTTGCTTGGATGTCCTAGTAGCAAAAGTAAACGCATAAATGAATAGCAGATGAGCAGGGTTTAGCAAGCCCAGATTGCAGTGCTCAAAGAGGAAGGGGACAAGAGGACAGGATGACAATATAAATTATTAGATATATTGGAGTGGGAACAAGTTGGATAAACTGTCTAACCTAAAGGCTAAACTGGTTTGGTCTGTCTGGGCACAAAATGATTGTGTAATCAGAGGGCCTAACTCAGGGCAGCTGCATGGAGGTGAGTGAATAATTATTAATGACATCACAACAGTCTAATCTTAATGTTAATATTCCTCCAATCTGGCTGGCTTCAACTGGCCTTTGTTTTTTGACCACACTATAGCATGGCTCACTGTGTGTTATATGTTAGCATGGCTCACTGTGTGTTATATGTTAGCATGGCTCACTGTGTGTTATATGTTAGCATGGCTCACTGTGTGTTATACAGTATGTTAGCATGTCTCACTGTGTGTTATATGTTAGCATGGCTCACTGTGTGTTATATGTTAGCATGGCTCACTGTGTGTTATATGTTAGCATGGCTCACTGTGTGTTATATGTTAGCATGGCTCACTGTGTGTCATATGTTAGCATGGCTCACTGTGTGTTATATGTTAGCATGGCTCACTGTGTGTTATATGTTAGCATGGCTCACTGTGTGTTATATGTTAGCATGGCTCACTGTGTGTCATATGTTAGCATGGCTCACTGTGTGTCATATGTTAGCATGGCTCACTGTGTGTCATATGTTAGCATGGCTCACTGTGTGTCATATGTTAGCATGGCTCACTGTGTGTCATATGTTACTGTAGCATGGCTCACTGTGTGTTATATGTTAGCATGGCTCACTGTGTGTTATATGTTAGCATGGCTCACTGTGTGTTATATGTTAGCATGGCTCACTGTGTGTTATATGTTAGCATGGCTCACTGTGTGTTATATGTTAGCATGGCTCACTGTGTGTTATATGTTAGCATGGCTCACTGTGTGTTATATGTTAGCATGGCTCACTGTGTGTCATATGTTAGCATGGCTCACTGTGTGTTATATGTTAGCATGGCTCACTGTGTGTTATATGTTAGCATGGCTCACTGTGTGTCATATGTTAGCATGGCTCACTGTGTGTCATATGTTAGCATGGCTCACTGTGTGTCATATGTTAGCATGGCTCACTGTGTGTTATATGTTAGCATGGCTCACTGTGTGTTATATGTTAGCATGGCTCACTGTGTGTTATATGTTAGCATGGCTCACTGTGTGTTATATGTTAGCATGTCTCACTGTGTGTTATATGTTAGCATGGCTCACTGTGTGTTATATGTTAGCATGGCTCACTGTGTGTCATATGTTAGCATGGCTCACTGTGTGTTATATGTTAGCATGGCTCACTGTGTGTCATATGTTAGCATGGCTCACTGTGTGTTATATGTTAGCATGGCTCACTGTGTGACATGTTAGTACATCATTGCACCTGTGTTGTTGTTCTCTGTATTAAGAGTTGTCAGATGTTTTATTTTGAATTAATTGTGATCAATTGAAAGGGGGGGCTCTCTCTCTGCTGTGTGACAACCAGCCAGCCAGTCAACTAGTCAGTTTGTGTCTCTGCTGTGTGACAACCAGCCAGCCAGTCAACTAGTCAGTTTGTGTCTCTGATGTGTGACAACCAGCCAGCCAGTCAACTAGTCAGTTTGTGTCTCTGATGTGTGACAACCAGCCAGCCAGTCAACTAGTCAGTTTGTGTCTCTGATGTGTGACAACCAGCCAGCCAGTCAACTAGTCAGTTTGTGTCTCTGATGTGTGACAACCAGCCAGCCAGTCAACTAGTCAGTTTGTGTCTCTGATGTGTGACAACCAGCCAGCCAGTCAACTAGTCAGTTTGTGTCTCTGATGTGTGACAACCAGCCAGCCAGTCAACTAGTCAGTTTGTGTCTCTGATGTGTGACAACCAGCCAGCCAGTCAACTAGTCAGTTTGTGTCTCTGATGTGTGACAACCAGC
>NC_139627.1:53921977-53966977 GCF_964638095.1 Poromitra crassiceps | reverse complement strand
ACGATGCTGGGAACTGGAAGGGAGGGGGAGGAAGAGGAGATACAACAGACTCTTTAAATTGTTTGTTTTTTTCTCTCTGCTGTGTCTGACTCTCCTCACTGTATTAAAAAAAATTAGCACTAATGGGGGATAAAAATGGGATAAAAAAATCAGGGGGATTTTTTTTTTTTACAAAGAGTGACTTTATGCCTCTCTCTGATGTCTTCACTCCCGATTTCCTGGAAAATCTCCTATTCAAATTGACAAAGGACCGCCTCGCCTATCTTGGCTTGACCATACCCAGAGATCCTAAACTTATATTTAAGTTGAACTTTGCGGACTTTGTTTCAAGACTTAACACTAGCAAAGCCGGGACATTTTTACCTACCACAAGGGCCAGAAGAGGGGTCGACTGACCCCTAGTCATTTGAATGAGAGGCTGTGCATTTGCACCTCTTGTGTGGAGTCTCCCTGTCAATTCTATTCAAATGCGAAATTAATTCTATTCAAATGCTAAATGTACTGGCCGGGGAGAGGGGAGGTGTCTCTGCTATCATGGCAAATTTGTCCTCCACAAGGCCGGCAGCCCTTGTGCTCTTGTCATCAAAGCGTAGATAGCGCATGATATCGGTCTGATTTTGAAAATGTATGAACACAGGGTCGTACAACAGACATATTTAGGAAAAGTCAAGAAAGTAGGGATTTGGAACTCGATCGAGTGCAAAGATATATTTTATTGTAACTCACAGGGGTCACGTGACCCCTTTGACGGCCCTTCTAGTGACAGTGTATAGAAAACTGGAAAACCCTGCCCCTCTCCAAGGTTGGCCGTATAAACTCAATTAAGATGGTTTGTCTTCCTAGGTTGCTTTATCCTTGTCAAAATCTTCCCCTCTTTCTCACATCAGGTTTTTTCATAGAACGTCACTCTGTAGTTCTGTCAAACATCTGGAATTATAAGTATTTTAAAAATGTACTTGCAAAAACCCAACTCTGAGGGAGGACTGGCCTTACCAGTATTTAGGCAGTACTGGGCTGCCAATGTTAGGGCTCTGATGTACTGGCAGCAAGGAAATCCGGGTAACTTAAAGTCCCTGGAAACCAAAATCCACAAAAACGTTCTAACTATGTTATTTAGGGTCTTATGTTAGTAATTGTGTGCCTCCGAAATTATTATACATTACTTTCAACCCAAAGCCTTAAAATCGACACTTTTCTACAAGATTCTACAAAGTACTTCCTCATTGAAGACAGCAGTGCGCGAGGTGCTAAAACGCAGGAGCTTATGACGTCATAAGCTCTATATAACCTTTGTACACGCGCGTTCTTTGCCCCCACAGCGCTGTCTGTCTGTCTCCCTCCCACTCTGTGTGCTGTGTTCGTTCGTTCGTTCGTTCTCTCTCTCTCTCTCTCTCTCTCTCTCTCTCTCTCTCTCTGGACTAGTGAGAGAGAGAGAGAGAGAGAGAGAGAGAGAGAGAGCGAACGAACACAGCACACGGTGGGAGGGAGACAGAAGCGCTGTGCACTCGAAGTGGCAGAGCAGAGATTAGTCTCGTCGGCGGTGTGTAGAAACCTCTCCTCTGCCTGCTGCGGCGCTGCTGTGTGTGTGTGTGTGTGTGTGTGTGTGCGCGCGTGCAGACAGATAGACAGATAGACAGATGACCGTCAGTACGCTATGCGCGCAGCAACACGCGAACACACACACACACACACACACACAAACCATCTCTCTCTCTCTCCCTCTCCGAGGAGAGGAGAGAGGTCTGACTGAGAGAGGGAAATTTCCCTGCTGTAGACGGGACACGCCCACACAGTCCGCGGGAGAAAATACACTCTAAAAAATAATTGATTCTCATGACTTTTGCCAGGACTGTCAAACCTAAATTTATATACTTTGCGACGTTCATCATCGTTCAAATTTGGCTGGTGGCTTATTAACATAGGGTGATGTGATGAACTCAAAATGCTAAATAATAAAGAAATATTTCTGGTTTCCAGGGACTTTAACTTCCGGGGGCTCCCTTGCCAGCCATGCTATTTGCTAAGTTAGAGAAACCTGGGACCTTAGACATTTTTAATTTAAGTTTTGTCATGAAAATCTCTGTCAGAATGTTAAACCAAGTTAGGTGTGTTTTGAGTCTACCAGATGTTTCTGTCTACACGTCAATTTGTTTCAATCACTCTTTTTTTGGCTCCATGGTCAGATAAAAACAATCATGCCTGGAGGGAGAAGGGGCTAGTTTTCATCAAAGAGGTCAGATGGTCATTTTGCATCTTTTGGTCTACTGAAGAGGAAGTTTGAGTTGCCCGGCACGAACTGGCTCAGATTCCTGCAAATCATGTTAAATCCAAGATTCACAAGTTTGAAGCGCTCCCAAATGAACATGCTGTTTCCCCCTCACTCCAAGCATCTTATCCCTAGATTTGTATGTCTGTTTGACAACTGCAACATGGCATCCACTGAAAGGATTAGAGGAGCATGGCAGGGGGAACTTGGTATTGATTTATCTGACATTATATGGGAGAGGAGTCTGTCTGTGGTACAACTCTGCTCAGTTAATAGCAGACACCAGCTGATCCAATTTAAAGTAGCTCACCGTCTTCACTACTCCAAGCATAAACTGCACAAGATCTTCCCTTCTGTCTCACCACTGTGTGACAGGTGTCAGGTGTCAGAGAGAACACCATTTCATGCATTCTGGTTCCCTGGCCCTTCATTAACGGGATTCTGGGCCAAAATATTTGACTGGTATTCTAAGACCTACAAAATACCCCTGCAGCCGGAGGCAGAACTCGCCATCTTCGGCTGCTCGGAGTCCTCTCTGAACTTCCCTACAGCTGTGCAACAAACTCTGACACTGGGGACAACTGTCGCAAAAAGACTTATTCTGAAGAAATGGAAGTCCTCCTCTTCACCTTCTTTTCAGGTGTGGCTGATGGACATGATCTCTGTTGTACAGATGGAGAGACTCAGGTCCCTGAGAACCAACTCGCTTAAGAGGTTCTCAACAATCTGGGACCCGTTTTTGGTCGACTTTGACGAGGTTAAGAATGACAGGTGACTGAGGTCGGGGGTGGCAGATGACTCGCCTGGCTGGTATCTCGTCCCTTGCGTGGGATCCCATGCACACTATTTCTTGCAAACACATAAGCACTTTATGCGGCTGGTAGCACCATGTTGTAATGTTGATCCCGATGATGTATGTATTTTTCCCTTTTCCTTTTCGTTTGTCTTGTTCGTATTTTGTTCTATAAAAAATAAAATATAAAATATAAAAAAGAAGCCCCAGTGATTCTAAGGCATGCTGCCTTGCGGCTTTTATAAAATGGTTGCTACATATAGCCTACCTGGTAAGGTTTGAGCAACAACAACAAAATGCAATATCGATATGAAATAATCATTCTTCTGCCAAGCAATGTAGTCCTTCAAGCCCCGCTTCACCAAGGAGACACGCCTGGAAAAGCAGCGCAAGTTACGCCGGTAACAGTATTCACTCTAGGGATGCAGGTGGCGACTAATTTCCCTGACGAAGACTAGTCTATTTTTTTTGACTAATCGACTAGTCTATAAAGTAAGAAAACAGTCAGAAAACAGCCAAAACTGAGCGCAATTTAATCTATAATGTTAAAAGGTTTTATTGCGTGTATTTAAGTGCCAGTTGAAGCATTGCACATCAGAAAACATGACAAGTCACCCAGCGCCGTGTATTCAGGCTCAATATAGTCCATTTAACTTTTGAAAGCCTTTGCCTTCAACAAAGTTGAGTGGAAGCATCTTGCGCTCACGCGTTAGCAGTGCTAGCTATCATCAGGCCCTGCTGTCATTGCGTCCACACGCCTTCGCTGTTATATGCCAGTTTGATCTCACACAGCCTACATACAATCATATTTTGATTAACTGGATCAGAATTGCCAAACTGCGCTGGTTTTATGAGATGTCATCTCCCTTCCGCTCCTTTGACTACTAACTAATAGGGGTGGGGGGAAAAATCGATACACCATAGTATCACGATATTTTGCCTGACGATATTGTATTGATATTTGGACGCCAAGTATCGATATTGCCAAAAAAAAAAAAAAAAAAAACACCGGGCTGCTATAAACTTTTGTTCCAAGGCCAGCAGTAAACAAACGGTAACATATTTTCATTTTGTTTTAACAGTAACAGTTTTGTCATAAGAGTAACTTACAAATTCCCCAGTTACTCAATGGGCTGCACAAGATGTTTTGTGTAAGTGAAGTTGCACTGTTCACAAACGACCTAAGTACAGTAGTCCACACACACATCCAGTTAAGGTGGACTGTAAGTAGACTGTAACAAACAGTTCAGTTTGTCAGGTGCATGCAACTATGACATGACTTTATGAAAGTTGTTGGTCTGTCTACTTGACAATGTTGCTGCAATAAAATGGTTGAAGTCAGACGTACAGACTGGAAAATTGTTCTTATATTAACCAGATGTTGACAAAGTTTTCCTTTGGGGACATCATTTCACAAAAAGTAAGAAATCACAATATATCGAAATATTCAATATATCGCAATATTCAATATATTGCAATATCGGCGATATCGCAATATAGCAATATTATCGTATCGTGGGCATCTGGTGATTTCCACCCCTACTAACTAACGTTACAGCCAATGGTCCACTCCGACTAACATGCTGCTTTGTTTACATCAGGGCATTAGAGGAAGGGGGCTACTGTAGTGGCTGGTGGCTGTGTAAAGATGCAACAGTTACCGCTGGGCGGCATTGTTTATTACTGTATTATGATCATTTCATTATTAGTTTAACCGACTAGTATTTTGGTGCCGACTAGTGATGGTAGCTGACGTTTAAATGTTAACCGACTAGTCGCCTGCATCCCTAAATCCCTCCGTACTAGCTTAGCCACATTATTGCTGAGATATCAACAACCAGATGACGGATTTTAACGCTTATGCCCCCATAGGAAGAGGACGCCATGACTCGAAAAGCTAATGTTTTGCTCAGTAGTGTTTTGAGGCTGACGAACTTTGTTGCAGGCAGCGGGCGTAGCTAACGTAGCTAACACGGCACATTGTGATGTGGTGTCCAAACTCACCAGTAGCGAGCACACTCAATCCAATGAGAACAACTTAGGTGCGAGGCAAAAACAAACTATTTCGAAGAGAGAACAGGCCAGCACGCTCAATGTCCTTTCAAAAGTTTTAGTTTCAGTTTCTGGGCGCAGCAGCAACGCACGTTTCAGCCAAAAGGCCTTCTTCAGCGTTCTCTCTTCTAAGCAGTATGATGTGGTCACAGTTGTGCGTTTATATTTTACAACAAGTATTTTATTTCGAACGTGGCTCAGCCAATCACAATCAAGGATGAGAACTATCCGTTCCATAATGAGGAGTAAAGAGCTTACCGTCCACCAGCACCATACAGGAACATTCAGCTCTGCCTGCTGAGTTCTCTGCTCGACATTTATACTGGCCTTCATCTTCTGGTAGAGCTTTGTCTATGGTCAGAGAGCACAGGCCTCCTGCAAAACACACACATTTAACACACTGTTCATATGAAAATGAATGATCATTTAATTAAAACAGCTGTAGGCTACAGAACCTATGCGGAATTGCGGATGCTGCTGATCAAACAGCAGCAAGGGTAGGTTCAACATCGTGCTTTCGATTTATGGAGGGACTTTATTTGGCTTGTTGTGCTAGCTTGTAGCTTGTTGTGTTAGCTTGTAGCTTGTTGTGTTAGCTTGTAGCTTGTTGTGCTAGCTTGTAGCTTGTTGTGTTAGCTTGTACCTTGGTGTGTTAGCTTTTTACCAAGAAACTCTGCAGAAGAGATGTGTTGTTATCAGAATAAATGGTTGGTTGAAGCCAAAAGTGCAGACTGTGGCAGGCTCCTTTTTAAAGCCAGAGTGAAGATACTGATATCATATGAAACCAGAAGACCTACGGCATCCATTGGTATGGACTTGTCATGCTAGCTTGTTGGGAAGGTTAAAGGCTAAATGACCCCAAAGTTAGGCTCAGTTTTGAGCAGGGAAAAACTCTTTTCAAAATGGTCCGTTGACCTCTTAGGCTCTCACCTCTAGATACAGTATCTGAATGAAAATGGGTTGAATGGGTAGGCTTCCCAAGAGTCTCCCCTTTATATATATATTAGGGCTGTCAAACGATTAATTTTATTAATCGCGATTAATCTTGCAATTAACTATAGTTAATTGCGATTAATCGCATCTTTGTATCGCATGTTAAAATGCCATTATTTTGCATTTCAAAGCATTTTTTATTAGATATTAATCATTCTTACCAGTGTGTCGTGATTGGGAATCAAATGAATGCAAATAAATGTACTTTTTGATCTTGAATTTTAGATTTATTTTCAATTCAATAGAAGTGGAATGTAGACAGGAGGTAACAATGTCTACAAAATATATCTAGAACCGATACTTCCGGCGGCGGCGCTGTGGAGCAGTCGAAACCCAAAATGACACAGCCGAAGAAGGCTGTGTCTGAGCTAAAAACTTTGGCACTTCCATGTGAATAATGGCTCGGTATTGGAAACTGTGTATTGATAACGAGTATATCGCGTGAAGCCATTGGAGCCGACCGGAAGAATGAGTGATGAGTCTCGCGCTAGCTAGCTGGCTGCTAGCTGGCCGCTAGCTACTTTTAGGTGATCGCTCACCTCAAACTCGATGTACTTCGGTGATATTTTAATTCCGTTTTACACAAGGTGCAAACTACGGCTCTCGACTTATCCACTGTGCCATTTGGGGAGTTTTTTAAAGTAAAACGAGCCATTTAGAAGCGTATTGCTGTCGTTCTCTTCATGCCTGCATGCACAAGCAGGAGACAGGAAACCGAACGGCTTGACTACAAGTACGGGTGCGACGAAGGGACAAAATAGCGGCATGCGATTAAAAAAAAAAGCGTTATGGCCGGCCCTTAATCGCATCGCGATTAATGCGCTAATGCTGACAGCCCTAATATATATATATATATATATATATATATATATATATATATATATATAGCCTGCTACGTTGTGTGTGTGTGTGTTCACAAGTCAAACCAATGCAACTGATAGAATGTGCACTGCATGTAGCACGATACTAACGATCTGTCTGGAAAGGCAGATCGTGGAGACATTGTAATTCTTAACGATCTAATATCATATCGCCCAACCCTCGGCTGAAGCATACAAGAGACTAGGGTTGGCACAATGGACGATGGCATCGCCCCTCGTGATGGGCCGACCCCCCATCGACCTCTGAGCCTTCTACATCGGATCATCGTAATTCATTATCTGTTCGAATTAAAATTGTGCCGTTTTAATAATAAAAAAGGCCAAGTCCACTTACCGTGATGCGCGGGGGACGCGCCGGCGGCATTAAACAAGCGCGCCCAGTTCACTTCAGGGAAGCCTCCCCCTCCTCCGCACCACTGCTTCTCTGAACAGGGGGCGCTTGTTTAATGTCGCCGGGGCGTCCCCCGCACGTGTCGTCTGTGTTGTTGTGAAAACTTTTTAAGACAAAGAAGAAACTTCACATTCTTTCCTGTTTTCAACCCAAAGTGAGTACAAGTCTTCAACCGTGAATTTAACTCGCCTGTTTCCAAAGTGAAAGTTGGAGTCGCTGCATATAGATACAGCAGCTGCGTTTCTCTAGCCATTTCTCCTAAACTCTCTCTCATTACATTAGGTTCAAAAGCCCACGCGAATCTAACGTTATATCAGCCAGTAATTCAGTCGGTTTTTTGCCAGCTAGTTAAATTCAACACACACACGTTGTTGGTGAGTAACGTTAACTCATTGAGTGCCAGCCACTTTTGGAAAACGGATGCTCCCAGTGCCAGCCCTTTCAGAGCATTTTCAGTGATTTCTCGAGGCCCACAGAATATTGTGTGATATTACTATGTAAACACCGAACACGGCCAAAGAACGATGAGACTATCTTGTATCATCAGCAAAAAAAAGTTTATTGATATCATTTTCCGTTATAGTTAGTTATGAGCAGTAGAAGATAGGTTGGTTTCAGCAAAAACAGACGTTTCAAACTAGAAGCTGAGATAATGAGCCTTTTGTGAAATGAAGCATTTCAAGCACATCACTGACTCTGAAGCTAATATTTTCTGATGTAGTGACACCTCAAAAATAATTTCCTTCAATAAAAGAGCGAAAACAAAGGAATTTTGATTACAAAATAATATTTTTTAGCTGCAACCAGCAGCGCTGGCCTTCTTGCTGGTCTTGATTTACTGCTGGTGGGCATCAGGTATTCCAGCTTGTGTTTGCCAATCTGTCCATCGAGCCTGCTGTCTGGGTCGGTGTTGAATGGTGCCCTGCGTGCCCCACCCCCCTCCTCCTCCGTGGGAGTGTCTCTGGTGGCTCTCTGCTCTGAAGTGTGCTGCACGCAGAGATGGGCAGTATTTGAAATACTTGTATTTGAAATACGTATTTCAACTACTTTTTTGTATTTTGTAATTTGTATTTGGCTGGGCAGAGAAAAATGAGATGTAATTTGTATCAAGATACTTTCAGATCTTGTATTTTGTGTATTTCAAATACATAAAATACATTTTTCGTTTTATTCTCAAATTGACACATGTAAACATTGACACAGGTTTAAACTAAAGATGGAGAAATTAGTTGTACTAAAAACAACTACCGGTAAGTGAACTAAACTGAAACCTGATATGAATAAACAGAGAAATTACTTGTACTAAAAAACAACTAACTGGACTGAACTGAAACCTGATTTGAATAGGAGAAATTAGTTGTACTAAAAACAACTAAGTGAACTAAACTGAACTGAAACCTGATATGAAAAGATGGAGAAATAAGGTGTATTGAAAAACAACTAACTGAACTGAAACTTGATGTGAAAAGATGGAGAAATTAGTTGTACTAAAAACAACTAAGTGAACTAAACTGAAACCTGATATGAATAGATGGAGAAATAAGTTGAAAAAACAACTAACTGAACTAAACTGAAACCTGATATGATTCAGAATAGATAGAGAAATAAGTTGTACTGAAAAACAACTAACTGAACTAAACTGAAAGCTGATATGATTCAGAATAGATTGAGAAAGAAGTTGTATTGAAAAACTAACTAACTGAACTAAACTGAAACCTGATGTGAATAGCTGAAGAAATTAGTTGTACTGGAAAAACAACAACTAACTGAACTATACTAAAACCTGATATGAATAGATTGAGAAATAAGTTGTACTGAAAAAAAACCTAACTGAACTAAACTGAAACCTGATTTGAATAGGAGAAATTAGTTGTACTGAAAAACAACTAACTGTCATAAACCTGATTTGAATAGATGGAGAAATTAGTTATACTGAAAAACTATAACTGAACACCAAAGTACCCTAATGAAAATCAAAAATGTCTTTCTGTTGCTACAAGGATGTCTGAGCTTCACTGTGCATAATGATGGCTGTGCAGATTTTGACACTAGAATGGTGTTACCACTGCTGATAGTGGAAAGTTGTATTCAGTGAGTGATTGTTCTTTAGTAATTATGTTCTAGATAGCCAGGTTGTTTTGGATTTTGTTTATGAAGCAGAAGGAGGGGAAGTCATTTTAAGGATGTAAGGATTTGAACAAGAGTCCAATTTCATGGAAGGCCTTTTTTGTTTGAGATGCAGTTTCTCATCGTTCCTCTCACCGATTCACAATTTCACAACCTTAGACAGGATGTGCATCAGGGCATTCAATTCCTGAAATGTAACCTTTTCTAGTTGTAGAAATATGTTTGCACCTTAAATAAATACTGTGACGACAAGTTACTGACATGGTGGTGAATGTGAAGTTGTTTAAAGGGGACCTACTATGCCTTTTACCTATTTCAGTTATTTATATATTGTGTTATGATGTCAGATATCTATGGCTAAACATAGTCAAAGTTCCAAAACTTGAGGTTAACATGCAGAAATGCTGCCTTTAAGTCAAAAGCCCTCACAGAAGGTGATTAACAGCTGAGCTGAAGGAGAAATTAGTTCTACTGAAAAACAACTCAAACTAAAATGGAAGAACTGCAGTGTGTTAGGGAGTACACATACTGTGACAGAGGACTAAAGAGAGGATTTACTGTCTAAGGAAACCAGAAAATTTCACTTTTGAATAGCTGAAATCAGAGAATTAGGACATTTTCCTTAAAGAAATGTCTCTAAATGATTAATAGATCATCAAAATAGGCAATTCATTTAATATTTGGCAATTCATCTATGAATTGACTAATCGTTGCAGCTCTTTATAAGTTTTTATAAAATGTATTTTCATGTATTTTCAAAATACAAAATACGTATTTGTATCTCAAATACATTTTCAGACAGGTATTTTGTATTTGTATTGTGATACATTTTTTGAGCAAGTATTTGTAATTTGTATCAAAATACTTTATGATGTATTTTCGCCCATCTCTGGCTGCACGCAGCCTATTTTCACAGCAATCCGCCGTTTTTGTCGCCGGCTCCCAGCGCTTCCAGCTGAGAATAATTAATCTTTTCAGAAAGACGCTCGTGTCGGGTGCTCCTTTTCTGGCAACTAGGTAATCATGTGGAGGGGCTATCGCAACAGACAGAAAGGCTCAATTGTGGGAGCAGATTGCCTGCTGTTCACAGGCACAGCTAACGTTACAGCATGCATCGGTTTCCGTGTGCCCACTGCCCACGGCTTCTTCTCTGTTTTTTTCCTCACCTTTCTCTAATCTGGAGAGCACTGTCGCCACCTAATGGGTCCGTAAAATAGCTTATACACCTTCAACATCCACCATATTTTTACAGGAGATGCATCAGGCTTTGATCCACGTCCCACCGTCAAAAAACGCAATTGACGACTTTAGTCGTCATTGGCACTCTACGTTACTATTTGAATTGACGACTTTAGTCGTCATTGGCACTCAATGAGTTAACGTTAGTTTTGCGCCGTTCAAATTGCTATAGTGACAGCCACTGCCCACTTCAGTCTCCTGGCTCTGTGCTGTAGCACAGAGCAGAGGCTAATAGCCTATTCAAGCCCGCTGGTATCATGTAGAGCTCAGGCTCAGCTGTCCTGTTAACGTCAATGCATTACAGCAACGCAGCGACTTAATAAATAATTAATTATTCCCCCAACCCCCACCCCAATGATGATGCCATCGTGCAAAACGATGTTTCACTGTAAAACAATCACGATGGGGATTTTGGTGACATCGCACAACCCTACAAGAGACGTTTGTGCGCACATGAGAAACATAACAATTATGGTTAAGATGTGCTCTTTTTTATCGTTTTTAAATTGTCTTTAACACATTCTGTAGTTCACACATTCTTTAGGCCAATTTCACACATTCTGGAAATCATCTCCCGACCCACCCAGTTGTGTCTCCCGACCCCGCGGGGGGTCCCGACCCCCACTTTGGGAACCACTGGATTAGCAGAGAGGAAGTAACAGGTGAGGACTGAATGTGACACTTGGGAGGATGATTGACTGTTAATATGGCAATGAAATATCACACACACACACGCACGCACACACACATACACGCACGCACGCACGTGCACACACGCACGCACGCACACGCACACACACACACACACCTGTGTTACTATTACTGTGACGACAATTCTATAACATTTGACCTTTAAGATGTGACAAAGTGTCACTATGGAGGATATTCCTGCCTGCTGCCAGCGTACGCATGTGCACACACACACACACACACACGCGCGCGCGCACGCGCACACACACACACGCACACACACATGCACACCCACACATACATGCACACACACACACACACACACACACACACACACACACACCCACACCCACACACACACACACACACACACACACACACACTTGAGACGTGTGACGAGAGCGGGGCTGTCCTGTAGACTGAAATAACAGAGGGGGATTAGTGCTGTCTACCCCACATGATCACACACTGTATCTACCCCACATGACCACACACTGTGTCTACCCCACATGATCACACACTGTGTCTACCCCACATGATCACACACTGTATCTACCCCACATGACCACACACTGTGTCTACCCCACATGATCACACACTGTGTCTACCCCACATGATCACACACTGTATCTACCCCACATGACCACACACTGTATCTACCCCACATGATCACACACTGTATGTACCCCACATGATCACACACTGTATCTACCCCACATGATCACACACTGTATCTACCCCACATGACCACACACTGTATCTACCCCACATGATCACACACTGTGTCTACCCCACATGATCACACACTGTATCTACCCCACATGACCACACACTGTATCTACCCCACATGATCACACACTGTATCTACCCCACATGATCACACACTGTATCTACCCCACATGATCACACACTGTATCTACCCCACATGATCACACACTGTGTCTACCCACATGACCACACACTGTATCTACCCCACATGATCACACACTGTGTCTACCCACATGACCACACACTGTATCTACCCCACATGATCACACACTGTGTCTACCCACATGACCACACACTGTATCTACCCCACATGATCACACACTGTATCTACCCCACATGATCACACACTGTATCTACCCCACATGACCACACACTGTATCTACCCACATGACCACACACTGTATCTACCCCACATGATCACACACTGTATCTACCCCACATGACCACACACTGTATCTACCCACATGACCACACACTGTATCTACCCCACATGATCACACACTGTATCTACCCCACATGACCACACACTGTATCTACCCCACATGACCACACACTGTGTCTATCTACCCCACATGATCACACACTGTGTCTATCTACCCCACATGATCACACACTGTATCTACCCCACATGACCACACACTGTATCTACCCCACATGATCACACACTGTGTCTATCTACCCCACATGATCACACACTGTATCTACCCCACATGATCACACACTGTATCTACCCCACATGATCACACACTGTGTCTATCTACCCCACATGATCACACACTGTATCTACCCCACATGATCACACACTGTATCTACCCCACATGATCACACACTGTATCTACCCCACATGATCACACACTGTGTCTACCCCACATGATCACACACTGTATCTACCCCACATGACCACACACTGTATCTACCCCACATGATCACACACTGTGTCTACCCCACATGACCACACACTGTATCTACCCCACATGATCACACACTGTATCTACCCCACATGATCACACACTGTATCTACCCCACATGATCACACACTGTATCTACCCCACATGATCACACTGTATCTACCCCACATGATCACACACTGTATCTACCCCACATGATCACACACTGTGTCTATCTACCCCACATGATCACACACTGTATCTACCCGACATGATCACACACTGTGTCTACCCCACATGATCACACACTGTATCTACCCCACATGATCACACACTGTATCTACCCCACATGACCACACACTGTATCTACCCCACATGATCACACACTGTATCTACCCCACATGATCACACACTGTATCTACCCCACATGATCACACACTGTATCTACCCCACATGATCACACACTGTGTCTACCCCACATGATCACACACTGTGTCTATCTACCCCACATGATCACACACTGTATCTACCCCACATGATCACACACTGTGTCTACCCCACATGATCACACACTGTATCTACCCCACATGACCACACACTGTATCTACCCCACATGATCACACACTGTGTCTACCCCACATGACCACACACTGTATCTACCCCACATGACCACACACTGTATCTACCCCACATGATCACACACTGTATCTACCCCACATGACCACACACTGTATCTACCCACATGATCACACACTGTGTCTACCCCACATGACCACACACTGTATCTACCCACATGATCACACACTGTATCTACCCCACATGACCACACACTGTATCTACCCCACATGATCACACACTGTATCTACCCACATGATCACACACTGTATCTACCCCACATGATCACACACTGTATCTACCCCACATAATCACACACTGTATCTACCCCACATGATCACACACTGTATCTACCCCACATAATCACACACTGTATCTACCCCACATGATCACACACTGTATCTACCCCACATAATCACACACTGTTGGGAATCCTGAAGGCGATTCCTTTATTGTCCCCCACCAACGAGAGGTCTCTGGGGAGGGGGGTCACTGAGTGAGACATGGGGACATGGGAAACATGGGGAATTCACACCGGCATGTGCCGGGGACACAAACAAACGCACCCAGCGGTCTGCGGACCTCAGTGAGGCTCAGGCCTGTTGATTTGACTCTTGTGCTGTCAGCTAAGCTGGAAGACGCCGATTGCCTTACATCATGTAACCTGACATGTAACATGTTTGTTTACCTGGCCACAGCACTAGTGTCTGATATTCTTACTACACAGCGGCATCGCCATTATAGCTGGCCGAGAACGCGCAACATTATTACCAGACCAGAGTAAAAAATATATATATATTATTATTATTATTATTATTATTACGCTATCGATAATCGATTAATCGATAATTTTCCCGTTTTTCGATTATGGAAATTTTTCAAAATGAACATCCCTACTATGAAGCGCTTTTCAATCCGCCTGGTAATGGTGCTCCGTGAGGGAAGCGCATAGTATAGCTGGTTCAATCACATTGATCAGGTCTCGATGAGGTTGCAGACGGGTGATCTTTTCTGCACGCCGGCCGAGGACGAGGCGCCTTCCTCGTTAACCAGGCTCGGATCTACGCTGTTCAAGTGGTGAATCATTGGCGTCTAGCCGTGTTGTACTTATAAATGGCATCACAGTTCTTGCAATGAACAATGTCGTCTTTTAACTCGAAATGGTCCCAAACAAAACTTTGCTTCGCTTGCCTTATTTCCTCGTCTGGATGAGTGCTGACAATGTGCTTTTTGCTGTTCTTCTCACCGCAGCAAGCCCAGTAAGACCACGCCCATAGCCCCACCCAGAGTGTTCAGTTCAGTTGTTTCATAGTCCCATTGCGCCCTCACCTGGTTGCGACCACGTAGTGAAATCCTTAGGCTTAGTTTCAGCACATTTAACACGTTCACTGCCAATGACGTGTTTTTACGTCAAACAAAATCCAACCGTTCACTGCCAATGACGTGTTTTTACGTCGATTTTGTTTTTTTGACGGTGGGATGTGCATCTAACCCTTTTACATCTCTTATATAAGTATTGGACGTGTACAACGTGTACAACCCATTCCACCGACCCACTAAGTGGCGACAGTGCTCTCCTGACTAGAGGAAGGCAAGGAAAAAGCAGTGTGACGAAGCCATTCTCATGAAAATGGATTGGCGAAAACGCTTTCGTTTTCGCGCTGATTGCTGGCGATGCGGGATTGCAAATTTGCATAATAGATTACGGGTGGAACACACTTTGAAACACGCAGCATAAATATGACCAGAATCGCAAAAGCTTCATCAAAGCTCTCAACCAAAACTCCAAGAAGCGAGCGAGTCCATCCAGACTTCCTCAAAGAGCTGCCGCGCAGACAGGCAGCAGCAGCAGCAAAGCAGCGAGACTGGTGACAAGCTTGTGACATGGCCGCTGCAGCCAAGAAGAACGCCCACGGAGGGAGGAGTTGGAAGCAGAGGGGGGTTTCCTGCTGTTATGGAGGAAATTACTGTTCAAAACTATTGTTTAGATGTCTGACGTCTTACTGATGCCAAAAATGAATGGTTAAAGTGACTGTTCTATCGAATTTCACAAAAAGCCGTTTATCTCGGAATATAATTTTTCTGACGCTGAAACCATGCTGTATTCAACTGCTAATGCTTACATAACTACTAACTCTACAAACTAACTCTTTTAGACAGAGAAAGCACACATTCTATTAGTTCTTTTGAGATATTGTGTGTTCACAAAATCTTTGAACACACAAAAAAGCAGAAAAGAATCCTCGGGTCTTGAAAGATGAGCCAGAATCCTCAAAAAAACCCTCTGGCAGAACCTACCTACAGTAAAAAAAAAAACGTCTGGCAGTGAATGTGTTAAGCCTATTTGATTTGATTAAAAAAATATTTTAAAAATCGATAAAAATTCCACATGATCGAATCAATTCCTTAACGATCAATTGTCGATTTTTGATTATTGATGAACATCCCTAATCCAAAACCTTTATCTAAGGACAATTATCCTACTTTATAACTTTTTTCTTCTTTTTTTTGCGGTTACTGTGACGGTTTGATTGGCTCCACTAATTTGTGCAGTATGGAAAAAGAAGAAAAAGATCGCGGCAGCCCTAGCTGCAAGCACTAGCTTCTAGCCATTAGCTAAAGAGCGCTAGCTACACACACCCACATACATTTGTCACCGACAGAAATGTTACACCGCACAGTGAAACGTCACAGCAAAACGACATGTAGGACCTGCTGCCTGCTACAGCAGCAGTGTCAAGCTAGCTAGAGTTAGCTAGGACTAGACAGGAAGTGGGGGAGTTTGGCCTTCAGAGTTAAAGTGTAGATTGTAAGTAACACTTTTGAGAAAAAACTATAATAATGCTGTCTTGGTCTGTGCAACGCAACATAGTTAGAAGAGAAGTATAATACTCTAGCATAAAAGTATCTATAATATAATAGTATTAGACAGAGGCCTACTATGTGTAAATATTACTATACTAGGTCTTGTTATGAATTGTATTGTAGTGTACATTGTTTAATGTATGGATTCATTGTATTGATTGCCTTCTTATAAATGATTGTGTACTGTATTGAGTAAAAACATGGCAATACACCTACAGATGTAAGCCCAAGCCTAAAGGGCAGTTTATAGTACAGTGACCATGATCACATGATCATACCCTATCATCCAATGGACAGAAGATCATGGTCGGTGGACCATCATACATCCGGGGAGCAGAGAACAGAATATATATATATATATATATATATATATATATATATATATATATATATATATATATATATATATATATGATCAATCAGTCCTGTCATTATCCCAACTTGTATCTCAAGTCCACTCAGCAATCACTGACTGACACAAGGGTGGAAATACATCACTGGTGGGGAACATGTCACACACACACACACACACACACACACACACACACACACACACACCACACACACACACACACACACACACGTCTTGCTGTCTAATGGCCCCCTTGATACACTGTAAAGAGCTGCCTGCTATTTATACATAATGTGTGTGTGTGTGTGTGTGTGTGTGTGTGTGTGTGTGTGTGTGTGTGTGTGCGTGCGCATGTGTGTGTTGTCCTATGTAAAGTGATCTGTTCCCATATGAAATACCAACAATGGTCTGATGGCTGTGTCATACATCACATCCTGTCTCCCCTCTGTCTCTCTCAACTACAATATGAGTAGAGCTGGGTATTGGTTCAAATTTCAAGAATCGATTCGATTCCGATTCACAAGGTTGCGAATCGATTAATTTCGATTCAATTCGATTCGATTCGATTCCGATTCGATCGATTTCAATATGTTTATTTGCGGTAGTGGGTGAAGTCTAGGGATGGGTACCGTTCACATTTGAACCGATACCGGTACGATACCGGTACCTGGAATTCGGTACGGTACCCAAAACGGTACCATTTTCGGTACTTTACACGCTCTAATAACAAAGAAATTACAAACAAGTTCATTTCGTCTATCTATTATTAACTATTAGTTTTTCTTATTGAAAGACTGTGTGTATTTTGTCATACCTGACAGTTTCGACTGCTGCTTCCTGCAGTCTTCCTCAGAGACGTCACGTGATGTTGTTGTGACGTGCTGTATGGCTGGTTTATGAGGGGTTGGCCATCCCACCTGGATAGGTAGGATGACCATGCCCCCTGCATAAACTACCGGCCAGCAGGGGGCATGGTCACCTATCCAGGTGGGATGGCCAACCCCTCATAAACCAGCCATACAGCACGTCACAACAACATCACGTGACGTCTCTGAGGAAGACTGCAGGAAGCAGCAGTCGAAACTGTCAGGTATGACAAAATACACACAGTCTTTCAATAAGAAAAACTAATAGTTAAAGAAATTACAGTTGTAAAAAAAAAAAAAGTCCAAACTTCTCAGAGAGAGCGGTCGGTATTCACTAAAGCCTTCATATCTCAGGCTCTGTAGCACATAGAAACATAAAATAAAAAGCATTTGAGAGCTTAACCCTTTGGCTTTTCGTATTATATTTGCTCTAATGTTCATAAAAAAAAAAGATCTTTAACCCCAAAAAATAAAAATAAAAAGATTCTAATGCATTTTAAGAAATGTTAATAAAGATTACGGCAAATGTAACCCTTCCAAATAAAAAGCCACGGGTTTAAGCTCTCAAATGCTTTTTATTTCATGTTGATAGCTACTATACAGGCTGAGGAAATACGTTCTGTTGAACCCTTGACAATTACTACAGCAACGTTAACGTTAGCGTTAACGCTAACGTTAACGTTAGCGATCTCTGTTTTGCAGTCGTTGTGAAGACAGTGAAAAGCCCCGTTATCTAACAACCACAACGGCAGTGAAACAACTTATCCAGCTAATTAAATAACGTTACCTGATGTTGTAGTCGATGCCTCTCTCAACGTTACAGCTGAGGAGGTACTGCTAACGTTAGCTGCGGTGCGCTGCCTGCTTCATTCACCCTCACAGCCTATCTATGGTAATACGTTACAGTCTTCAGCATTTAGCTACTGTAAATATATCTTGTGTTTGACCATGCTTCCTCAAGTTTGAGGTGTTTCCCTGGCCAGCTTTGCAATTCACATCACCCAGTGTTGTCTGAGTCTATCTTGGGAAAGTGTAGCCACATTTTCCGGTGGTCCCATTTGTTGATGTTTCAGGTAGAGTGACGTACTGACGTAACGCGCTCTCGCGTGTTGCCTTAAGGTTCCGTCGGAATTTCTATTTTACCCACTCTCTTCTATTACTCAGATGCGTTCAAGTACCGAAATGAGGTACCGTTTTATGTCATGTGAACTGATACTCACTTTCGGTCGGTGCCTGTAAAAGTACCGAGTTCGGTACCCATCCCTAGTGAAGTCTCTCGCTAGTGTTGATGTCCAGTCACAGTGTGATGGCAGAGAAATGTGTGTTTGTTTATTTGCTGCGTCGCGTGTAACGTTAGTTAGACGAGGCCCACACACACACGCACACACACGCACGCACGCACGCACGCACACACACACACACACACACACACACACACACACACACACACACACACACACAAACAGACGTGTTATGTAATGGCACATGCTGACATCACAGCAGTAGCCTGTACTACGAAGCTAGTTTAATGCCTTATCCGAGTAAGTTTGAGTTTAAACCTGGTTTAGCCGTACTACAAAGCAAGTTAACTTTCAATCACCATGGCAACTGACGCTGCAAAGCTAACCTGGTCGCGACCAGGTTAGCTTCAGAGGATAAGATCAAAATCCATGACAGACCCATATAATCGGCTCTCTGGAGTCACTCACCGTTCATATAAGATCGCCATATGAAAAATAGATTGCAGTCAACTGAGAATATAACAAGAAAAACATTTGTGGCTCTGTAGGCTACATAATTAAATTAAGCCTACTTACCACTTTATGTCTTAACAGCTCAACGATGCGTGGAGAAATATGATCACCGCACAGGACCGCAATGGAAATAAGCCGCAAGGCTTTATTGTGTTTTTATCCTGGGTGAACCTGTCTGTTGACTTTTTCACCAAAATAAATCAATCAATCAATCAATCACTATTAATCACCGCAGCGCATATCATGAATGGACCCTCAAATGGAGTGAGGGTGATATTCTCCTACATGCCAGAAAATCCGCATCGTCTCAATTCAGTTCAGCAGTTTTCTCTTTTATAGTAGGCTATTAGGCTTTATACTAGGCTATTTTATATATGAATTATTCGATCAGTGCAACCACACACATGAGTGATAGAGATCATTATTCATTGAGCATGCGTTTCTAAATCTATGGTCTAAATAGGCTTACAGATTGTGGAAATGTATAGACTGAGATTACATTTGTTGCTGCTGTATCAATGCAGCTGTATCAGACAGAAATCGCTGATCGAAGTAAATCAAATGACTGATGTGAATACAAGCTGCTGCTTTAGACAGCCCTTCAGCAGACTATCCAACGCGGATTTTCATTCTGACATTAAATCGCGGATACATTAAATATCCGCTAAAACTCTGATCATGCACTGCGCTTTCATGGAACGAGGGAATGGGTGTGGAAATGGGTGTGGGCGTGGATCAACTCAGCTGTTCATACTGTGATTGGCTAGCGCACCTCTTTCGCGTGGACGCGCGCCTGTGCACGAGCGAAAAACGTGCGCGTGCACAGGCAGATCCCAGGTCCACTTACCTAGTAAAAAACCAGCGTCGTAGTATCAGTTAACTAGATAGCTTTGATCCTGTTCAGTCAAACCAGATCAAAGGGACTTATCGCGGATCTGTTAAACTAGTTTCGTAGTACAGGGCTCAGGTCACATCAAAACATCAAATATAGAAGACAGAAATTCCCGGAATAAACCAAAAGCTCGAGTGAAAATGAAGAGACTCCTATGCCGGGGACACACCGGTACGCGGAACTTGCGTGCATGCGCCGCGCAGCGCACCTCTTTGCCCGCTCTGCTCGTCCGCTATATATTTTGCCCCAGATCTACTGTCTTTGTTATCATGGGTAGTAAATAACGACAAAAATATATAAAGTAATATGTTTGGGATAACTGTTAATGGCTACCTTCGGCGTTATAAAATGCAATTGCATCATATTTAAGTCTGTTCTCCTCCCGTTTTCCCAGAGCGTGCTGTTGTAGAGAGAAGGCGAGTCCTAGCTCTCTACTTGTTGCTCCGCAGGCAACGAGCCCCTAGACGCCGCTCCCGCTCTCCAACTGCTCTCTCTCTCTTTTCACACTTCCAAAGGGGCAATCAACAACGTAAATAAACATTATTTCACTTTGAAATTGTTTTTATTTGACGAATGTCCGGTTTTGGTGTTCCTGTCTGCGCTGATCTGATCTGTTCAGCTTGACAGAGTCGCTCACGGGCGCAGACGGCCGCGCAGGAAAATAGAAATCCAGGCTATCTTGCGCGCCCTGAGCGGCCGCTGAGCTGAGCTGAGCTGCGCGCAATTCAGTGTGGACTGACAGATCTGTTAACATGGTGTCCTAATGAAAACTGGCTGCGCACAAGGTCGCGAATGGTCGCGCCGCGCAGCTTACATGCAGGAGTCGCGTGCGGGGTGTTTTCACCGCTACAGTACCGTAAAAGACAGTAAATCATATGAAATAATAAAACAATAATATAACAATGCTTATGCTTGTTATATTATATTTAGGGCTGTCAAACAATACATTTTATTAATCGCGATTAATCGCGATTAATCGCATGTTTAAAATGCCATTATTTTGCATTTCAAAGCATTTTTTATGAGATATTAATCATTCTTACCAGTGTGTCGTGATTGGGAATCAAATGAATGCAAATAAATGTACTTTGTGATCTTGAATTTTAGATTTGGAATGTAGACAGGAGGTCACAAAATGTCTACAAAATATATCTAGAACCGATACTTCTGGCGGCGGCGCTGTGGAGCAGTCGAAACCCAAAATGATACAGTCGAAGAAGGCTGTGTCTGAGATAAAAACGTTAGCACTTCCATGTGAATAATGGCTCGGTATTGGAAACTGTGTATTGATAACGTGTATATCACGTGAAGCCATTGGAGCAGACCTCCCAGTGGTTAGAGGACCCGCGCATCCGAGACTCTGAAGGAATAATGAGTGAGGAGTCTCGCACTAGCTAGCTGGCCGCTAGCTACTTTTAGGTGATCGCTCGCCTCAAACTCGATGTACTTCGGTGATATTTTAATTCCGTTTTACACAAGATGCAAACTACGGCTCTTGACTTGTCCACTGTGCCACTTGGGGATTTCTTTTTTAAGTAAAACGAGCCATTTAAAAGCGTATTGCTGTCGTTCTCTTCCATGCCTCCTGCACAAGCAGGAGACAGGAAACCGAACGGCATGACTACAAGTACGGGTGCGACGAAGGGACAAAATAGCGGCATGCGATTAACGCAATTAAAAAAAAGAATAACGCGTTATGGTCGGCCCTTAATCGCATCGCGATTAACGCGTTAACGCTGACAGCCCTAATTATATTTACTCTTATTATATTTTATTTTGGTTTTAGGTAGCCTAAATACTTTTATATTATTCACACTACACTGCTTCTTTGCACTCCAGACCTTATAGTTACTATGTATGTTAAGAAAAAAAAGTTTTTATTTAATTTTAACCACTAACTCTGCTGCTTCTGACTTAATGTTTTATTATGCCTTCTCTTTGGTTATTTATATTACTATTTAGGGGTGCACCGATCAATCGACACGCAATCTGTATCGGCCGATTTTGACCTCAAATATGTGATCTGCTGCTGCAGATATTTCTTTATTGTCGCCGATTGCATAGCCGATCATGCTGCACGTGAGAAACATGAGGCAGCCCATTTTCATGTCTTCAATGTCTATCGTTTAACTTTCATATTGTGCTCTAACGTTTATATCATTGTGTTGCAAAGCACACGCTTTGCTTTCGTCAGTGTACTCACCTCCACACACCACACCAGACTGTCAACACACCCCTTGCGTCTTTGAATCACACACATCAGCTGGTGATTAGAGCAGACTCAGCAGAGAGAAGTTACCTCCAGTCCTCCCGCCTACTGAGGCATTTGCATGCTGGTAAGTCCGTGTTTCATCCATATTTGCGTGTATCCTCCTAACGTTAATAGCTCCGGTTAGCGTTAGCCGCTTTAGCTTAATCGATAAAATAGTTTACTTGGGTCAAAGTTATTTTCTTGTGTAACAGGGAAATCCCGGAAAATGGAGTATTTTTGTTGAGTGAACTGAACTGCATTGAACTGGTAACATGGACATCCCGAAGTGGAACGATTTTTGTTCTTTTATAAACTGAACTGAGGGAACTGGACTACTAGCCATTTAGTTCAACACAGTCTTGTGCTCCAATTATCTCACACACAAAAAATCATGTTGGCGGTTTCCTTTAGCCTACACAGTATAAAATATTGATGTAGAAAAAAAGAAAATGTGCTGCACTTTCAATTTGATGCATGAAATGTAGGCCTATATGTAAAATGGGCACTGTTCTATAATAGACTGCTATAGCTGCTTACAAAATAAATAAATAAATATATATATATATATATATATCGGTGATCGGTAATCGGTAATCGGTGATCGGTCGATGATCGGTTGGGCAGATATTTCTCATAGGTGATCGGCAATCGGTGATCGGTGGCAAAAAACGTGATCGGTGCACCCCTATTACTATTTGACTTGCTTCACTTTGAGGGTTGAATTATGTCAAGTTGAGTTGGCACGGCATTGGTAATGATGTCGCGTTTGCGTTGTTTTCAAGTATATAACAATAAACTTGAAACTAAGGGTGTGCAAGTCTAAAGTCCAAAGTCTAAAGTTAAGTTAGGCTAACAGATGAAGCCTGTTGCCATGCCAACAGGGATACAGACAGCTCTGCAGGCTGTGTCCTTGCTGTTGGCCAGAGGGAAGGAGGTCGTGGAGCGCGGTCAGGACAGTTAAGAATTAGTTGAGCCTTATTGATCTATATTGACCCTATTCTCTCTCCTCCTCTCTCTCTCTCTCTCTCCCTCCTCTCTCCCTCCCCTCTCTCTCTCTCTTTCTCTCCCTCCTCTCTCCCCTCTCTCTCCTCCCTCCCTCCCCTCTCTCTCCTCTCTCTCTCTCTCTCTCTCATCCTCTCTCTCTCTCTCTCTCTCTCTTTCTCTCCCTCCTCTCTCCCCTCTCTCTCTCTCCCCTCTCTCTCCTCTCTCTCTCTCTTTGTCTCCCTCCTCTCTCCCCTCTCTCTCATTCATCCTCTCTCTCTCTCTCCTCCTGTCTCTCTCCCCTCTCTCTCTCTCATCCTCTCTCTCTCTCTCTCTCTCCTCCTGTCTCTCTCCCCCCTCTCTCTCGCTCCCTCCTCTCTCTCTCTCCCTCCTCTCTCTCTCTCTTGCTCTTCCCCTCTCTCTCCCTCTCTCTCTCCCTCCCCTCTCTCTCCTCTCTCTCTCTCTCTCTCTCTCATCCTCTCTCTCTCTCTCTCTCTCTTTCTCTCCCTCCTCTCTCCCCTCTCTCTCTCTCCCCTCTCTCTCCTCTCTCCCTCCCCTCTCTCTCTCTCTTTGTCTCCCTCCTCTCTCCCCTCTCTCTCTCTCTCATCCTCTCTCTCTCTCTCTCTCTCTCTCTCTCATCCCCTCTCTCTCTCTCTCTCTCTCTCTCCTCCTGTCTCTCTCCCCCCTCTCTCTCGCTCCCTCCTCTCTCTCTCTCTTGCTCTTCCCCTCTCTCTCCCTCTCTCTCTCCCTCCTCTCTCTCTCCTCTCTCTCTCTCCCTCCTCTCTCTCCCTCTTTCTCTCCCCCTCTCTCTCTCCCTCTCTCCCCCTGTCCCCCCCCTCCCCCCCTCCCCCTGTTTATCTCCCTCCCCTGTCTCCCGCCCCCCTCTCTCTCTCTATTGTTTCAATGTGAAACAGATCTGCTGGCTAAGAATAGGATGTAAATCCTAAGCAGAACAAACAGTGGGTCTGTTTAGTTGGTTGTGGCTCTACAGTGTTTCAGAAGCACATTTACTTTTACTGTTTAATAATTCAACACTTAACGGTTCGTAAATAACGGGAGTGCTTGTGAAGTGGAAAGATATGTTGTAACAAGGTGGATATTAATAATGTAGTTAATGTACACATGTTCAGTTCAGTTTATAGCCCCTTAGCACACACGCCTGTGTCAAATGCCTTTCCACAGCATCATCACAGTCACATCAGACTACACCGACACACAACATGGGGACATCCTACACATTGTACTTATATACATGGCAATACTACACAAACGCCTTTAGACTGTAGGACAAAACCCAGGCAAACACGGGGAGAACATGCAAACTCCACACAGAAAGGACCGGGTGGAGATTTGAACCCACGACCTTCTTGCTGTGAGGCAACAGTGCTAACCACTGAGCCACCGTGCCGAGACGCAGACTTTGAAACAGCAGATATTTAATAATACTCAATATAAGCAACTGTTGAGGAATTCAGTGTGAGTAAACTTTATCATTCCAACGTGCAAAATATCCTGCAAATGTTTAGACTTTATCCTTCCACATGTGTAAACTGTGTCGGATTCTGTGTGTGTGTGTGGGTGTGTGTGTGTGTGTGTGTGTGTGTGTGCATGTGCATGTGTGTGTGTGGGTGTGTGTGCGCGTGTATGCGAGCGTGTGTGTCTATGTGTGGGTGTGTGCGCGTGCGTGTGTGCGTGCGTGTGTGTGTGCGTGTGTGTGTGCGTGCATGTGTGTGTGCATGTGTGTTTTCTGACCTTCGTTGGCGAGGACGATGAACTTGGAGGCTTTGATGGTCTTGTCGTCCAGGGTCCAGGTGACGTCACAGGGGTCAGAGGTCGCCAGTCGGCACTGCAGGCGGAGCGGCTGTCCGTCCAGCACCGTCACATCGCTCAGCTTCTCCCCAAACTGCAGCTCCTTCCTGCCCCCCCCTCCCCCTCCCCCTCCTGCCCCCGCCTTCTTCTCAGTAGCTCCGCCCACACAGTTGTTCATGGCCACCTTGCCGTGCATCTCGCTGCTCTTTGCAGCCCCACTCTCTCCGTTCTTCTCAGGAGTGGGCGTGGCCTGTTTCTTCTTGTTGGCCAGGACAGATCTGAAGTCGGTGGCGTTGGCGGCGGCGTTGGCGGCGGCAGCGTTCTTGACGGGCGCCTCGGCGGGCTTGCTGCTGTTGGCGCCGCCGCCCTTCTTCCCCAAGACAGCGCGGAAGTCCACCTGCTGGGACTTGGCGGGGCGGTCGTCCTCGGGCAGCGGCTTAACTTTGACGCCCTTCAGGTTGGCCTTAAAATCCATCTGGTGCCCCCGGGTGCTGGCGGCAGGGCCGGCCTCCCTCTGGTCCTCTGCCGGGGTGTCTCTCTGCGGGGTGTCTCTCTGCGGGGTGTCTCTGTCCCGAGGGTCTCTCTGCGGGGGGTCTCTCTCCGGGGTGTCTCTCTCCCGAGGGTCTCTCTGCGGGGTGTCTCTCTCTGGGGTGTCTCTCTGCGGGGTGTCTCTGTCCGGGGTGTCTCTCTGCGGGGTGTCTCTCTGCGGGGGAGCTGTAGCGGCCCGGCGGCCCAGCAGGGAGCGGAAGTCGAGCTGCTGTGCCTCTCGCTGCCGCAGCTCCTCTTCGCCGCGCTCCCTGGTCTCCGCACAGCGTCGGAGGAGGCCGCGAGGAGCCCAAGGGTCAGGGTCCGAGTTGGAGTCCTCCTTCTTCTTCTTCTTCTTCTTCTTCTCCTGCTCTGGGAGCTCCGGCTGGAGGTGGAGGCGGGAGTGGTTTGATGTCTCCTCTATGGAGGCCTGCTGCCACCCCCGAGTCACGCTGTGTCTTTCCCCCACACCACCACGCTCTGCTCTGGAGCCTCGTCTCAGCACCACAGCCCCACCGGCCTCCGATGCCCCGCCTCCTCTTCCTCTCGGGCTGGGGGAATGAACAGAGAGAGAGAGAGAGAGAGAGAGATGGATAGAGAGAGGGAGAGAATGAACAGAGCTGGTTTAAAAGCCCCCTGGATCAGAGCAGAGAGCCTGCCCCTGTACAGCTGGGGAATGAGGGAGGAGAGGGGGGGAGACAGACAGAGAGAGAGAGGGAGAGAGGGTGAGGAGGGTGAGGAGGGGGAGGAGAGGAGAACCACAACTCTACATGTACACGTTACATCACGGATGACTCTATTGTCCTTATTAGGGCATGCACCCAGAATGGACTGACCCCCCCCCCCCCCCTCCTTCCCCAAACACACACACACACACACACACACACACACACACACACACACACACACACACACACACACACTGACAGATCTAAACAGAACAGGGTGGAATCAGACTGGAACAGCACTCTAAGGACGTACTGCTTCCTATGAGATGGTTGATTCCCAGTTACTTTATTTACTTGATTCCCGGTCACTTCTGTTACTTTATTCTCTGTCATTTCAGTTACATTATTTACTTTGCTCCCACTCATTTTAGTCACTTATTTTATTCACAGTTATTTCAGTTAATTTACATTATTACATTATTTCCATTCAGTTCAATATTGCCAAAAGTTACAAAAAAAAAAGAAAAAAAAAGGCAGTTCATATCTGGACAATGAATGATTTGGTTTGAGGCACATTGTAATTCAGTCTCTTTATTGATTGATTGATTGATTGACTTTATTTGGTGATAAAAACAGGACATAAGACAACATATCACCGAGGATAAAAACACAATAAAGCCCAAAGGCTTATTTCCATTGTGGTCCCCATGGAGACAAGACAGACAACGTAAATACGTGTAACAAAGAAGTGCAAGTGGGAGCATAATTTAAAACTAATACAACTCCATTAAAAGATAAATTACTAACTCAGTTTATAATTTATCAAAATAAAAAATAAAAACTAGAACTAAACATATCAATCAATAAAATAAAAGACCAGCTGTACCATAAATAAATAACCAATTCAAGAACTAAAAAAGACAGAATAAAACGGTTTAAAGTGCGGATGTTTGTAACCATTTTTTTAAGCCTTTTTTAAAAGTGCAGATAGACTCACTCAGTTTCAAGCACGAAGGTAACATGTTCCATTGAGTCGCTGCATTATATTTGAACGAGTTCCTCCCCATCAGGGTCCTAAATCTGATAGGGATGAAATCAGTAGAACTGCCTCTCGTAGAATACTGGTGACGCTCACTCACACAAGAAAAGTAATCTTATCTAAGATTACTAATAATCTTATCTCCTCTCATTCATGCTCTTTCCTCCCTTTCTTAATTGTTTGTCATTTCTTATTTCTAAATCCTTCATCTGTCCAAGTCCAATCATTAATTTCCCCTTTTTAACTCTCCCTCAATTCTTCCTTAAATTCTCTTTAAATTTTCCCTTTTCTTCCATTCAAATCTCCTTAGTAGGTTATTCACTTGTTCCCTTTAAATGTGATTATGCTTAATGCTATTATTACATTTTGAAAATGAAAGTTGTTATTCTTTTCACTGAAATTGATTACATATTTTCCATCTCATCAAAATCTTGGAAAATATTTGTCTTTCTCCCTTCAACTAATCCCAGCCTCACACATGCACACACGCTCGTGCACGCGCGCACGCACGCACGCGCACACACACACACACACACACACACACACACACACACACACACACACACACACACACACACACACACACACACACACACACACACACACACACACACACACACACACACACACACACACACACACTAATAATAAATAATGTTGTGTCCAGCAGGGAGGGAGAGACAGAAAGACACGGAGAGAGAGAGAGAGAGAGAGAGAGAGAGAGAGAGAGATATTGTCTGTGATTGGTTAGTTGATATCGAGGGATTAGAGAAGCTTTAGGGGGCGGGGCCACACTGATCCGTGGTGTCTGCCCGTCTGATGAATCTATGTATCCACCACATTTGCATAATACGTTTTGATGGACAGAAAAGTTCAAGAGGGCTGAACTGTTTCCGGATGGACGTATCGGATGTATGGGGATAGTCACCCTCCGTTTAGCCAATCAGAGTTGAGGAGGCGTTCTCAGAGCGGAAATGGCTGAGCGGGTTGTCCGCATCGATATAACGTAATGTTATTTTACCGTTATAAATACAACAACTAGCCAACAAATATCAAAGCTGGTGGGCTTCATGGAAACAGCATGACTCGAAACTGGCCGACTATTACATCAATCTGGTCATTCAGTGGCATTTTATTGCCACATAAGTAACGTAGCGCACAGAGCTAACTAACGCGTTAACTTTGACAGTCCTAATATCAAGCGCGTCGATTTGGGTAGGGTTGGTTGTGACATGTCACAACCAAGATTTCAGGGTGTCCAATTGTCCCTACCAACTTTTAAGCAACCTTATTATCTTTGGAGTGCAGTTATATAGGTCATTTAGATTGTCTTCCCATATTTTGCAAGGATAGAATTGACCCGACCATTATTGAGTGAAATTAGTTTGCATTATGTTCAAAGTTACATTTACCCCTGTTTTTCACCACTGAATGTGCCAGTCCAATGGGCTATGGGCGTGGTCTCACTGGGCAGGCTGGGGTGAGATCAGCTCAGCACTCCAGCCCCCAGCCCAGACGAGGAAATGACAAGAGCGAAGTTTTGTGTGGGACCATTTCCAGTTAAAAGACGACATTGTTCATTGCAAGAACTGTGATGCCATTTATAAGTACAACGCGGCTAAAGGGCTCATTATACTCGAGCAAGCTCCGTGGGGTGGAGCTCCGCGAGTCTTTGCGAGTCACCGTGAGGACCTCGCGCTGGGGCAGATGCTTTTATACTCAGAAGTGATCAGCCAAGTGATCAGCATGTTATTGTACAATGGTAATGGTGAGAACAGCCCGTGAAAAGTCGCAATGAAACGCTATTATGTGCAGTACTGAGTGCGCTTTCACTCTCAAACGACCGCACATCAGCACATGAAGGAATCACCAAACGTGTAACCTGATAGCCTACTCTGTGCTGCTTTTAATCTCTCTCAATCATGCTGTGAGAGAGCTGAGCAGGTGGTGACATGAAGGTTATTGAGAAAAGGAGAAGATACTGAATAATGACATCACAACAGTATAATCCTAATGTTGATTTAAAATGAGATATTCCTCTAAATATGGCTAAAAAAGGAAAAAAAAAAACCCTCAAAACACCGCCTCCCCTCATGCCGTCCTCGACCCTACCAACTTTGAGACCAAAACGACGCCCTTGTATCTAGCATCACACACATTGGTTTGTGGACCCACATTTTGAAGCCTCGAGTTTGGCATTTTGACTATCGTCATCTTGTTTGTTATTTTTGGAGCCAGAAACAGCTAGCGTGAGACCATGGCTTTCCCACAGAGCTGCAGCACGGCCTGCTATTGGTCCGTGATCCGCAAGCTGCGCAATGGATAGGTGATAGGATACTGGATAGGTGACCTGTCAATCACACCTTAAAATATAGTATTTTTATCATCTATTTGACTCTAAATGGGACCATAATTGACTAAATGAACACCATGCGGTAGTGAAGAAGACTTGAAACTAGCGATTGAGACTATGAACTCATTTAGCAGCCAGTGGAGTGTAGTGGCAGGAGGCGTACTGCAGGCAGCACTTCAGTGTACTGCCCTCCACTGGTGGACTGTGCTTTCCCAACTATAACATTGTATTCACCATTCAATGAGTGACCTCTTGTTTATTGTGGAAACATTGTACTGTCACATGTCACAGTTCAAAAAACACGTCTAACGCCGCCAATATTAAATATGTTGATGGTTTTACTATGATTTAGTTCCCTGAATGCCAGATATATGTGTTGAGGTAGTTGCTAGCATGTTGTAAATAGTACCACTGCATTCGTCATTCTTGAAAATATGGGATTAGATTAGATCCCTATAGCCAAAAATCATCCTTAGGGCATGCTCTAACAGTGTGCCAAAGGTCATCCTTATAGGGCATGCTCTAACAGTGTGCCAAAGGTCAAAGGTCATGCTTTTGGCACAATTAATTCACATATCTGACACGACTAAAAGAAGAAGTCAGTCTTACCGGTCCTCTCCTCCTCTTTTTGTTTGTTCAATCTCTCCTCCATCAGTGACGGACAGACTGGCCACACAGCTGCACTCTCCAACCTTGTTCCTGACACAGACACACACAGACAGACAGACAGACAGACAGACAGACAGACACACACACACAGACAGACACACAGACAGACAGACAGACAGACACACAGACAGACAGACACACAGACACACACACACACACACACACACACACACACACACACACACACACACACACACACACACAGACAGCCTAATGTAATAATAGTGGCCCTCTAAAATTAGGATAGCTGGATGGAGTGATTGATAGATGTGGATGGATAGATGATGCAAGAGGGGTTTAATCCTGACTTCATCCAGATGGATCTATCGAGGATTAGTGTTTTAAATGAAGTTAAGTTAAGTTATCGTTTATTTATCCCCTTGGGGAAATTCATCCTCTGCATTTGACCCATCCTCTACTAGGAACCTTCCTAGAACTAGGAGCAGTGGGCAGCCGCAGTGCAGCGCCCGGGGACCAACTCCAGTTGTTTTACCAGTACCTTGGTCAGGACCACTGACAGGAGTATTAACCCTAACATACATGTCTTTGATGGTGGGAGGAAACCGGAGCACTCGGAGAAAACCCACACAAACACGGGGAGAACATGCAAACTCCACACAGAAAGGACCTGGGACGGACCAGGGTTCGAACCCAGGACCTTCTTGCTGTGAGGCAACAATGCTAACCACTGAGCCACCGTGCCGTTTTATGTTGCTGTTGTATTTTATGTGACAACATGAACCTATAACACGATCTGCTACTGTACAGTTAGAATATACATATGGACAGTAAGTATAGTAAACAATATGGACAGTAGTGTTTGTATCAACGTATTCTCATAAAACTTTAGTATGTCTACAAAAAGTATTTCTCCTGCATAATCCCATGAAGTGCCCCTGGTAAACACACACGTGTGTGTGTGTGTGTGTGTGTGTGTGTGTGTGTGTGTGTGTGTGTGTGTGTGTCTGTCTGTGTGTGTGTGTGTGTGCGTGTGTGTGTGTGTGTGTGTCTGTCTGTCTGTCTGTCTGTCTGTCTGTCTGTCTGTGTGTGTGCGTGCGTGCGTGCGCATGCGTTATCCCTACCTCAGGTTAATCAGGTAGTCTCCAGCATGATGCATCTTGACTCTCCTGAAGAAGAAGAAGAAGAAGAAGAAGAAGAAGAAGAAGAAGAAGAAGAAGAAGAAGAAGTAAGTAAAACTTTATTTGTATAGCACCCTTCTCAGCACAGATGAACAGAGTGCTTCGCAGTCATTTAAAAGCAAAATATAAAATACAGAAAAAGGACATAATGATAATACACAACAAGCAGAATACAAAGTTCTGAGTTCTCAAGATAAACCACTTTTTGTGTTGCCAGTAGGTGGCAACACAAGTCTCTCGGTCGAGACCTTTCTCCTACCTGGCCCCAAAATGGTGGAATGAACTTCCCCCGGACATCAGGACTGCCGCATCACTCCCCATTTTCCGCAGAAAACTTAAAACTCATCTCTTCAGACTTTATATTGACTCTTCCTGAATTCCCTCCCTCCTCTCTGCCTGCTTTCCATGTGTTTTTTAATTGAATTTTCTGTTTCTTAAATGTTTGCTCCTTTAATTGTTCTCACCTTTAATCTCCCCTTTTATATTGGCTTCTCATATTTTTACTACTGTCTTTCTATTTGATCTATTCATGTTATTGTGTGCTGTATATGATCATGATGTAAGTTGCTTTGGATAAAGGCGTCTGCTAAATACCAATAAAGTAAAGTAAAGTAAGTAAAGTGGCGCGGTGCCGAATTGCACAAAATTCTGCACTGCTCTATGTCAGGTTCCCAGCAGCACACTTGCACATAATTCAGCTCCCTGCACCTCCTTGAGTCCCCCTAAGCGCACTCCTCGAGTTTGAAGTCGATCGAACGAACCGTTCTCAAGATAAACCACTTTTTGTGTGGCCAATAGGTGGCGCTCTGCCGAATTACACAAAATTCGGCACTGCACTGTGTCGAGTTCCCCTCAGCACACTCCCCAAAGTTGAAGTCGATCTGACGAATGGTTCTTGAGATAAACCACATTTTCTATGTTGCCAGTAGGTGGCGCTATGCCGAATTGCACAAAAACAGGGCACTGCACTGCACAATAGGGCACACTCCCAAAGTTTGAAGTCAATCCGACCAACGGTTCTCGATGGCATGCAAATCACTTTTTGGCACAGGGGGGTCTTCCCCGGAGGTGGTTTTCCCGGAGAATGTGGGCTCACAGGGTGGGTAGAGGCTCCACTGTGCGCGGTCCCATGGAGCAATCTACTGTTACCTCACACCACAGACCTGTATGGTCGGGAATTATGTAGCCTAATAAAACCATGACAAACAAATTCTCATTTTTAAATCAAGGTGTGTTTTTTCTGCATTGTAGGCTATAGTTGAGAATCAACGAGGCATTCTGAGGAGGGAAGAGTGTGTGGAGAGAGAGAGAGACATCCATGCTGTGCTTAATGTATCCAAGCGAGGATTTCCTGCACTGAGCAGAGAATACTGTGTGCGCTCAGGTGTACGCCTGGCGTAGTGGGGTTGTTTGCGCTAAGACCAGCTATTTGGTGGCGTTAAAATTGAGACCCCCCAAGGCCCTTTTTTCTAACACATTGCGCTGGAACGCCTATTTTGGCACGGGCAACGCCCAAACCTGTGTTTACGCTCAGAACATGGCGATGGTATCTTTGCCAGAGCGCAAAATGACACTTCCGCGGGAGGCGGATGATAGGCTAAGAGGCGCACGGACACGCCTGGGCCACGCCTACACCTGTGTCTGCACTTAGATTTCAGCGCCAAACTGGACGGTGGAGGCAGACGATAGCTTAAGACGCAGGGAAGATAGCATAAGAGGCGCGCAAACGGCAGCACAAACGATAGCACCGTACGAAGATAGGGCGCTAGGACATTGAAATGGATCCTGAACTGGACAGGAAGCCAGTGCAGGGAGGCTAAGATTGGAGTGATATGACAGGATTTTTTGGACCTTGTAAGCAGCGAGCCGCAGCAAGAAGAATCTGAGTCTGTGAGTGAGCTCTGCTTGTATTGTCAGTCTGTGAGCTCAGGTTGTATTGTCAGACTCTGTGAGCTCAGGTTGTATTGTCAGACTCTGTGAGCTCAGGTTGTATTGTCAGACTCTGTGAGCTCAGGTTATATTGTCAGACTCTGTGAGGTCAGGTTGTATTGTCAGTCTGTGAGGTCAGGTTGTATTGTCAGTCTGTGAGGTCAGGTTGTATTGTCAGTCTGTGAGGTCAGGTTGTATTGTCAGTCTGTGAGCTCAGGTTGTATTGTCAGACTCTGTGAGGTCAGGTTGTATTGTCAGACTCTGTGAGCTCAGGTTGTATTGTCAGACTCTGTGAGCTCAGGTTGTATTGTCAGACTCTGTGAGCTCAGGTTGTATTGTCAGTCTGTGAGCTCAGGTTGTATTGTCAGTCTGTGAGGTCAGGTTGTATTGTCAGTCTGTGAGGTCAGGTTGTATTGTCAGACTCTGTGAGCTCAGGTTGTATTGTCAGTCTGTGAGCTCAGGTTGTATTGTCAGTCTGTGAGGTCAGGTTGTATTGTCAGTCTGTGAGCTGTGGTTGTATTGTCAGACACTGTGAGCTCAGGTTGTATTGTCAGTCTGTGAGCTCAGGTTGTATTGTCAGTCTGTGAGCTGTGGTTGTATTGTCAGTCTGTGAGCTCAGGTTGTATTTTCAGTCTGTGAGCTCAGGTTGTATTTTCAGTCTGTGAGCTCAGGTTGTATTTTCAGTCTGTGAGCTCTGGTTGTATTTTCAGTCTGTGAGCTCAGATTGTATTGTCAGTCTGTGAGCTCAGGTTGTATTTTCAGTCTGTGAGCTCAGGTTGTATTTTCAGTCTGTGAGCTCAGGTTGTATTTTCAGTCTGTGAGCTCAGGTTGTATTTTCAGTCTGTGAGCTGTGGTTGTATTGTCAGTCTGTGAGCTCTGGTTGTATTTTCAGTCTGTGAGCTCAGGTTGTATTTTCAGTCTGTGAGCTCTGGTTGTATTTTCAGTCTGTGAGCTGTGGTTGTATTTTCAGTCTGTGAGCTCAGGTTGTATTTTCAGTCTGTGAGCTCAGGTTGTATTTTCAGTCTGTGAGCTCAGGTTGTATTTTCAGTCTGTGAGCTCAGGTTGTATTGTCAGTCTGTGAGCTCTGGTTGTATTTTCAGTCTGTGAGCTGTGGTTGTATTGTCAGTCTGTGAACTTGGGTTGTATACAGTATACAGAGTCTGTGCTCAGGTTGGGTCTGTGAGCTCAGCGGTCTGGGCGCTATATTCGCGATTAAGCGCAAGATCTTGCATTTAATTAGCTGTAGCTTAGAAACCATACCACCTAGAGCAATGGTTCTCAACTGGTCTAGCCTCATGACCCACATTTTTCCTTAGTCGCGACCCATTTATTTTTTTAGGCTTATATGCTTTTTAAAGACCCAGACTGGGCGGCCTGCGATCCGATGCTTTACCCAAAGTCAAACGCTTTAAAGACCATCCACTCTCGGTGGATGGTTGTAAAGATAAAAGAGCCTTTTTCCGCCGCTAGCCCAGAGTGAGAGTAAGAGCAGCCAGACTCTCTCCTGCGTGAGTACAGCTAGCCCAGAGTGAGAGTAAGAGCAGCCAGACTCTCTCCTGCGTGGGTACAGCTAGCTCAGAGTGAGAGTAAGAGCAGCCAGACTCTCTCCTGCGTGGGTACAGCGCAAAAACGTAGTCTGGCAAGCGAGACGACCATAATGCTGATGTGGCCCGGGATGAAATTGAGTTTGACACCACTGGACCAGAGCGGTCTGCTGACCTGATGAGCAGTGAGGCGACGTCTTCCTTCTGCAGCAGCTCGTAGTCTCCTCCGGGGGCCAGAGGTCGGCCGGCTCTGCTCCAGCTGACCTGGGGGAATGGGTCTCCAGCCACAGCACAGGACAACAGGACATGCTGACCGAGAGGAACAATCACCGCCTTGGGCTTGGTGATGAACCAGGGCTGGACGCCGTCCTGCGGCTCTGGAACCACAACCATTAAAATAACTAGAACCAGAACCAGAACAAAAAAATTAGAATGGTCAAAAAGAAACATAACCATAACCATAACGGTATATCCATAAAAGGCCCATTCACATCTAGAACAATGATTATAAAGTTAACTATACCTATTAAACAAGTGCCAATTCGCAATAGCTGTGACCACATATGCAAATGTACCAAATCCAAGATGGCAGGGGCAGTCCTACTCTGCCTCTGCCGTGCCACGCTGTATTTCACTCTGCATTTCAATTGGCCCCGCCCACCACCACATTTTAGCCAATTGGCACGAACACAAACACACTTGACCTCCATCTCATTTCAGCCCTCTATCTGCTATCCTGCATCTCTAAATTGGCACTTATCCTTCGGACAAGTCAATTTATCTTTCACTTGTTCAAGCACAAATGTCACTTGTCCGGGTAAAAATGTGTAATTTTACAATAATTCCGAGTAGTATTATTATGTTTCAGTATACATGCTACAGCATGCGCTGGGATGCGTCATCAGTGATGTTGACTGGGGTCGTGGGGTGTTTCGGGTCTGACAACATCATACACCCTCGCCCAGTAGACCCAGCCGAGGCCGATTACGACCCCGACCCGCCTCCCAGAAGCAGCCGCTCACGGATCAGCCTTCCTACTCTGTCTGCAACGTTGCCCACGGAAGGGTTGATCATGCCCACTCCTCTGCAATAGAGTTTAGTGCTACACCGCAGTATTGCAAGACCTTCGGTGCATGGAGGTCTAAGGCCCTGTGGGGTGATTCCAGGCCGGGCGCCTCCTTCGTCTCACCAGAACCTCCTGCTGAGAAAGGCAATCCTACCATGCCGTACCATGGGCAGGGAGGATGCCTCAAGGAGGCCTGTGCGCTGCACGTCATTCACCTGCGCCGAGCACCTCGCTCTAGCCTGAAGGACCCCAGGCCGCGCCGATGTTTACGCAGATTTTCAGGAGGCTAATCCGTAGCGATTGTGGATTTCTCCCTCACCAGAGAGCCAGGCATTATAGTATTATTATTATTATAGTAGTAGCATTTGTCTCGCCGTCAGTCATTTAAAATGTAAATTAACTCATCAAACAAACTTTTCACAATTCACTCAGTTCTTCTGATATATTTGCCGTCATCTTTCCCAAAGCACAATAAAAAATAAAATGGGTCGCCAAATATACTTGGGTGGACGTTAATATACCTGGGCGGACCAGCCAAGTAAAGTCTGCGTGGGCCTTTTAACTTGTCCGGTGGGCCAGAGACATTTCTCTTCCACTTGTCCTGAACAAGCGGACAAGCCTTAATGTGGAGCCCTGACCCCTCCTCAAAATGCTGAAAAGAAATATGACATATTGTAGTCATACTATAGGCCTGTATGTAGGACTGTGTGTGTAGTCATACTGTAGGCCACCAGGAAAAAGACAATAGCATAATCTCTTGGCCAACCTGACCACAAAATGTGTTATTATTATCCTATGATTTTATTATGACATGGTTTTATTATGACAGGGAAATAAAAACACATCTCCAGTATCCTGTTCAAACCCGTTTAGCCACGGTGATGTTAGTTTCTCTCAACATGGGCTACAGGAGACTTTACTCTTTGATCCACAGTAGATGTGGGAACAGTCACCATTAGCTCTCATACAAAGCACAATAACCTTACAAAATATCACATCAAAGTAGGCTATTGTTAGCTGCCATCTCCTGTCTCTTTTGTGGAAATACATGAACCCAATGATTCAACTGTAGAGAGCAGGTACAATACAAGCACCTTGTTAAAGAAATCATGCTCCATTTTGTGTCTGGTTATTCAGTGGGAATATGAACGCTTGAGCAACAGCATATCATTATAGTTTATAGTTATCTTTATAGCTGTGAATGGGCCTTAAAACTACAACTATAACCATAACCATAATAAGAACTTAAACTGCAGGCCGTGCAGGGTAGTAAATTCACTTATTTTTAACAAGGTCAACCCCCCCCCCCCATTGTTTGCCTTTCTGAAATAATTTGTTTCTGGGCTTTTTGTATAATTTCCAGGGCAATTTGATTGGTTCTGCTATTTTGCAGACAGACCAATATTCAATGACTCTTATCCAAGCATATTTTGTTTCTAAAAGTGCATAAACAACAATCCCTTAAAAATCCTCATATCTGAACAACACTGATTGTCCTGGCATGTTATGTAATGTACTTGACTTTTTTTTTAATAACCTGCAGTATGGCAAAAGACAAAGAAAAAGACCCCAAAAAAAGAAAAAGATTATTTTTTGGGCATTTCGCCTTTATTTGTTTTGATATAGGACAGTAGGCAGACAGGAAAGGTGGGGAGAGAAAGTGGGGATGCGTGTGGTATGCATGCTACCAGATGAGCTCCCAGGACGCAGGGGTCAGATTGATATTCGGTAGTGGGCCGGATTTGTTCAAAGGAGACCTCATGGGGCCGGATTATTTTTTGCTCAAATCAATTTGACTTGTCAACACATGGATATTTATTATTTGAAATCATTAAGAAGGCCTACAGGTAACCAATCAATGAGAAATTGCATGTTGGCACATGAAAAGACAACAAAATTACAAAAAATAGAAGATAGAAATAATAACAATAATTTTTGTGGATCTTTAAAAGCCCTCCATTGGCTACTCATAGGCTGCAGAATCATCTTCACCTGTAGCCTACGAGTCGCTACAGAAGGTTCCAACCCAGGCCCAAAACAACCCAGGCCCAAAACAACCCAGGCCCAAAACAACCCAGGCCCAAAAACACCATTTAAAGCCCCTTTTCATCCCAATTTTCTTTATGGGCACTTTGCCCAGAGCCCCCGTTAATTTCCAACACTGTTACAATGTCATGTAACCAGTTGTGCTCTGTGTGTGTGTGTGTGTGTGTGTGTGTGTGTGTGTGTGTGTGTGTGTGTGTGTGTGTGTGTGTACCCTGCACAGTGAGCCTGGCCTCTGTACTGGTCTGTCCGTACTGGTTCCAGGCCTGGCAGGTGTAGAGCCCAGTGTCCTCGGGGAACACCTCCTGGATCAGGAGGGTGCAGCGGTTGTCCTCCCTGTGGAGGTGGAAGTCCTCCGACTCCGTCACCTCCTGTCCGTCATGGAGCCACACCACCTCTGGAGGAGGCACACCTGGAGCCACATTCAAAAAACCTTCTTCAGAAAAACTACAAGAGCAGCCATGGCCAATAACACAAACTGCTATGATATGCAAATGTTTTGAGTGGGATCGGAACCCTAACCCTGACCCAACCACATCCCTCCAGCCCCTCCCCCTACCCACCCCTCCAACCCCGACTCTCTACAACCTTACTATCGCTAGCTATGGCCCTGTTTTACAAGCCCCACCCCTTTCCTGACCACGACCCTCTCATCATCTACAAGTCACTCCCCCTAACCACCCCTCGAACCCAAACTCCACTACTATGTCTCCTGGGTCACTGCACTAGCCTGGGTATTCAGGTAATTCAGGCCCTATTTGAAAAGTTCTTAAGTAAGACAATTCAATCAATTCCTAATTCCTATTAAATAAATGCATTTGTCAAAAACCTCGTTGCGGCGGGCCACAGACGCACGGCGCAGGTTAGGAGGCGGGCCACAGACGCACGGAGCAGGTTAGCAGGCCACAGATGCACAGAAAGCCAGGTTAACAAAACCACACCGGCTACTCACACTCAAATACAAATGACCAGCCCCTCCTCCCCCACAGTGCAGACTGCCCCCCTCAGCCCCCAAACACTGATGAAAGCCTCCACATCATTATTCATTTCATAGTACATGTACTCAATCCTGAGGTGAGCTGTGATCATCCCCCTGACCACAGCCACAGGATCAGTGGGCCCAGCACCTCTCACCTTGTTCCTACGTGTTAGCCAAATGACTAGCTTAGCCTGCCCAAACAGGAAGTTCATCAAAGTACACACCTGTTTCCTTCTGAGTGCATACATAGGCCCCAAAATGAAAACTTCGACACTGAAAACCTCACCCAGCTTCACACACAAACCATTCAAAACAGTAAAAACATGTACCAAATGGCAGCATTCATGAAAAACATGTACTGCAGTTTCATTGGCATTACAGAAAGGACATTCACTGCCGACCCCTGGAGTAAACCGGGCTAGAAACCTATTGGTCGCCAGGGCGCCATGAAGCACCCTCCACTGTAAATCGCCAGACCTTTTAGGGAGAGGAAGCTTGTAGAGCACTCTCCACCTAAACTTTACAGGGCTCTGGTCCTCTATCACCTTCTCCCACTGATGCTCCCTGACATCCTGTAAGGCCCCCAGGTTCTTCACCTTAACACAGGCTGCATACAGAGCCTTGCTGCCTGCCTGTCTGAACCTCCCCAGGCTCGGAGTGGAGAAGCACAGCAGCCTCCCAGCCGCATCCTGCCAACCCCCATCCTCAGCAGCTATCTCCAGTTCCGGAAACGCTGGAGTCCCGTCCCCCTGTGGCACATTGAGGCAGTCCCGCACATTGTCCGGCAAGTTCCTCAGGACCTCCCTCAAGAAGCCCTCTACCAGTCTCAGGGAGGTCACCCCTGCCTGCTGTGCCAGCTCATGGGGGTATTTCCACCCCCCTCCCTCCGGAGACCACAGGTGGCCCAGCTTGGTTATTCCCCCGGCCGTGAAGCGGTGTCTCAGCGTGGCAGAGCATGGAGACCCCAGTGGCAGCAAAGGGTTGTGGAAGATGGGCTCCTCCCACAGCCATGGCCCCGGCACTACACCTCCCCCTCGTGTAGGCCTCAGCAGTCTCCAGGCTCTCAAAACAGAAGTGTAGAATCCTGAGAGCCCTGCTGTGTCCAGACCGTCATGCTCCATCAGGAATAACTGGCGGTCCAGACCTAGACCACCAGCCTTCCGCAGCAGCGCACACACAGACACCAGCATGCTACAGCAGTCTTTGTGCCGCCTGGAGCCGAAAAGCTGCCACTCTGCTCTCCAGATGTATCAGCCCTTGTCCCCCCTCCTGGACAGGCAGGTAGAGAACAGCGGCCCTCAACCAGTGATGGCCCGACCAGAAAAAATCCACAAGCTTCCTCTGGATTTCAGCCAGTAGGCCTCCAGGGGGATTGAGCACAGCCAGCTTATGCCACAGGGAGGACGCTACCAAGTTATTGATAACCAGCACCCTACCCCTGTAGGACATAAAATGCAATAACCACTTCCACTTAGCAAGTCTGGCATCGATAGCCTGTAGCCTCCCCTCCCAGTTCTGTGCTACATACCCCTCCGAGCCCAGGTACACCCCCAACAGTTTCACACCTGTGTGACTCCACTGCAGGCCCCCAGTTAGTGGTGGAGGCACCCCCCCCTCCCACCGCCCACACTGCAGAGCCTCACTCTTACCCCAGTTAACCCTGGCAGAAGAAGCCCTCTGATAAATACGGAGACAGTCCTCCACTGCGCTAGTGTCCCGCCCATCCCTGACCAGCACGGTCAGGTCGTCAGCATAGGCTGAGAGACAGACCGGTAGGCTAAACCCTAGCTGAGGTGCACAGACTCCCTGCAGCCTTCTCCTTAACAGACAGAGCAGAGGCTCTATGGCCAAAGTATAGAGCTGGCCTGAAAGTGGGCAGCCCTGGCGAATACCCCTACCTACCTGCACCGGCCTGCTGAGGCCCCCACCCACCTTGACAAGACATGAAACATTATTATACAACATTTTTACCATTGCACAAAAATGTGGCCCAAAACCAAAACTCCGCAGCACTTTAAACAGATACCCATGGTCAACTCTGTCAAAAGCTTTCTCCTGGTCTAGGGAGATAAGCCCAAAGTCCAGGTTGCAATGATGAGATAAATCCAGCATGTCCCTTATTAAGCACAGATTGTCCGACATCGAGCGCCCAGGGACACCGTACGATTGGTCCTGGTGTACCACAGACGCAATGCACAAGTTCAGTCTGTTCGCGAGGCATTTGGCAACCACCTTATAGTCCGCGGTGAGCAGTGCCACGGGCCTCCAGTTTTTTAACGTGCACAAGTCCCCCTTCTTGGGCAGGAGAGCCAGAACTGCACGTCGGCAGCTCAGCGGCAGCTCCCCAGCCCGAACGCATTCACACACCGCGCTGTAAAAGTCCTGGCCGATAATGTCCCAGAAGGCCTTGTAGAAATCCACAGGCAAGCCATCAGCACCCGGGGCGCGGCACGGGCCACAGACGCACGGAGCAGGTTAGGAGGCGGGCCACAGACGCACGGAGCAGGTTAGGAGGCGGGCCACAGACGCACGGAGCAGGTTAGGAGGCGGGCCACAGACGCACGGAGCAGGTTAGGAGGCGGGCCACAGACGCACGGAGCAGGTTAGGAGGCGGGCCACAGACGCACGGAGCAGGTTAGGAGGCGGGCCACAGACGCACGGAGCAGGTTAGGAGGCGGGCCACAGACGCACGGAGCAGGTTAGGAGGCGGGCCACAGACGCACAGAGCAGGTTAGGAGGCGGGCCACAGACGCACGGAGCAGGTTAGGAGGCGGGCCACAGACGCACGGAGCAGGTTAGGAGGCGGGCCACAGACGCACGGAGCAGGTTAGGAGGCGGGCCACAGACGCACGGAGCAGGTTAGGAGGCGGGCCACAGACGCACGGAGCAGGTTAGGAGGCGGGCCACAGACGCACGGAGCAGGTTAGGACATCTTCATTTGAAACAAAGTGGGACAATGTGATGTTGGCTGGTTGTCATGGTGACGCATGGTGTCCAGTTAGGAAGCAGTGTGTGATGCTGCAGGTGATGCTGGTTGTCATGGTGACGCATGGTGTCCAGTTAGGAAGCGGTGTGTGATGCTGCAGGTGATGCTGGTTGTCATGGTGACGCATGGTGTCCAGTTAGGAAGTGGTGTGTGATGCTGCAGGTGATGCTGGTTGTCATGGTGACGCATGGTGTCCAGTTAGGAAGCGGTGTGTGATGCTGCAGGTGATGCAGCTGTTGCACAGCTTATATGGAGACAAGTCATGATGTAACTCACAACAAGACACAACAACCACCACACACATACTGACTGCTAGAGGACCACTCCTATTTAAACACACTCGCTGCTGACAGAGAATGGCTTTACTGCAAAACATGGCCACACACACGCGCGCACGCACACACACACGCACGCACACACACACACACACGCACACACACACACACACACACACACGCGCACGCACACACACACACACACACACACACACACACACACACGCACGTGCACACACACGTGCGTGCACACACACACACACACACACACCAGAGGAGGGTTTTCCAGTGAGGCATAGGAGGATGGTCCTCCTCTATTAGATTGGGGATTTTATATAAAAAAATATATATTAAAAAAATATATTTTTTATTTTTATTTTTATTTTTATATTTTTCATTTTTCATATTTTTTTTTATAATAAAATATCAATCAAATGTGTTTTTTCTTATGTGCAGACGCTCATTTTTTCATTCATTATATAGCTCCATGCAGACGAGTCACTCTGGCCCTGGTCCCAGCATGGGGGAGGGGATTAAAAAACACCCGCCCTTGTGGGCTTGATTTATTTGGTAATTTATCTAATGAAAAAATAAGATTGGTTGAAAAAGACTTGCAATTCACAGAAAACAGTGAGAGTGATGTGTTTTCCAACGAATCAGATTGAGGAGGAGGGGAGCTCTCCCTTAGCCCGTGAAACCAGGTGAAACCCTAATTGGTTGTTGTTTGATTGATAGATTGCTTGACATTGATTGACATTCTGTATTGTCCAATGCTGAATACGTCTGAAAATCGGCAACGTTGTTCCACTGGCTGGTCTGTGGTCACGCTGAATCAAGGAGGTGAAATCCACTGCTTGACCTGACAGGAAGGATTTACTGAGACAGTAGCAGCATATCATATTTCCCTCTTATTTTTATTTACTTTTTTATCAATCAGTAAGTGTTCACAAGCCAGACAGTCGTTGAAATTGGATTACCACCAAAACGAGTTTTGAGTTGCGGGGAGACTTGAGCTGCGCGATACGGGCTTTTTGCAATGTCAGAAAACTGGAATATTTGCAACGTCTCGACTGCAGCGTTTCCCCTACAGACAGCACGGATATTCAAGTAAGTCAATTGATTTCAAGTTATCCGAACCTTCTATTAAATTCGGCGTGGAAATGGTTCACCGAGCAGCGCTATTTTTGTCGTATTGAAGTTTCATCGTGTAATTTCTTATACTAAAACCCGCGAAGCTTAAATTCACACATTTTTTAACTGAATTTGGCCTGTAAATCGATAGCTGACAGCGGGCTCAATTTTAAAGCTTGAGTGGTGATCTTTATATCATATGAAAGTAGAAGAAATAAGGAATCGATTGGGATGAAGCATGTCAACCTAGGATGTCGGGAAGGGGGGGTAAATAACGCTCCAAAGTTGATAACTAAATGAGTAGTGCAGCACTGTGCACATGAAGACACACTCTCGTTCCAGATGCAATTAAGTGTAATTTAACGCTATTTGACAACAGTTTCGGCCATAGACTTTGTCAAGTATCATACAAACAGTGCAAGACAGCCATTATAAAGACAGGTTAGCTGATTGAATGGACAACACCTGTCTTGTGAAAGCACACCTGAGTGTGAGACATCATAGGATGAATCAAAACATTGATGTCACAGGTAGGCTGTATACCATAAGATATCATGAATCTATGTGAATAAATAGATTTATATAAATAGTAATCACAGCCTAATGCATAGAGATAAATCCTGAAACCTTCTCGCAACAGTTCTAGCCTAAGCCAGTGGTTTTCAAAGTGGGGTCCCCAGCAAAAAGGGGGGATAATCTATTTTCACTATAATTCCATGCCATCCATAAGTAACACAATCTAAGATAGTGTAGAAGTGAGTAACTAGGCTAATTATAACCATAACAGCACAAATAATTGACAAAAATCTCGAAATAAATATACAGTATTTACTCTGAGAAATGAAATAATGAGAAAAGGAACAATTATTGATGGTTAAAACTGAATAATGACATCACAACAGTCTAATCCTAATGCTAATTTAAAATGAGATTTGGGCGTTTTAGGGCAAAAACTGCTTGTGGGTGAGAGTATCAGCAGCAGAGCACACGTCATATTTTCCCTGGGACCGCCTCAGGTGCCAGGTGCTGTTCCGTCCTGTAGTCCTCTCACTGGGTGCTAATGCAATGCTCCTCACTGGGTGGAAAGCTAAGAGGCTTGACAGCATGGGAAACATGGCAAATACACACACACACATGCGTGCACGCGCGCGCGTACACGTGAAAAAAAAAAGCCCAAATTTT
>NC_139627.1:53904477-53916977 GCF_964638095.1 Poromitra crassiceps | reverse complement strand
GCTCCAGTAGGTTCTCCGTGAACAACGTCCGCAAAATCCGTCCGTTTCTTATGAAGGAAGCAACACAACTCCTGGTCCAGTCACTTGTCATCTCCCGCCTAGACTACTGCAACGTTCTTCTGGCAGGTCTACCTGCCTCTGACATCAGACCGTTACAGCTCATTAAGAACGCTGCAGCCCGTCTGGTGTTCAACCAACCTAAATTATCTCATGTCACTCCCCTCTTCCGAGACCTTCCCTGGCTTCCCATCCTGGCACGCATCAAATTCAAGACACTGGTACTGGCGTACAGGACAGTACACCAGACTGCCCCCTACAGGGCATTCCACCTGACGGCCCCTCCGTGTCTGCAATCTATGGTCAGGTTTCAAACCTTGCATCGCTCCCTGCACTCCTCTACCCGTGCAGATCGCCTCGCCCCTCCACCGCTATGTGGCATCAAAAGTCATTCATCCCTGTCGCCACTCTTCTCGTCCCTGACGCCACAATGGTGGAGTTTCCCCCTTCAGTCAGGACGGCCCCTCAGTCTAAAAACACACCTTTTCAGGCTACACCTGGACCCTTCTTGAACTAACCATCCTTCTATATTAACAAACAAACAAACAAACAAAAAACTAACTACCGTAAATTCCGGACTATAAGCCGCGGCTTTTTTCCCGTTTTTTGGCCTTTTTTGCCCCCTGCGGCTTATATAACGGTGCGGCTTATCTATGGATTTTTCCAGCAAACGGCCAATCGGGAACCTCCAAAATCTATGGATGTTGGTATGAGGCAGAACGAGAGCAAGACAGACATTATGAGAGCGAGACCCTGATTGGATGATGTTGCAAAAAATGTGCCTCGCGACCTGATTGGAGCACTGTGCCACTACTCTCTCTCAGCCACTACGGTAAAACACCCTCCCTCCTCCCTCGCTCCGGGGGGAAAAAGGCAGCGATTGAGCCTGAAAGACAGTCTGAATGAAATTGAATGTAACATTCCCAATTCTATGTATTACATTCTAAAAAACTAACAGCAACATTTTGGAAGGCTAAGCCACACAACTAGCTCGTTGTAATCTAACATCATGCTTCAAAAGATGGAGAACTGGCTGTGTTACGACGATGGCGGCGATTGAGCCTGAAAGCCATGTCTGAGACAGTAGCGAGACAGGAACAACAACAACAGCAGCAGCAGCAAAGGATCATGCACAAACCCGAGACGAAAGGGACTGTCCGTCAGGGCGCGGACGACTGTGTCAGCAACTCCCTCCCGACTACCAGGAGAAAATTACAAACTTCGGCGAATTCACACAAAGAAAGATCAAGGAATATTCCATCGGACCGGAGCAGATCATAAATATGGATGAAGTGCCTTTGACGTTCGACCTGCCTCTCACTAGGACTGTTAACAAGAAAGGTGAATCGTCCATCACATTGAGAACCACAGGTCACGAGAGAACGAATTTCACTTGTGTTCTTGGCTGCACAGCATCTGGAGTAAAGCTCCCGCCGATGGTGATTTTTAAGCATCTCACAATGTGTGATTTTGTCTGGGGATTAGTGACCTGACTTTTGTTTTGTTGAAATGTTAATAAATGGGAGCTTCCCCAAACAGCCATCTCTTTCCCGACAATCCCCTCTGTGCACGAAGCCTTACATATGGTAATTAAACATCAAAACACCCGCGGCTTATAGACCGGTGCGGCTTATATATGTAAAAAACTGTCAACTCTGCAGGTGCGGCTTATACACCGGTGCGCCTTATAGTCCGGAATTTACGGTACTGCTACTTATTCCTTCAAGTATTGACAAATGCTGCGTATTCTTAAAAAAAAGTCTTGGTTGATGTAGAGTGTGTTGCATAATCATTACATACATACTGTTGACAAAATGTACTATTGTAAGTCGCTCTGGATAAAAGTGTCTAAATGACGTCATGATGATCGCAGATTGGAGGGAATAGAATAGAATAGAATAGATGGAAGAAAAATAGTTGGTGAAAAAATATCCTGAGAGTCTGAGGCTCTGTGGGAATCTCCTGGTATTTCACTGTTTCACACAGACTCTCTCTCTCTCTCACACACACACACAAACATACACACACAAACACACACACACAAGCACCCACCCAAGCATGCACACACGCGCGCGAGCGCACACACACACACACACACACACACACACACACACACACACACACACACACACACACACACACACACTGCTGACTGGCTCTTTGATAAAGACCATTTGTCTTATTTTAGAACACATGTTGAATGAGGAATATGAGAGGAAACATCTGTGTGTGTGTGTGTGTGTGTGTGTGTGTGTGTGTGTGTGCGTGCGTGTGCGTGTGCGTGTGCGTGTGCATGTGTGTGTGTGTGTGTGTGTGTGTGCGTGTGCGTTCGTGTGTGTGCATGTGTGTGTGTGCCGCAGACTCACCAGAGACTTGCAGCATCTATTCTTTTTATTTTCCCATTCAGGCCGGCGAGCGGAGAGCAGAGCTGAGCAGAGCAGAGGGGGTGGGGGGGATTTCCCGCTCTCAGACTGATGAAACCTTATAAAGCTGTGATGAGCACTGCTGCCTGACTAGACCAACAACTCATGTTGTTGGTCTACCATCTGCTCTATCATCTGTTAACTCATTTAAATCCAAGCTTAAACTCTCTCTGATGAGTCACACATAGTCCACATACATCACAGCTACACCTCACATCCACATTTTAATTTGGCTCTTATGTTAAAATAAAAAATAATAAAATAAAAAATAAAATAAACTGCAGTTTATTATGCTGATTTTATTTTTGTATAGGCAATTTTTCTATGTGCAATATACGGGATGATGTGTGCGTGTGTGGGTGTGCGTACCTTTATTGCTGTATTATTTTTGTGATTTTAGCATAGTTGTGTGTGAATGTGTGTACTTCTATTACTGTATTGTTTTACTTGATTTTATATGGAGCTCCGCCGAGGGTATCTTTTCATTTGTTTTTCTACCGTTGTTTTGTTTCCTTTCTCTTGTTTCTGTTATATTGATGACTTTGTTATTATTGGTTTTCTGAGGTAGAGACCAAGTATATAAGTATATATACAGTATATATATATATATATATATATATATATATATATATATATATATATATATATATATATATATATATATATATATATAAGTATATAAGCCCAGATAGGCTTTCATGTCTCTACCAGTGGGCAAGCCCACACCCTTCCCTCTGAGGATGCGGAAGTGAATTGAAAAGCTGTAGTTCCTCGAATGGCCACTAGGCGTCGGGGGCAGTAGGCATTCCCCCCGTGTTAAAATGCCCGACTTTGTAACATGATTAAAGTCCCTGGAGACCAGAAATAATGTTTTATTATTTAGCATTTTGAGTTCATCACATCACAGGAACCTATGTTAACTCATTGAGTGCCAGCCACTTTTGGAGAACGGACGCTCCCAGTGCCAGAGTTTCAGAGCGTTTTCAGTGATTTCTCGAGGCCCACAGAATATTGTGTGATATTACTATGTAAACACTGAACATGCACAAAGAACGATGAGACTCTCTTCTATCATCTGCAAAAAAAAGTTTATTGATATCATTTTCCGTTCTTTAGTTATCAGCCGGAGAAGATAGGTTGATTTCAGCAAAAACACACGTTTCAATTTAGAAGCTGAGATATTCAGCCTTTTGTGAAATGAAGCATTTCAAGCACATCACTGACCATGAAGGTAATATTTTCTGATGTAATGACACCTCAAAAATAATTTCCTTCAATAAAACAGTGAAAACAAAGGAATTTTGTTTGGCCAAATAATATTTTTTAGCTGCAACCAGCAGCGCTGGCCCCTGCGTGCGCAGACCCTACACCTTCTTGCTGGTCTTGATTTACTGCTGGTGGGCATCATATTCTAGCTTTTTTGCCTGTCTCTGTGCATCGAGCCTGCTGCCTGGGTCTGTGTTTACTGTCAATGGTTGTATACTGCCCTGCGTGCCCCACCCCCCTCCTCCTCCTCCGTGGGAGTGTCTCTGGGGCTCTGCTGCGAGTGCGTTTGCTCTGCGTTTGCTCGGTCTGCACTGAAAAGTGCGCTGCATCCCCCCGCTTTTTCACAGCGTGTCGCCGGCTCCCAGCTGAGAATAATGTAACTTTTCAGAAAGACGCTGGTGTCGGCAACTAAATCATATGGAGGGGCTATCGCAGCGGAGACGGAGGGGCTCAATTGTGGCAGCAGATTGACTGCTGTTCACAGGCACAGCTAACGTTATGCTTCATGCATATCGATGCGATTTCCGTTTCCTCATGACTTCTCTCTTTTTTCCTCGCCTTTCTCTAATCTGGAGAGCACTGTCGCCACCTAATGGGTCGGTAAAATAGGTTATACACATTCAACATGCCCCAAAATTTTACAGGAGATGGATCTGGCTTTGATCCACGTCCCACCATCAAAAAACGCAATTGACGACTTTAGTCGTCATTGGCACTCAACGTTACTAAACGAATTGACGACTAAAGTCGTCATTGGCACTCAATGAGTTAATAAGCCACCAGCCAAATTTGAACGATGATGAACGTCGCAAAGTATATAAATTTAGGTTTGACAGTCATGACAAAAGTCATGAGAATCAATTAGATTTTAGACTGTCTTTTCTCCCGCTGACTGTGTGGGCGTGTCCCGTGTGTGTGCGTGCAGGACTGCAGGTCTCCCCCGAGAGAGAGAGAGAGAGAGAGAGGGAGGGAAACGGAGAGAGAGGAGAGAGAGAGAGAGAAGGAAAGAGAGATGGAGAGTGTATGTGTGTGTGTGTGTGTGTGTGTGTGTGTGTGTGTGTGTGTGTGTGTGTGTGTGTGTGTGTGTTTGCTCGTTGCTCGGCGCATACTGACAGAGAGGAAGAGAGACTGCCGCTGCGAGTGCACAGCGCTACTGTGTGTGTGTGTGTGTGTGTGTGTGTGCGTACACGTGCTTGTGTGTGTGTGTGTGTGACAGTGAGAGAGAGAGAGAGAGAGAGAGAGAGAGAGAGCAGGCAGCATAGCTCTCGGCACACAGCACACAGAGCAGGAGGGAGACAGACAGACACTGAGCGAGCGCTGTGGGGGCAAGAAGGTTTTATAAGAACGGACAAAAAATCTTATGACGTCATAAGATCATTCATTTGAGCACCGCGCCCACCTCTCTCTTCAATGAGGAAGTGGAAATCCACACCTTGTAGAAAAGTGGCGATTTTGGGGGTTTGGGTTGAAACTAATGTCTCCTACTTTCTGAGGCACACAATTACTCACATAAGACCCTAAATGTAATAGTTAGAAGGTTTTTGTGGATTTTGGTTTCCAGGGACTTTAAACATCTTTCCAGTCCGGGGCGAAACATGGTTTTGGTCTATATAGCTAATTTCACCTTTTCATAAGAACTGTAGGGGGGTCATTTTTTATATAAGTCGCCCATTTGGAGTAAAATAGATGATAGAAAAGGGGGTGATTGACAGATCGCCTGTCCAGTTATCGCGCAGCTTGCCGATCACGGACCAATAGCAGGCGGAGCTGTGGCTCTGGGAAACTCCCATCTCACGTGAGGTGCGGAAGGACTCAACCCATTCCCTCCCACTCTGCTGACGAAAAATCAAGATGGTGACGGCCAACGTTTGAACTCCGCCAGGAAAACAAAATTTAATGGGATAGATACGTCCATATTATTTATGTCTATGGTCTCTACCTGCACATTGTTTTGCTGTTTTTGTTTTGTCTTTTTATGTTTTTAAAAATGTGCAAATAAAGAAAAAGAAAAGAAAGTGGAGCTGCCTGAGGGGGAAGGCTTTACTGCTGTGGAATAAACTACCAAAAGGCAGTGGTGCCTAAAGGTTAGAGAAGCGAGCTTGTGGTCGTCGGTTCAATCCCCGGGCCCGCAGGATAAATCTGGGTGAGGAAAGTGAAAAGTAAGCGCTTGCCCCTCCCTCATTACCACCTCTGAGGTGCCCTTGAGCAAGGCCCTTAACCCCAACTGCTCCAGTGGAGCTGATCAGTGGCCAGCAGATCAGACTGTGGTTGTACTGGTCAGCTTCCAGGTATGAATGTGAACAGGGCGCCCCTGAAAAAGAGAGCATTGCTCTCAGTGAGACTCGCCGGTATAAATAAAGGTTTAAAATAGTAGGAAAAAGCTTGAACAAAGACCACCCAAATCAGTGTTTTTATTTTACTCTACGTCCCAGAACATGGCACTAATGGCGCTAGCCTTCTCCAGCCACATACACAAGAAGCGTTAGCATTTGAGCTAATGTCACTGTAACAGACTACCCAGGATGCTCAGTTACATTACTAACGTGATTAATATGTCTTTTTTGGGTGATGTACCCCAGCCTGCCAGTATAGCTTTCAAACCATGTCAGGCTCATTTGAATTGTCAATCGAGTTAAAAGCAAAGAAAAGTGCAGTGATGGTTTTCTTATATGGAAGGTAGGAGGTGAAATGATGCCCGTATCATTTTGGAGCATGTGGCCAAATATGACACGTTGCAAAAGAGGGTTGCATGTCAATTGTCACACCCAAAACACGGTCAAGCTCACTGTCAAACGACCCAAAACACGGTCAAGCTCACTGTCAAACGACCCAAAACACGGTCAAGCTCACTGTCAAACGACCCAAAACACGGTCAAGCTCACTGTCAAACGACCCAAAACACGGTCAAGCTCACTGTCAAACGACCGAAAACACGGTCAAGCTCACTGTCAAACGACCCAAAACACGGTCAAGCTCACTGTCAAACGACCCAAAACACGGTCAAGCTCACTGTCAAACGACCCAAAACACGGTCAAACTCACTGTCAAACGACCCAAAACACGGTCAAACTCACTGTCAAACGACCCAAAACACGGTCAAGCTCACTGTCAAACGACCCAAAACACGGTCAAGCTCACTGTCAAACGGGCAGGTGATCTGACAACGAATGCATCACTGGTTTGAGTCTTTAGCTTCTTTAAACTTGGCTTTAAAGGTATACTATGCAACTATTTCATAAAAAAAAATAGGGATGTTCGATATTGGCTTTTTTACCGATATCCGATATCCGATAATGTCCAACTCTTAATTTCCGATACCGATATCAACCGATATCAACCGATACCGATATAAGCGGGCTTTTTTTCCACCAAAATTTCACGTAACAAGTTACATAATGTAGCTTAATGTAGCTGAAGAGTTTAATATATAATATGCATGTTGTGTTAAAGTTGTAAGTGTTAGAGAAGCGAGCTTGTGACCAGAAGGTCGTCGGTTCAATCCCCGGGACCGGCAGGATAAATCTGGGTGGGGAAAGTGAAAAGGCAGCACTTGCCCCTCCCTCATTACCACCACTGAGGTGCCCTTGAGCAAGGCCCTTAACCCCAACCGCAAATCTGATTTGGGCCACTTTTGCCTGCAGTATTAATGTAACGTGCAAAAGTAGCTGCTGTCAGAAAGTTTGCAAGATGCATCTTATGGTTATGAGATTATTATGCATCTTATGCTGTGATTATTATTTTGGTGTTATTTTGAACATCTGATACCATTTAACAAATTCTCCGCCATTGGCGTCTCTAAACGTATTTTAAAAAAATGCTGTCCCGCCATTGACGTCATTGGACGGCAATAAGTGTTTTCACCGTCATGTGAAAATGACGCCGTGTAAATTTCAGCCAGTAGATTGCTCCTGACATACAGTAGCCTACACCAGTGGTTCTCAAATGGGGGTCCGCGAACCCCCAGGGGTCCGTGGCACTTTGCCAGGGGGTCCGCGAAAAGTTTTCAGGTAAAAAAAAAAAAAGTAAAAAAAAAAAAAAAATGTTTTTTTTAATAAATAAAAAAAGATACATGTTACTTATTCCTTCTCAAACTACTTCCTACATGGTGCTAGTCTATCAAAATATCTTGGCTGTCATTGATTGTGTTGCATAGTGGTTTTCTGTACTGTTGACAAATTGTGATATTGTAAGTCGCTTTGGACAAAAATGTAATGTAATAAAAAAATAATTAAAAAAATTGTGCAAAATCTTCATAGTTCAACGAAAATAGTTTATGCTTTAAATCTAAAATAGTTCATGGATTACATTCTAATAACAAACCTATCAAATTAAAAGTCAAGCACGTTACCGTGGAAACAATTAAGCTTAGCCCAAAATCACAAATCAGAATGAGGGGGTCCCCGGTATATTTTCTATCTTGTAAGGGGTCCTTGGCTGAAAAACATTTGAGAACCTCTGGCCTACACAGTAGATTGCTCCTGACATACAGTACCTACACAGACAACCAGTCATCCCCCCGCGCAAGACCAACGCTTCCCGGGCTTCACGCTCAATGAGCCGGATCAATCTCTTTTGTCACACCGGTGTTATGGTAAAAGCTGTGCCCACGGGCGAGTTTGACCGGAAGGGGAAACCAAATCATTATGGGGTTCATAGTTGAGTGTAACACCACCAGTAACCGCCATCAAAGGCATTTATTCGAGTCAGGAGCCGTGAAAATTACTTCATTTACAAAAATGCCATTTCCTGCGCTTTCTGGTCAGAGACTGCTGTTTGTGGTGAAAACGACCTACATTCAGGTGTCGATAACTAAAGAACGGATGAAGGTAGAATCAAACTTTTTTTTCCTATGAAAGTTGAGGCTCTCTTCTCTCTTTTGGGATATTCAGTCTTTATGTAGTCATAGAAGAAAATATTCTGTGGGTCTTGGAAAATTAATGAAAATGATCAAAAACCCTGGCGGTGGCCAGTGACTTTTTCTGAAAAAATGTGGCGGCTAATGAGTTCAACATGAAGTGCCAGTTCACCAAGCCAACTAAACACATGACTGCAGCAGACATGAGAACTCAGTCTGACCTTTGACCTGGACTCTGGCGCTGCTCTCTGCTCTGCCGTGGCTGTTCTCCGCCACACACACATACACACCCTCGTCACGCCGCAATGCATTCTGGATGGTCAGCTTGGCCACGCCCCCGACGTAGGAGGAACGAGAATTGGCTGGTACAGGAGTCTCTGATGGAGAGAGACACACACACACACACACACACACACACACACACACACACACACACACAGAGAGAGACAGAGAGAGCAGACAGAAAGACAGAAACATGATCGTTGTCGTTCCTGTCTTTCTTGTTTGCCAAAACTATTCTAATTGGATTTAATATTGATAGAAAATAATAAATTAATTGATTGACTAATACTGTAGAGCTGCTGCTCTCAGCTAAAAATGTTTAGCACATGAGTTCATATGAATACCCCCTCATGTGGTATTCACCACTTGGTAAGTTTAAATTTTCTGAACGCTTCGAGTTCACGACTTGTGATGTGTCTTGTGACGTTTTCAGAAAATGATGGCCATGGACGTGGATGGAAAGTAAATATATTGTCATTTTAGCCATATAGAGCTTTTCATAGTCATTTTATAATAATTATGTCTGAGGATATTCTCAACAGTCTCATCTTTTTTCCTGTATCATTTCCTGCATTAACTTAGTTTGCCGCTCGCTAGCTAGCCTTAGCTAAATTGTTAGCCTCTGCTGCTTCTAGTCATGCTTGAATGCAAAGCATGACTTCCCAACTTGTAAATACGAGTTCACAAGTTCCAAATGAAGGCAGCATAAAATAAGTCATGTGACAGCAGCAAAAAAAGGGCAGAGAAACTGGAGCGCTTCCTCCTCCATCAGCTGGAGGCTCCATGATCAGTCAGGTGAACAAAGCAGACACAGAAAGCACCACCATGTAAGGACAACGACGGGCAGAGGGGGGTCAGAGAGAGAGAGAGATACAGAGAGAGAGACAGACCGAGAGAGGGAGAGAGTGATACAGAGAGAGAGACAGAGAGAGATACAGCTCTGTACAGGCTGTACATAACTCTTCACATATTGTACATAGTCATGCTGTACATATCTACATACTGTACAGTATTCTTTAACTCATCTGTCTATATCCTACTTCTAAACTTGTGTTACCTATACTATAGCCTTATGTACAGATTTGTTTGCAAAATATCAATACATTAGCCTGGTAAACCAGCCCGTCACGTGAACTCACATTTCATTTGGTTCTGCATGACGGTCTGGACCCAACTCTTCACCCAGTCCTTAGCAGGGGCGGGAGCATGGGCGGGTGTAGTTGCCTTGACAGACAACTCCTTCAGCCAATCAGCGTCGGATCCAATCAAACCCAAATCCACTCGGGAGAATGGCAAAAACATATTTTCCGCCGAGAAACTCTGCGGTTGCGGCGATACTCCTGTACTTGTTTAATTGTTGTTATTGAGTCTATTTCTGCAATAACTGCACTTTATGGCTGTTTAAACTAGACAAACGCTGACATGACTCCTCGAGACGATCAGGCAAGGAGGCGGCCATTATTGTTTTGTTAGTGCAGTGCTAGTGGCGTTCCTGATTGGCCAACAGTCGCTGATTGGCTCTTCCGCTCTGCAGCTTCTGCTAAACCCCCCCCCCCCCCACTGGCTTTGGGGCCAGACGTCACGCAGAACCAAATGAAATGTGAGTTCACGTGACGGGCTGGTTTACCAGACTATCAATACATAGCTCTGTTTACACATCTCTGTATTAAAACAGGGTAACATTAATAGCTGTGCTACATTTTTGTTTATAATTGTGTTATCATTATTATTATATTATATGTTTTATATTATTATTGTGCATTTTTGTTTTGTTTCACACCTGCTTTGGCAATGTAAAGATGTTTTCCATGCCAATAAAGCCTTTTTGAATTGAATTGATACAGAGAGAGACAGAGCGAGAGACAGAGAGAGAGAGAGGGAGAGAGTGATACAGATAGATGGAGAGAGACAGAGAGAGAGAGAGACAGAGGCCATGTCTACATTAGGCCGTATTGCACTTCGTTTGCATCTATTGTCCACACTACCTGTATTGTTTTGAGTGTTAACTCATCCACGCCAAAGACTTGTTTGACGTGTTTTTGTTTTTATTAGTGCAGCGCGTAGTTCAAAGACTTCCCCAGCCTGTGACATGGTATCAGGTCCCTAGCCTCAAAGCCAAGCCGACAACACGTTATCAAAAACATACCGCAGCTGTTGTTTTGAAATGAGCAGGAGCAAAAACAGAAAACAGAGAAACGCGCTTCCTTGTGCAGAGGAGAAACGCCATTGAAACACCCCTCGGCGCACAGCACGAGCTGATCGGCTTGCTGCAGGGCAGCGGACATCGATCAGTTGTCAAACCCGTGACCAACATGATCGATCCTGGTCCCTGGACCCCGTTCCTGTGTCCCAGCCCGAAAGAGACGAGACGGAGTCATAACTGTGTGAGGAGGAGGAGAACAGCAGCCTCGCCACAGAAATGGCTTTCACACAGAGCGAAGCAGCACGGCCACTTTCCTGTCGAGGGCGAGGAAGACTGGATTCCAATGCGACAGGACCCGGATGATCTCGCGGTAAGGAGTGTGTGTGTGTGTGTGTGTGTGTGTGTGTGTGTGTGTGTGTGTGTGTGTGTGTGTGTGTGTGTGTGTGTGTGTGTGTGTGTGAGAGAGAGACTACACTGATCTCTGCATTCTATTCTATGATCACACTCACACTGAGTAAACTGTATTGTTGAATGTAAAAAAAGCACTTCATGTATATATATATATATATATATATATATATTTTTTTTTTGTCATTTGTGTCATAACGAATAATATTTACATGTCTGATGTCAATACAGTTCAAAATAAAAGAATTGAGAGCGAGTTCTGCCTGAGATTGTGTGATTTACAAAAATGCCATTTTCTGCAATTTCTCTTCTCAGAGAGACCTTTTGGGTGAAAACAGGGTGTATATAAATGGCTATAAGTAGAGTACAGAACATGCTAAAAGCTCACTTTTTCTTTCCTGGTGAACCCAGAGACGTACATCTTCATTTTGAGGTATTGCAAATCACTTTGGTGCTAATAGATAATTTACTGTGGGTCTTGAAAGATGACCAACAATTATGAAAATCTTTGGCCTGTGCTAAATATTGGCAGTCCTAAACTGGCCATGAATGAGTTAAACATGAAGACTCCGGTCTCCGGCGCCCAAGCCCGTCTTCATAATCAGAATCCATCTTTGAATGCTACTGTGGACTAGAGAGCTGCGCGGGCCTGAAATCTCGGCCCGAGCCCTCCCCGGCCCGTGACATGCAGGCCCGTGCCCGACCCGGCCCGGATGAGTCATGAAATTAATTGGCCCGAGCCCGTTGCGAGGCCCGACATCAATATCACGATATGACGACACATCTCTCTCTCCCTCTCTGTGCATGCTGCCGCGCTGCTGAACTCGTTTGTCCAAAACGTTGCTAGACTGTGTTGCCTAAAGACAAACACTGCAGCTTTCTCTCTGTCTCTCTCTCCCCCTCTCACACATGCTACCGTGGCCTATCAAAATCCACACATATTGTCTCGAGAAAGAGAACGTTAGATCGTTTAATTGCCAACAGCAACAATGCCCACAAACTGAAACATTATGTCACTCAAGCATATCGAAATTAAAACAGCAGACTTACCGTTTATAGCTGCATT
>NC_139627.1:53715740-53904277 GCF_964638095.1 Poromitra crassiceps | reverse complement strand
AGGATTAACCTAGGGGCACCACCTGCAGTGTTGCAGGACCTAATCTGAATCACCTTTAGTCTAATCTGAAAGGGGAGAGTTCTTACACCTTAGACAATAGTTCACCACAATCCTCACAAAGTCACTCTGAAACAGTTGAATTCTAATAAAAGTTGACAATATTTATTATATATAAAATAAAAGAGAGGGATTGGCAATACAGTCAATGAATTCAAGTTATAAATGAGTTATATTCTAAACATTTCAATGCATGGTCGCTAAGTGTGAGGTAGGGATATTTATCTGCATCGAAAGTGTAAAGCACCGGATGAACACTAGAGGGAGGCAGAGTGTGTGTGTGTGTGTGTGTGTGTGTGTGGGGGATTGGTCTCTCCTCAAAATGGCCGACCCGGAAGGACCGACTAGACACAAAATGGAGGATAAGGGAGTGTGCTTTCGGGCCAAAATGGCGATCGACCCAAAATGGAGACTAAGGGAGTGTGTTCTTGGGCCAAAATGGCGATCGGCACAAAATGGGGACTAAGGGAGTGTGTTCTCGGCACAAAATGGCGGTTAGCCGACTAGTAGCTATGTGTGTGAGTATTTATAGAGGAAGGGTCCGTTCACGCGCTTAAGCACGTGCCCGTGAGGGAGAAAATAACACCGTCTAGATGAAAACAGGGCCGCGAGGCTCTTACTTCGCCACGATTAGTTAATCGACTTTGAATTGGCGAAACAAGTTCCTCTCGGCTCGTTTGGCTATACTAGATCCACTCCGTGGATCGGTGAAGAAGTAAATGGCTAGCGTCTAAACACTCGGATTCAGTAATGCATGTATAAAACACAGTCACAGTCAGACATAAACAGTCACAGATTCATTTACAGTATCATATCAGTCAATCATGTATATCTATAGATATATATCATCTAACTCTAAACATTTCTAAGCCCGGACGTGAGTGATCAATTCAGTCTCTTACTTGGCTTGTTCGCTCCGCTCTGCAAACACGGAGGCAGTGGTCTGTTACGGTCGGACTCGCAAGGTTCCTCCAGCGGGGAGGAGGGGTGCTCGTGTAGCGGGCGGCCGCTTGTCCCGAAGAGGAAGAAGCGGAGGAAGGAGCGGGGGTTTGAGAATAGGCAGTCGGTCTCAGCTGGCCACGCTGGGTTCTTGCATCTGCTGTCGTCTCAGTGGAGGAAAGGGGGAATCTCACAGCTCGCTTCTTCGGGTTGAGGGCACTCGCCTGGTCTTAGGCGATGCGGGTCGGTTTCAGGATATCGTCAGGCCTGGTTGCGGCCTTGGCTGCTCGGGTTCGGGCAGGGGGGAAGGGCGGTTTGTCTCGGGATACAAACGCACGTCCTGTCGCGACGATTAGTCACTTAGAACTGAAGTTTTCAGGCTTCAAACCTGTATATGTTTTGGGGTGCAGGGCGTGTCTTTGCTGTGGTTTAGGCATACCGATTGGTTCCCCTTATCTCGCTGCTGTGGGACAAAGGAATCGGCTCGCTCTCCTGTGGTTTTTATCACGGGTGTGGTATTCAAATTGGCCCAAATGGCCAGTTATGTGGGGGTTGGGTGCTCCCACTGTCTCCACCAGGACCAGCCAGTATTCAAACAACATGTCTCTCATTCAATGTCAGTGTTCGTTCAACATGTCTTTCATTCAAATCACTGTTAATTCAATATCAATGTTAATTCAATATCAATATCAATACTCCTTCAATATGTCTGGCCCAACAAATGTGTGCTAAAAAAATAACATAGGTATACACAGTTCCTTTAGATTTAACTTTGTAGGTATAGAAATCATGATGAATTTCTGGATTTTTAATATAAATTAGACTTTTCTATGTAGGACATGTTTTGTCCCGACTCTCAAGAATCAGTGATATATATATATATATATATATATATATATATATATATATATATATATATATATATATATATATATAGAAGATGTAGTGTGCAATATGTCGGGTTATGGCATATTGCACAGTGAAGCCTGGCCTCCCCTTTGCCAGGCACATCTATCAGATGTATGTTTGCACTATATTGAACTCTGGCGCCCCCTAGCCAGTGACGCCTGGGAATAGACTAGGTGACAACCAAGAATAGTTTGGTGGAGAAAAAAAAAGAAAAAAGAAAAAAAAAAAATAGTTTGGTGACTACTGGAATGTCAGTTGACAGGCCGGAAAGAGACGGCACCCGGTACAGGTTGGGTTAGCAACCCAGTCTGGTTCTTTCGTGAGGAAGAAATCCAAAAACGCCACGGTGAGTCTACTGAAAAACTGTGCAAGCACCAACGTAATCCAGGATGGATGGGTGTTATGGTTTTTCCTAGTGGATCAGGAAATCCTCTCAACCATTCATCCCCCGGAAGTGTGAATTGCTCGTCGCAGAACTATGACGTGCAGCGCGCAGGCCTGTGTCTCTAGGCGCCCCCCCTGCGGCCCGGGAGGATGCAGACCTGGTGAGATGAAGGAGAGGCTCGGCCGGGAGAACCACAGTGCCTCGACTCTCCATGCACTGATGTTCTGGTCCCTGTGCCACAGCAGCGGATTGGGGTTTCTTGGACCCGTCCGCTAGCAACATTGCAGAGGAAGATTAAGTGGTCAGATCCGTGAGTGGCTGCTGCTGATACAAGCCGAGGTGTAATTAGCCTCAGCTGGGTCACCTGGGCGAGTGTGTATGATCGATGTTGTGAGACCAAACACCCAACGACCCCAGGTTACATCACTGATGATGTATCCCAGTTGCATTTAGAAGATCGTAGTGTGCAATATGTCGGGTTATGGCATATTGCACAGTGAAGCCTGGCCTCCACCTTGCCAGGCACATCTATCAGATGTATGTTTGCACTGTATATATATACAGTATATATATATATATATATATATATATATATATATATATTATGCTTTAATTGTTTATATGCTTTAATTGTTAAATTGTTTGTTTTATCTATTTATTCATTTATTCCTATTTAATTTGGGCCCTACCCATGTATCTGATGGTGGCGTTGGATTCATGGTATAATATATATCAGGGTAGGAAATTAACTTTTTTTAAACAAGGGCTATTTTTGCCCCTGTGAAATATATTTCGGGGGCATTTTTGGATCATTTCCAAGGCAATTTTATCAAATGTTGGGAAATACCTTAGTTGCACCTATGTAGCCTGACAGACCAATCAGTGACTCTTATCCAAGCATATTTTATTTCGAAAAGTTAATAAACGCAGAGGCGTAATTAGCCTCGGCTGGGTCACCTGGGCGAGTGTGTATGATGTTGTGAGACCCGAAACACCCAACGACCCCAGGTTACATCACTGATGATGTATCCCAGTTGCATTTAGAAGATGTAGTGTGCAATATGTCGGGTTATGGCATATTGCACAGTGAAGCCTGGCCCCCCCTTTGCCAGGCACATCAGATGTATGTTTGCACTATATATATATATATATATATATATATATATATATATATATATATATATATATATATATATATATATATATATATATGTGTGTGTGTGTGTGTGTGTGTGTGTGTGTGTGTGTGTGTGTGTGTGTGTGTGTGTGTGTGTAGATCAATAGCCTTTAATTAAAATAACTGACCTGAAACTGAAACGCCACTCATCTCAAACTAACACAAACAATTCCTTAGTAATTGCTGTCACCCAAACCTGATAGTGTGCTGTTAATTCAGGATGGGCTGGGGGCGTGGCTTGTAGCCTATACTTGTTAATAATTGTCCAGAGGTAAACACCATACATCGCAAATTGACAAAATGCTTCTTACTAATAGGACCTATGATGGACTGCATTTATGACCCTCTACTATGACCCTCGATTCCTAGGGTGGAGACTCTGGAGATGATGCGCCGCCTGTCGTCTTCTCCCCACTGTTGTCCCACTGATGTGACTGATGACATCACAATTGATCGAGCGGCATCACTGATGACATCACAATCGTGACTGAACAAGACCACCAACCACAGACAGACAGCCACCCACTTAGCCAATTTTAACCAAGATTATTGCTTATTGTTGTCTCTTTTCAAATTTATATTATTATTGCTCTGTGTGCTTTTGCTATCTTATGCTATGTTTCATACTCATTGCGTGTTGCTTTTGCTATATTCATGTCCTGTGGAGCCTCCTGGCCTGAGAATTTCACAAGAGTGTAACTGGAGTGACAATAAAATCTTGAAAGCCCTGCAGAAAGCTTGATGTTGACCAGTGTTGGCAAGTTACTTTCAAAATGTAATATACTACATATTACTAGTTACTTTCATTTGAAAGTAATACGTTACTTTACAATAATACTTTCTGTGTAGAGTAACTCGTTACTTATTACACTACGTTTGCATTACTTTTACCGAAACAACAGCAGCAGCAGAATGACATTGCCGCCCCGGAACCAACCCGAAAAATAATTTCAACAGCCTTGAAATCCGTGTAAACAATCCAAAATTCGAAATGTTATTCTTTTTCTTTGTTATTGTCATCTATAGTGGTTATTTGCATAAAAACACACAGTTTGATTAGAAAATGATTATATCTTTTTTAAATGTGTGCTTTCATTTAATCAAATGTAACTCAATTTGTAACTTGAGTTACTTGACAAAGTAACTGGTATAATATTACTGAAATCCTATAAGTAATAATTTATATTACTGAGTTACTGCTAAAAGTAATATATTACATGTAATATGTTACTTTTGTAATGAGTTACCCCCAACACTGATGTTGACCAATGCCCACCCTATACATTCAGAGTTCTAGACTGAAAGCCCTGCAGAAAGCCTATGCCATCCTTCTTGATGTGACAACCCCATACATTCAGAGTTCTAGACTCTCCCTCAGGTTCCTGTTGAAGACACTGAGGATTAACACAGAGGGAAACACTCCTTTGTTGCTAAATAGATACACGCTCACACTTTGCTGTAGTAATGCTTTACTGTAATGCACTGTACTTTCCCCTAGACTACAACGCACTGCATTATTTTAACTTTTGTATTGTTTTTGTGTTGTTCTTTGTGCTGTTTATTGCTGTGCCGCTTTGGGTCAAACAAATTGTGCTCTTGGATCATAATAAAGTTGACCTGAACTGAACTTGCACTGGTTTTTAACCTGCTATGGAGCCAGATCAGTGTTTGTCAGCCAGCATAGTTCAATACAATGAGTGATGAAAAGTTTAGACAAGCTCAGCTAGCTACTTGGCAGAAGATGTATTGAAATAACTTACAGTACTTACACTCAGGGGTGTAGTGGTAAATACAGAGGTGGGTAAGCTATCCAAGGTGAGTAGTTTACCCACCTTGTGTCCCTTCATTGTTTTATATAGGTGATCTGAAAATAGGTGAGTAAACTATCTGCATCATTTCAAAGAGGTGGATAAACTGCGTTTACTTGCGTTTACCCTCCACTACACCCCTGCTTACACTGATGTGCTGATGTGCCTTAGTTGCTGTGTCAACCAAACCTGATACGCAGCATACTTTTTATTCAGGAGGGGGAGGGGGGGGGGGGGGCATCATAGGTTACAGTGTTTCCCAAAAGGTGGGTCAGAACCCACAGGTGTGTCGCACGAGATTTGATTTGGGTCACCAAATAAATGTGCAGAATTTCTTCCACACTGTTTTATTTAAATTGTGGATATTGTTTCACTGATGAGAAATCTAAATGCATTTATTTGGTCTCATTTATAAAATATTTGTGAAATGTTATACAGCTAGACAGATAGCTACACTACGAAGTTACGGATGCTGAAACTTTATACAGCTTTACTTTATACATCGTGTGTGCATGCGCACGCACACACACGGTTTCAGGTGTGTGTGTGCGCGCGTGGTTTCAGGTGTGTGTGTGTGTGTGTGTTCGCGCATGGTTTCCGGTGTGTGTGTTCGCGCGTGGTTTCAGGTGTGTGTGCTCGCGTGGTTTCAGGGGTGTGTGTTCGAGCATGGTTTCATGTGTGTGTGTGCGTGTTCGCGCATGGTTTCCGGTGTGTGTGTGTGTTTGCATGTGCGCGCACACACGTGGTTTCAGGTGTGTGTGTGCGCGCGTGGTTTCAGGTGTGTGTGTGTGTGTGTTCGTGCATGGTTTCCGGTGTGTGTGTTCGCGCGTGGTTTCAGGGGTGTGTGTGTCATTTCAGGTGTGTGTGTAGTACGCGCATGTGTGGTTTCAGGTGTGTTTGTGGCAAGGTGACCTAGTTGGTTCTCATGAGAGAGAGGTTGAGTCAACAAGCTAGCAACCAACACACACACACACATACACACACACACACACACACACACACACACACACACACACACACACACACACACCTTCCCCTCAATGAATGAATGAATGAATGAATTTATTTGGTGATAGGATAAAAAGAACAAAGAAGAGGACCAAATGTCAAACATAAGTTAAGAACAAACATCACAGGAAATCACAGAGGATAAAACACAATAAAGCCCTAGGGCTTATTTCCATTGTGGTCCCCATATGTAATTAAAAACAAATTGTTAATAACAAAACATAGAACACTGATTAAAACAGAAATACGATGCAGCAGCAGTGTGTAAGGCGAGTGCAGTTCCATTAACTTGCATTAAAATAAATTAATACAAGATAAAAAGCAACATAGCATCAGGGGGGTGAACAAATCAGTTAAAAATAAAATAAAAAATAAAATAAAATAATAAAAACTATTAAAACAATATAAAACTAATAAAAAAATAAAATTCATTCATAACTCAAAACAGAGTTAAAGTGGTTGAAATGTGTCCCTGTGAAATGGCTCAGCCCTCACAGACCCTGATACGTGTCAGTAGATGGACAGACGGACGGACAGACGGAGGGAGGGACAGACAGACAGACAGGCAGACAGACAGGCAGGCAGGCAGACAGGCAGACAGGCAGGCAGACAGACAGGCAGGCAGGCAGGCAGGCAGACAGACAGACAGACAGAGAGGCAGGCAGGCAGGCAGGCAGGCAGACAGACAGGCAGGCAGGCAGGCAGACAGGCAGGCAGGCAGACAGACAGACAGGCAGGCAGGCAGGCAGGCAGGCAGGCAGACAGACAGACAGACAGACAGGCTTGCAGGCAGGCAGGCAGGCATGCAGACAGGCAGGCAGACAGACAGACAGGCAGGCAGGCAGACAGACAGGCAGGCAGGCAGGCAGACAGACAGACAGACAGGCAGGCAGACAGACAGACAGGCAGGCAGGCAGGCAGACAGACAGACAGACAGACAGGCAGGCAGGCAGACAGACAGACAGACAGACAGACAGACAGACAGACAGACAGAGATCAGATCTCTGTATCCATCAAGGCGGAAATGCAACATGGAAATGGACTCTGCACAAATCATCAGCATGACACTCAGCATGGGGTGAGTAGATACTGACTGAATTTAACTTTTTTGATGCTGTGTTTGACCTCTGCTCATGTTGTGATGACATGGGCAGCAGGGGGAGCTGTGGTCAACACAACTCACTGAACAGGAATATATATATATATATATATATATATATATATATATATATATATATATATATATATATATATATATATATATATATATATATACATTATATGCTTTAATTGTTAATATATATGCTTTAATTGTTAAATTGTTTGTTTTATCTATTTATTTATTTATTTATTCCTATTTAATTTGGGCCGTACCCTTGTATCTGATGGTGGCGTTGGATTCATGGTATATGTATATTATATCAGGGTAGGAAATTAACTTTTTTAAACAAGGGCTATTTTTGCCCCTGTGAAATATATTTCGGGGGCATTTTTGGATCATTTCCAAGGCAATTTTATCAAATGTTGGGAAATACCTTAGTTGCACCTATGTAGCATGACAGACCAATCAGTGACTCTTATCCAAGCATATTTTATTTCGAAAAGTTCATAAACAATCACAGTTAAAGATCCTTATTTCCTATCTCAACAACACTGTTGATTGTCTGGCATGTTATTAATGTACTTGGCAAAAACATGAGTGAACTATCTGCCCTTTAACGGCGCAACATTGGCATGTGGCCTTGTGCCACATCATGCCAGGGCACAAAGGCAATTGCTCTGACATCGTGAAGAGCGATTTTTCTGAAATGTGTGTTAAAATGATTCAATCACACATCCTTTGCATAGGGCAGGGTATATTAAACTGAGCCCACTGATGCTTACAAAGCAACTGACAGTAGGCAGGCTGGTAGCAGGGCACAGGTGGCCTTAGGGATCTCAGGGCATCACGGCCAGAGAATTCCCACTCTAGCCAGCAGCTAACTACATTAATGCAGGAAATGCAAAGGCATAATGACAGAGGGAAAAAGATGAGACTGTTGAGAATATCAATGTTCCTCAGACATGTTATGCCCTGTGTTGCATCCTTGCCCTCATACACCACAGATTCAATTGACTTTATTAAAACCATCCAAACCGTCCGACCCAGCAGCCAGGATATACTGCTGGTCACTCTGGATATACTGCTGCTCACGCTGGATATACTGCTGCTCACTCTGGATATACTGCTGGTCACTCTGGATATACCGCTGGTCACTCTGGATATTGAATCCTTGTACACCAATGTACCCATAAAGGGTGGTCTAGAGCAGTGATACTCAACTGGCGGCCCGCGGGGCCGCCAGTTGAGTTTTTTTTGTTTTTTTTACAGTGCACCTGAACGCAACATGCAAGATACCCGCTGAATAAGTGTCCAAATGTTCATGTCATTCTGGCCAATACTCCACTTCTGTTATAGCATTTCAATCTGGAATCTGGAATATCTTTCAATAATCTATGATTTAGCTGCTATATTGTCAAATACCGCCGTCTGCTCGCTACCCAGGCACTTATGTATGTACTTAACCTAACTAACCGGTGTGCACAACATTGTCAGACTAAACTCCGGCTGACACCCCAAAAACCGACAATCCGCTACAGAAAAATGTATATTGATTGTTTATTAACTGGCCCCTGGCCTTCTATCATTTCACGAAAGTGGCCCCCGGGCAAAGCAAGTTGTATCCCTGGTCTAGAGGCAGTGGAACAATTTTTCCACCAAAAATAACGGAGCTCTGCTGCCTCTGTGTTGCCTAACCTGCCTTGTCTGTTAGAGCTCACAGAGACTGTGCTAATGAACAACTAGTTTATGTTTGAAAATGACTTTTTTCTTCAGGTTTCGGGGGTCAGCATGGGCTCCAAGGTGTCACCCAGTTTTGCCTCACTCTATGTTGGACAACTGGAACAGGACATCATTCTGAATGCCACCAACAATCCCTTCCTACCGTACATCTCTACATATAAAGGGTACATAGACGACATCTTCTTCATCTGGACCTCTACTGAGGCCCAGCTTTGTGATTTCTTCAACTTTATGAACACACAGAATGCTCATCTGAGGTTCACCATGAACCACGACCCCTTCAAAATGAACTTTTTGGACATTCTGATTATCAACAACAATGGGACTCTGAGCACAAGTCTGTACAGGAAACCCACTGATAGAAATGCATTGCTCCATGGACAATCTTATCACCCGACTCCTTTGAAGAAAAGTCTTCCTGTTTCCCAATTGAACCGTGTACGTCGTATTTGCAGCTCTGACTCTGACTTCAATAAACATTATGTCTGATCTGAAACTTAGATTCCTTCAAAGGGGGTACAAACCCCACTGGTTGATTGAAGCATCCAATCATTTTTCCAAGGTTACACAAATAGAGTGTTTAAACAAGACCAGGACCAAAACTGGGGACAATAAGATCACGTGTGCTGTGCCATACTCACCTTTGGCCAAAGATATGGCCTCTATTATTAAAGAACATTGGCATGTCTTAGCCACAGACTCATCTTTAAAAACAGTTTTTGATCAACTTCCACGTGTGGTTTTTAGAAGACCTCCAAACCTCAGAAATATGTTGGTGAGGGCCGATTGTCCACCTAAGCCCCCCCCCCCCCCCACTTTCTTGGGTCCAGTCGAACCTGGTAACTATAGGTGTGGACGTTGCCAACAATGCTCTGGGGTATAAATGACCCCTAGTCATTGGTATATGGTACATATACTGTACGTACATATATATGGTATATATGGTATACACCCATAGTCGATGTATATATATTAATAAAAACGAATAGAAAATAGCAGGTGAACGAAATTCAACTTCAAATAGAGCAGCATCACTCATCGCGGCTCTCAGTGCGCTGCGCAATTACGCATGCAGTATAGGCCCGCAGCGGAGATGCAGGAGAAGAGAGCCCGAAAAGGAATAGGCTAAGCATACGTCCATTTTGTGTTGGAGTACCTGTCCAGACTGTGCTAGGGAATATTTGATCTATTTCAGACCATCTTTATTTACCTGTTTCCATTTTGTCCCTTTGGATAAATGGTATTTGTATGTTTTTAAGATTTAAAATGGTTTCTTTCCACTATGATTGGTGGGTCAGGTTGACATGTTTAGATGTTTTGACATGTTTAGACTTTTGCTCTTAGAGTATTTTTTTATTTCTATATTTCCATTGTTAATGGTTAATGGCAGATGGGATGTTGGTGTGCATATGCATTTTCCTTCTCTCAATTACACAGGTGTCTGTCATCCCACCTGATCTCATCATGTGACTGTATCATGTGACACTTGACCACTATATCTATGATGGCGTCCTGGACTGTCTTGTCTGATGAAGAGCATGTAGCTCGAAACGCGTTACAACAATAAATCTGGAGAAGAGGAGCTCTGCGGTGTGCGAGTAGTTTTTATTCTTTTTGCCTCAGACATGTTATAAAATGAGTATGAAAAGCTCTATATGGCTAAAATGACAATATATTTCCTTTCCATACACCTCCATGGCGTCCGCCATTTTGTGAAAACGTCACACGAGACACGTCACGAGTCGGGATCGCAAAGCTTTCAGAAAATGTCCATGTCGTGAACACCACATGAGGGGGCCGTTCAAGTGGACTTCTGTCATATTCATGGTAAACACGATCCCACTTTAAGAGCCCATTAGGCCTACTCCTTACACCAGGGGTTCCATTAGGCCTACTCCTTACACCAGGGGTTCCATTAGGCCTACTCCTTACACAAGTGGTTCCCAACCTGTTTTCACATGATGTGACCCAACTTTGAAGTCAGAAAATAAAAACTAGGACATTCAAGTTTCGGTACATCGGTAATATCATCAGTGACATCATCAATGATGTCACATGTAACAGTATGCTGACTTCTTTCCTCAGAATTCTAACTTTTTTCTCAGAATTGTGACATTAAAATCAGAATGCTGACTTTTTTCCCTCAGAATTCTGAGTTTAATGTCAGAATTCTGAGAATTCTGAGTTTAATTTCAGAATTCTGACTTTTTCTCCAAATTCTGGCATTAAACTCAGAATTCTGATTTTAATCTCAGAAGTCTTCTGGCTTCCCCCCCCCCCCCAGAATTGAAGTCAGAATTCTTATTTCTAATCTTATTTTCAGAATTCTGACTTCATTATCAGAATCCTGACAAATTCAGAACTCAAATACATTTTTCCCATATGGCCCAAATCCTCTTTGGTAGTTAAAGAAAAGGGGTCGGCAACCTTTTTGAGATGAAGTGCCATTTTCAAATTTGCTTGTCAATCAGTCAATCAGCCACACAAAGATTAATGACTCACACATCACAATGTAAATCTCCAACAGATGTGTAATATTATTCCATCCAAAATCAGGCCATTTAAATGAGAGCATTATACCAGATACATAGCACGCTCCTTCTCTGTCTTCCACGCTTGCATTTTTCATCTGCTTTCTGCTGCCATGGAAGACAACTGATCAGAGACAGGAGTGGGTCACTACTATAAATATCCTAAATAACATGCCGCGCAACTGCAAATGACTGTGAAATGGTAATTTGGCAGGGCACTCCAACATTCCTACCAAAACATTCAGTTGTGCACTGATTGCTACTGTGCCACAAGTTACCCCTTCGCGAGCCAGAGGTGACACCCGGCCATAGGTTGCTGACCTCTGCCACACCTGACTACAGAAGTTGTTGTGTGCCACGTACCACATGATCTGCTGTAATGGATTTGATTCATCATCACAGACTGCAGACATTAAACCATCAAGATACTGTAAGGATTGTTCAGACTTCAGGTAGGGCCTGGTTTTTAAATAAACAATTATGGCTCGGGTCGGGTAGGGCTCGTTATGCTCGCTGAAGCGTTTTTTTATTATTATTTTTTTTTTTAAAGAAATGTTTTTCCAAAAGTACATTTTCATCATCACAACAGCTCTGTGTCATTGTCAGGCTGTACAGAGCAAGAGACACGCTCCCTCAGAGGTCTGCTACCCGACGGGTCCCGAGACCCGGTGCTGGGTATTGGATTGTCTCGGGCCCGGGCCGGGCTAGGGCCTAGATTTTAAGAACATGGTAAGCCAGTAAATAGCTTCAAAGGGCTACTCACTGAGTGTGTTCATAAGAACATTGAGTAAAACAGTATTTTGAATTGTCAATAAAACATGTATTAAGAGCCAAACAAACAGAAAGAGTCTTGTGGAGTGAGATTTGGGAGTGCTATGTGAATGTGACTAACCTCTAAATTGGGTAAAGTTACAATGACTTGCTCTCCACTTCAAGCTGTCCTTCACTTGTGTCAGTGGATGCTGGTTTGATCTGTGTCAGGAAAGGTAAAACAAATGTGGTGAGTCTGTAAAAACACATGACAGTCAGTCAGGCCCTCAGTGTGGACAGTTACCCGTTTTGCCCAGGAGATGGCGATATTGTCTGCACTGACGCACAGCTAAACACTAGCTAACAACAAACTATGTTGTGATTGGCCTACATTATGTTATGTCGTCTAACAGCTTATGTTTAGGCAAGTAAAACATATTTGTTATGTTTAGGCAAATAAAACATATTTGGTTATGTTCAGGCAAATAAAACATCTTTGGTTATGTTTAGACAGGTAAAACAACTTTGTTAAGGTGGGTTGGTTGAGGGTTAAATTAAAAAGGTTAAACGATGCGCACGAGCTCCATCCACCCCGACCACAGTGCCCTTATTGGCCAATGCTATCAATAGCAGACTCTATAAGGTTGATAAGATATGCATGTATCTACAGATAGTTGATATGCAACATATTTCTGCTGCTATTTTACTCTAGCGACCAGGCTGCAGAGAAAGCACACAAGCCACTGTGATGACAGAGAGAGATCGTAGCTGGCAGATGAAGAGAATCTGTCATGTGAATGAAGTAGAGAGAGGAAAAAGGTGAGCTGAAAGGCAGTTATGGAGACAGTCTGCTGTGTGACCCTGAGTTTATAGGGTGAGAATCACAGTCAAGTTCATTAGCTGCAAGGTTCTTTCTGCATAAAGCCCAGTTTATACAGAGAGAAATGGCTTTAGGGAGGCACCCCACATATTAATGCTTCCAGCAGCTAACCCTGTAGCTAACCCTAGTCATGCATTCATTCTTCACTTGAGCCATTTTGGGTGCAATAATGAACACTTGAACCATTGAGGTTTTTATAGTTGGAATTGCAGTTGAATAGAGGGGCTGCTCGTTGGACGTGACCAAGAGCGATCAGGAAAGGACTGGAGATCTGAACAGACAGTGCTCTGCCTCTGTCTCCATGGCTGCAGGTAAACAGTGACTGCCCTCTGGTGGTGGTATCACTTACTATGGGGGTTGCCCTTCAACCGTGGGAGGTAAAGTTGAGCAACTATGCACTTGTGCATAGCTGCTTAGCAGTGGACATGCTGCGGTGAACCGCAATGGAGGGTCCCCCGTGTTGTAAGCCAATGGCAAGGGTAAAAGAGCTAGGGTACCCCTTTAAAAGAGCTAGGGTAGCCCTTTAAAGAGCTAGGGTACCCCTTTAAAGAGCTAGGGTACCCCTTTAAAGAGCTAGGGTACCCCTTTTAAAGAGCTAGGGTAACCCTTTAAAGAGCTAGGGTACCCCTTTTAAAGAGCTAGGGTACCCCTTTAAAGAGCTAGGCTACCCCTTCAAAAGAGCTAGTGTACCCCTTTTAAAGAGCTAGGGTACCCCTTTAAAGAGCTAGGGTACCCCTTTTAAAGAGCTAGGGTACCCCTTTAAAGAGCTAGGGTACCCCTTTTAAAGAGCTAGGGTACCCCTTTAAAGAGCTAGGCTACCCCTTCAAAAGAGCTAGGGTACCCCTTTTAAAGAGCTAGGGTACCCCTTTTAAAGAGCTAGGGTACCCCTTTAAAGAGCTAGGGTAGCCCTTTAAAGAGCTAGGGTACCCCTTTAAAAGAGCTAGGGTACCCCTTTAAAGAGCTAGGGTACCCCTTTAAAAGAGCTAGGGTAGCCCTTTTAAAGAGCTAGGGTACCCCTTTTAAAGAGCTAGGGTACCCCTTTTAAAGAGCTAGGGTACCCCTTTAAAGAGCTAGGCTATCCCTTCAAAAGAGCTAGGGTACCCCTTTTAAAGAGCTAGGGTACCCCTTTAAAGAGCTAGGGTACCCCTTTAAAAGAGCTAGGGTACCCCTTTAAAAGAGCTAGGGTACCCCTTTAAAAGGGCTAGGGTACCCCTTTTAAAGAGCTAGGGTACCCCTTTAAAGAGCTAGGGTACCCCTTTTAAAGAGCTAGGGTACCCCTTTAAAAGAGCTTGGTCACCCCTTTTAAAGAGCTAGGGTACCCCTTTACAGAGCTAGGGTACCCCTTTAAAGAGCTAGGGTACCCCTTTTAAAGAGCTAGGGTACCCCTTTCAGTGAAATTCAATGGCTGCCCTTGTAACAGGCTACAGAAAGTCTACCTCTTCACCCCATATGTATCCAGCCCATCATCATCTCGACAGCAGGGTGACCAGATCCCAGCAAACCAAATGGGGGACAAAGAGTACATTTGTATGAGACATATTCATGCTGATAGGGCTGCAAGTTGCAATTGCTGTTTGCAGCCTGCAACTAACGTTTATTTTCATTATCAATTGATCTGTTGATTAATTTAGACCAATCGATTCATCATTTGGTCTATAAAATGTCACCAAATGGTGCAAAATGGTGATCATTTTCCCCCCAAAGTCCAAGATGACATCCTCAAATGTCTTCTTTTGTCTTGACCAACAGTCCACAACCCAAAGTCTGTCATAGAAGACACACCCGAAAGCCAGAACAAGAGAACTTAAAAAAATGTGTCAGTTCAATTGAATTCAATTCAAAAAGGCTTTATTGGCATGACCATAGTGAATTACAGTGTTGCAAAAGCACATAGTACTACAAACATGAGAAAATACCATTTGAAACATACAAACAATTAAACATATTGTAACATTAGAGTTCGAAAACAGCAACCAATCACAATTGTCAATATGTGTCAACCTGGTGTGTGTGTGTGTGTGTGTGTGTGTGTGTGTGTGTGTGTGTGTGTGTGTGTGTGTGTGTGTGTGTGTGTGTGTGTGTGTGTGTGTGTGCATGTGCTTCCTTGCGTGCGTGCGTGCGTGCGCGCGTGTGTGTGTGTGTGTGTGTGTGTGTGTGTGTGTGTGTGTGTGTGTGTGTGTAGGGGCGTCTCATACCCATTAACTCATTCAGTGCCAGCCACTTTTGGAGAACGGATGCTCCCAGTGCCAGAGTTTTCAGAGCGTTTTCAGTGATTTCTCGAGGCCCACAGAATATTGTGTGATATTACTATGTAAACACCGAACACGCACAAGAACGAGCTGGCTCTATTGTATCATCAGCAAAAAAAAGTTTATTGATACCATTTTCCGTTCTTTAGTTATGAGCCGGAGAAGATAGGTCGTTTTCAGCGTTTTCAGGCTTTTCAAATTATTAGCTGAGATAATCCGCCTTTTGTGAAATGCAGCATTTCAAGCACATTCACTGAGTCTGAAGATAATATTTTCTGATGTAGTGACGTAGTTGTTGTGTGATGCCCTGCGTGCACCACCCGGCACCACCCCCCTCCCCCCCTCCCCCCGTAAACTCCTCCCCACACTGCACACAGCCTCACGCAACCATTATATTTTCGGAGTGCTGCATTTGTGTGCTGCTGTCGGCTCTCAGCGCCACAGCAGGGAAGAGCCAACCCGGATTGCTGAATGGTTTGGCGTCAGGGGCTGCTTTCCTGTCTGCTAATCGGTTGGAGAAACTATACAGACAGACAGACAGACAGACAGACAGACAGGGACAGAGGGGCTCAGTTGTGAGCGCGGATTGACTCCTGTTCGGAGCCAATGTCAGCTCCCGCGACAGAGCAAATGGCTCTGGGAGCATGCATCGGGTTGTCTTTGATCCACGGCTTTTAGGCTGTTTCTCGGACCTGTCTCTAATCTGGACTGCACCGAGCAAGCACTGTCGCCACCTAATGAGTCCGTAAAATAGGTTATACACCTCCAATAGCTTCTATAGTTGTACAGGAGCTGCGGAAGGCTTTGATCGACGTCCCACCGTCAAAAAACGCATTGGACGTCGAAGGACGTCCGTGGCATTCTACGTCACTATTTAATTGGACGTCGAAGGACGTCCATGGCATTCAATGAGTTAATATAAAAAAAGGGACAACAAGAAGAACTATGTATATGGACAATTAGAAATTTAAATAATTAACTCATTGGTTTTGGATTTATTTAGCTTCAAGACTGCGTTTTTGTTCGTGTGACCCGCAACACAGGCTTTGATCATCCCGGGCCACTTACTGATACTTATGCTTAAATTAACCCACTCATATTCTGGCTAGTGGAAATTCTAATTGGCTGGTAACTTTAAAATCTAGCAGCCATATTGGCAGGTGGTCAAAAAAGTTAATTTCAAGCCCTGAGAGCAGGTGGTGACATAGGAGTGAGTGAGAAAAGGATGAAATATTGGTGGTTAAGACTGAATATTGACATCACAACTGTTAATTTAAAATGAGTTATTCCTCTAAACGTGGCTTCAAATGCACCAAATTTTTCACGCTGGCGCCGTTCGGCCCTCAGCAAAACCTGGTAGCGAGGACATTTTTTGTGGCCCTCTCTATCATCAAAGTTACCCATCCATGGGTTACGGCATGACAATATTTGTTCGGCCCCCGGCAACAATCTGGGTTTCTCATGTGGCCCCCCATGAAAAATAATTGCCCACCCCTGCTCTAATAGGCTCTGATTGACTTGTAGTGTGATAGCCTAGGTGTATAGAGGCTACACTTTAACATGCTGATAGTATTTTCTTTATTAGGTTATAATAGAATTAGGCTATAATAGCGAACAGAGGGATATTATAATTTATTCCTAGGGATGTATGGTGTGCCTGTGATTCGCGAGTGTATCGCAGCTCTTATCGGGAATCACTATTCCTAAATATTCCTATTCATTTCTGTGACTTCCTTTCTGACTAAGCCAGAGAGCATCATAATGTGCTCAGTTGACACTTGGTTTCCTACCCCTTGCTATTGAAGTAATTAAGTTCACGGCTATGCAGAAGAGAATATGCAATGTCTGTGATCTCTAAAAGATGTCAACAATTAATTTAATTTCATGTTTTGTCGTATACTACGATTTCAGGATCCCCTTGTTTGATGAGAATAATGCAAAAGCAAAAACCGGAACTATTCTGGGCAGATGGTGACTTTAAGCTCCGTTCTATGAACGAATATAAGACTTCCTGGTGGCCTGGATTGTGGACTACCTGTCGGGCAGACCACAGTATGTGCGCCTGCAGAACTGTGTGTCAGACAGAGTGGTCAGCAATACGGGAGCACCACAGGGGACGGTCTTCTCTCCCTTCTTCTTCACCATCTACACCACGGACTTCACCTACCAGACAGAGTCTTGCCACCTTCAGAAGTTCTCTGACGACTCTGCGATAGTGGGATGTATCAAAGATGGCGATGACGATGAGTATCGGGATGTGGTGGCCAACTTTGTCACATGTGTGAGCAGAACCACCTGCAGCTCAACGTGTCAAAGACAAAGGAGCTGGTGGTGGACCTGAGGAGGGTCAAGGCTCCGGTGACCCCTGTTTCAATCCACGGGGTAAATGTTGACATAGTGGAGGATTACAAGTACCTTGGAGTGTACATTGACAATAAACTAGACTGGGCTAAGAACTCTGATGCACTCTACAAGAAGGGGCAAAGCCGTCTCTACTTTCTGAGACGGCTGAGGTCCTTCAACGTCTGCCGGACCATGCTGAGAATGTTCTATGAGTCGGTAGTGGCTAGTGCCTTCCTCTATGCTATTGTGTGCTGGGGCAGCAGGCTGAAGGCAGCTGATGCCAACAGACTTAACAAATTGATCCGTAAGGCCAGGGACATTGTGGGGCTGGACCTGGGCTCTCTGACTGCGGTGTCAGAGAAGAGAACGTTATCCAGGCTACGCTCCATCATGAGCAATGACTCGCACCCACTCCACCGCGTGCTAGTCAAACACAGGAGTACATTCAGTGAGAGACTGATTCCACCGAGATGCAACACGGAGAGGCACAGGAAATCATTCCTGCCTGTGGCCATTGGTCTATTTAATGCCTCTCTTAAAAGAGCACCTCGGAGACGCTCAGTCTCCCTGAGACTGAGACAGCCGATAGGCTAACTGGAAAAGTGCCTGGCTGAGCCACGTGTAACGTATAGGGCAAGCCGAATAATATAAGTTCAGTGTGCAATAAAGATAGGCTAACTGGAAAAAGTGCCTGGCTGAGCCACGTTTAACGTAGGGGGCAAGCCAAATAATAATATAAGTTCAGTGTGCAATATAGACAATTGGCACGTAAGGTATACTTACTCTACGTATTTGCTTACTTAGACGTACTCCACTATTTTGCTCCTACCGCATTTAATACTGTTTACTGTTTACTATTTATACTGTTTATACTGTTTATTCCATGCTATGTTGTGTTCTTTCTTCTTATTCTTATTATTTTACTATCGCATTACTGTATTTTATTTTTATGCTATGTGTGTTATGTGAACGAGCAACTGTAACTTGTCCCAATTTCCCCCCGGGGATCATTAAAGTCTTTCTGATTCTGATTCTGATTACTGTATGTCCATGGTTTGATCAGGTCATCATGGACAGATAGACAGAGATATTCTCCTCAGATTGGAAGCTAGCAGCATTATCGACATACAGTACATGAACCAGAGAAATCCATTTGGAGATTGGTTTGTCTTCTATACTGTAGCAATCATCAAAGTTTCAGTAAGCAGGATCAGTATCGTGGCACATTCCAAGGGCATTTATATGGTCTGGTTGTTTCCAGGTCTGTTTAATTGGACCAATCTGGGAATTTATTAGTTAAAAACAAAACAAAAAAAAAGTATATACTTTTTTTTAAAGCGCGTTCTATAGAGCCAAAGTGAACTTCACTTCCTGCCTTTCTCCCTGTACCAGCGTCAGAAAAAAATACAATGGTGGTGAACCTAGACAGACGTTACTTTTTTGATCCCGTTTGAATTGTGATGTGTTTGTCAATGTAAAAAGATAACTTTGCAAGTCGAGAAAGTCGCAGTTTGTGGTAAAACTGTGGCACTATAAGTTATAAATCAGAAAGCACAACCAGTCGCATAAGTGATGTCTCTCCCGCCAGTCCATGTTGTTGATGGTGTGACGTATAATGTGCGATACGAGAGATGTAGTCAATTGACAAAACAAAACCTTATGTTTCAGTTTCAGGACAAACTGCAACTTTCTTGACATGCAGAGCTATCTTTTAAAGCAGCTACGAGCAAGATTTTCGATTGTTATTAAACAGTATAATTACAATATTGATGCATCACATCTTAACTATAATAGTAGCTGAGACCAAAGCCGTGTGAATCGGAGATTGCTCTCTTGATGCTTATAGAGTCTGTGTCTGTCTAACCTCGCGTCACCAGGGGGCTCTCTCTCTCTATCTGTCGGCCGGCGGGCCGGATAAACCCGGAAGTGAAATGAAACGGTTCACGGCAGCTGCCTGCCTTCCGCCGTTTCGCTCTGCCTAGCAACAGACCATAAACAAGGAACACGCCATGCAGGGAATTGCTACTCTCACGAACATCTCTCGTTATATTCTAACAGTTTTTTTTTTAAGTAATTTTGTTATTTTGTGGTTATGGCCGAAGTGGCTGCCGCAAACCGTTTCATTTCACTTCCTGATCTGCCTCGGCCGCAGACAGACTAACATCAAGACCACACTCGCCGATTCACTCGGGGTTCAAGCGAGACTACTCTGCGTTGGTCTCGTCTACTATTAGAGGTAAGATGTGATGCATCGATATTAAATTTAGACTGTAGCTGCTTTAAATTGACAAAGTTATACATGTGTACCCCGTGGCACAATTCAAACGGGATCACAAAAGTAACGTATCGTATGTCTCCGTTCACCACCGTTGTATTTTTTCTGACACTGGTACAGGAAGAAAGGCAGGAAGTGACGTTCACTTTGGCTCTCTATACCTGAATAACCATGCTAATTCTACTGAGCGCACACGCTATTAGGAGCGTGCCGACAGATTTTCATGGAAATTGAAAATCTGTCCTGACAGATTAAGTCTAATCTAGCAACACATTGCCATTTCAATACCAATACCATTCAGCACTGCTCCCCCACTCCTTTTTTGTAATTTGCTTGTAGAGGGACTTAACCATGACTCCAACACAAAGTCAATAAGGTGAGACATCTTGAAAAGTCCCTCGTGTAGAGACTCATTATTCTTCTGTAGTGCATCGAACAAGATGATTGTCATCTGGCATCTGGTTTTTGTTCTCCTATTCCAAGATGGAGGCAAAACTACTATATATATATATATTTATATATATATATATATATATATATATATATATAAATGGGGGGGGGGGGGGTGATTAATTGTTCAGCATTCCCCCACATATGTGGATGGTTTGTGTGCAGCTATGCAGGAGATGATATAACCTTGAGAACCTCTGCAGTGCCTATGGCCCATATCAAAATTGTTGATCTCAGCGGATGATGATGATGGTATATATATATATATATATATATTACACACACACACACGTATGCTAAGAATATATGTGTGTGTGTATATATGTGTGTATATACTGTATATATACACACACACACACACTGTGGCAACTCTGATTCAATCCAAGACACAAAAACAGTTTTAAACGCCGGAGCGTTGTTTTATTCACCAAAATGAAACTCTTCCCTTATCGGGGTATGTCCATGAAATAGCTCAAACGAAAGCAGGCTGGGTTAGCCTGGGGCCAGTGAGGGGGTTTGCTCCCCACCACGTAGCCAGGGCTCCGTTCCTCTTTTAATTGCTCCAGTAACGTGCCTGTGGACGAGAGGAGAGAGGGTCTGTCAGGCAACATCATATTATGACACGAGTATGTTTAGGGAGAGGAGTGGAAATCTGACTTACCGCCCGACAGCAAGGAGCGCTTCCTCCTGGAGGAAAACCGGCCACACAGTGAGTTTCAGAGCGGCGTCTGTTTTCTAGGGCCACTGATTGGGGGATCTGTTCCAGCCGGGCGCTCTGTTCCTAACAGCGCCCGGCTGCTAGCGGTCCCACTGATTCAGGATATAATTGGGGAAATACCTATCAGTGATGACGCGTCCTAGACAGCGTTTCTGTCGGGATCCCCCAGCTCTGACGTCACTGTGGTGGCTGGCTGTCCTCCTGCTCTCACCTGTCAGGGGGTAGGCTGACGAGACTCCACACCTCCTCCCCCTAAGCTCGCTGCCAGTGCGGGGAGCTTCACTTTCCCCTGCTTCATCTCGGCGTGACATGGCGTCTGCGTGTGGTATCTCTCTTCCTGGTCTGTGTTCCACTTTGAACTTATAGTTCTGAAGTTCCAGGAACCACCGCGTTACCCGTTCATTTTTATCCTTGTTCGTCGCCATCCATTTGAGGGGGGCGTGGTCCGTGATGAGGGTGAATACCCGGCCCCAGAGGTAGTAGCGTAGGTAGTGAATGGCCCACTTCACCGCCAGGCATTCCTTCTCTACGGTCGAGTAGTTTCTCTCATGTTTAAGCAATTTTCTACTTATGAAGGTAACGGGGTGTTCATCCCCGTCTATTACCTGCGCCAGTACTGCTCCTATTCCTGTTCCTGAGGCGTCTGTGTGTAGGACGAACGGTCTTGCGAAGTCTGGGGCTATAAGCACCGGCTCTCGGCAGAGCGCCTCCTTTAGGGCACAGAATGCGGCGTTTGTTTCCTCCGTCCATTTGACATGGTGGGGGAGCTTCTGGCGCGTTAAGTCATACAACGGGGCTGCTATGGTGGCAAAAAAAATTACAAATTTTAAATAATATGCAATCAGGCCCAGGAAGGATTTTACCTGTTTCTTCGTTCTGGGCTGGGGCCAATTTTGTATCCTCTCCACTTTTGTTATTTGGGGTTTTACGCACCCCCGGCCTATGGTGTATCCCAGGTAGTTTGTTTCTGTCCATGCCAATTTACATTTCTTGGCGTTGGCGGTGAGTCCGGCTCGGCGGAGGGCTCTCAGCACCGCTTCCAGCTGTGTCATGTGCTGCTCCCAGCTGCTGCTGTGTATGACGATATCGTCTAGATATGCCGCCGCATAAGCGCGATGGGGCCGGAGGACTCTGTCCATCAGGCGCTGAAATGTGGCCGGGGCGCCGTGTACTCCAAAGGGGAGGACTCGGTATTGGAACAGGCCGTCGGGGGTCGCGAATGCGGTTTTGGCTCTCGCCCGTCTGGTTAGGGGTACCTGCCAATAGCCTTTGGTGAGGTCCAGGGTGCTCACGAATCGAGCGGGCCCCAGCCGCTCGATTAATTCGTCTACCCTTGGCATCGGGTACGCATCAAAAGTGGATATTTCATTAAGTTTTCTAAAATCATTGCAAAACCGAAGCGTCCCGTCTGGCTTCGGCACAATGACAATTGGGCTGGACCAGGGGCTGTGGGACTCTTCTATTACGCCCAACTCGAGCATTTTCTTTACTTCGCCCCGGATTGCTTCTCTCCGGGCCTCGGGGATGCGGTAGGGCCGCTGTCGCACCACTTTCCCCGGTGTCGTCTCAATGTCGCGTTGGATAGCGTGTGTCCGTCCTGGCAGCTCGGAGAAAACATCATGGCTCCTTCCTAGGAGCTCCTTGAGATCTTGTAGTTGCTCTGGCCCCAGGTCCTGTCCGATGTCCACGGGAATCGTCTGAGGGGGCTTGGGTTGTGCGTGGGTGAGGAGGGCTAGGGGGCCGGGTCTCTCGGCGTCGTGCCATGGCTTCAGAATGTTTATGTGGTATATCTGGTGGCCTTTTCTCCTCCCCGGCTGACAGACCCGGTAATTCACTGGCCCGACCTTCTCGGTTACTTCAAATGGCCCCTGCCATTTTGCCAGGAATTTGCAGTCATGGCTGGGCACCAGCACCAGGACCTTCTCCCCTACCTGGAACTGCCGGGTTTTGGCTCCCTTATTATAGGTGCGCGCCTGGGCTGCCTGGGCTTCCTCCATGTGCGTCCGTACCAGTGGCCAGACCTTTTTGGCTCTCTCCTGGAGCCGCTCCACATGCTCGATAACATTCCGGAGGGGGGAGGGCTGGCTTTCCCATGCCTCCTTGGCCAGGTCGAGTAGGCCTCGGGGGTTTCGGCCGTAGAGGAGTTTGAACGGTGAGTATCCGGTGGAGGCCTGTGGCACCTCACGTATGGCGAACAGCACGTATGGGAGGAGTTGGTCCCAATCTTTTCCGTCCACGTCAATCAGCTTTTTTAGCATCTTTTTCAGGGTTTGGTTGAATCTCTCGACAAGTCCATCTGTCTGGGGGTGATAAACAGAAGTTCTGATACGAGTGATTTTCAGCCATTTGTATAACGCCGTCATTACTCTGGACATAAAACAGGACCCTTGGTCTGTGAGCACCTGCTCCGCTATTCCCACTCTGCTAAATAGCAGGAACAGTTCTCTAGCGACATTTTTGGCATTAGCGGTGCGTAAAGGTATTGCCTCAGGGTAACGAGTAGCATAATCCACTATTACCAGTATGTATCGGTGTCCTCGGCTGGACTTCGGGAGAGGCCCCACGATATCCATGGCCAGCCTGGAGAACGGGACCTCGATGATTGGCAGTGGAATCAGGGGGTTCCGGTACATTGGCCGGGGGGCCGTTTTCTGGCACTCGCCACAACAACGACAGAACATTTCAATGGCTTTCTTTATGCCTGGCCAATAGAATCTGCGTAGCACTCTATCATACGTTTTTTGGACCCCTAAGTGGGCCCCCAGTTGATGAGTGTGGGCCAAATACAACACTCTTGATACGTATGTTTTTGGTACTAATAATTGTTCTATTAAATCCCCCCCCGGAGTTTTGGCGACTCTATACAACAACCCATGTTTAACAATAAACTGTGGAAAGTTTTGTCTCACCCCGGAACAGTGCTGGCCATCGATGCCAGCGACGGCGCGGCGGCCGGCTTCCAAATTCGGATCGGCCCACTGGGCCGAGGCAAACTCTCCGCGGCCCGGAGGTCCAGGGTCGTCCGGGAGCGGAAACTCCGCGAAAGGGTCCTCCTCGAGAGGAGGCGTGTCAGACTCGGCTGGCCGGGTTGGACCGTCTTCCGCGGCCGATGTTTCGGACTGCGGTCCGTCTGACTCCGGCCGGAAGGCTGGGCAGGCCAGGCGCGGCCGGGCCATCCTTTTTCCCCTCGGTTTCTCTCGTCGGGGCTTCTCCGGCCGACGACCGTGACTCCAGTACCGGCTGAATAGGGGACAGTCTGTGCCTATCAGGAGCGGGACCGGGAGGTTGGGCACCACGCCGGCGGCGACTTTTACGTCGCCTTTCGGGGTCTGGACCCGGATATAACTGACCGGATAGCTCTTCACGTCCCCGTGGACGCACGTCACCGGCATGGTCTCAGTCGTGAGGACCTCCACGAGGTCAGCCCGCACGAGCGTCACCACACTACCGGAGTCGAGGAGGGCATGGGTGTCGGTGCGGCCCACCCGGACCGGCAGTGTCGCCTGCTGGCGAGGGGCTCCTCCGGTGTGGAGGGAGGGCCGTGGTTCGTCTCCGGCGGCGGAAGGCATCGACACATCCCGGTCGGGGCAGGACCAGGAGAGGTGGTCCTCTTGTCCGCAGACATAGCACCTCCTCAGCTGCCGACTCACTCGGTCGGCCTGGGCCCGAGGGTCCCTCTGGGCCGGGGGCTGTAGCGGCGGTGGCCGGCGTCGGCTGTCTCGGCTGGGTCTGTCGGGTATGGCGGGCTTACGGAGGGGCTCGTTCTGCGTGTGGCGCATCATGTCGGCGCTGACTTGGTGGTTCTCTAGCAAGGCCACCAATGCGTTCAGCGATGAGGGGCTCACCTGGGCAGCATATTTTCGGGCGTCGGGCGGCAAGGAGCGGATGCATCGGTCTATTACGAGGCGTTCTATCCACGGGGGCTCCCCTGTGGAGGTGAGCCAGCTCTGGGTGAGCCTCAGCAAATCGGCGACTTGGGAGCGGGGCGGTTGGTCCGTGGTGTACCTCCAGCCATGGTAGCGTTGCGCGCGTGCAGGAAGGCTGTAGCCGTAACTGGCGAGGATGGCGGTGCGCAGCTTCACAAAGTCGCGGGCCTCTCCCATTGACATGTCCCGGCAAACCCTCTGTGCCTGGCCCGTGAGGAAGGGCGCAATGATGCCTCCCCAGTGGGCTGCGGGCCATCCCTCTCGCACCGCCGTTCTTTCGAAGAGCTCCATATATGCCTCGATATCATCGTCGGGGGTCTGCTTGGTGAGGACATCTCCTGGAGCCCGGGAAGTCGAGCCGTCTTTCTCTATTTTTTTTATCAGTTCGTGTACTGCCTGCTGTAGGTCAGTTTGGCTTTGAATTAGGGCCACCAGAGCCTGTGCTTGCTCCATGGTGCGTGCGGTTGGCGTTGAATCAGAGTGCCTGCATTCTCCACCACTTGTGGCAACTCTGATTCAATCCAAGACACAAAAACAGTTTTAAACGCCGGAGCGTTGTTTTATTCACCAAAATGAAACTCTTCCCTTATCGGGGTATGTCCATGAAATAGCTCAAACGAAAGCAGGCTGGGTTAGCCTGGGGCCAGTGAGGGGGTTTGCTCCCCACCACGTAGCCAGGGCTCCGTTCCTCTTTTAATTGCTCCAGTAACGTGCCTGTGGACGAGAGGAGAGAGGGTCTGTCAGGCAACATCATATTATGACACGAGTATGTTTAGGGAGAGGAGTGGAAATCTGACTTACCGCCCGACAGCAAGGAGCGCTTCCTCCTGGAGGAAAACCGGCCACACAGTGAGTTTCAGAGCGGCGTCTGTTTTCTAGGGCCACTGATTGGGGGATCTGTTCCAGCCGGGCGCTCTGTTCCTAACAGCGCCCGGCTGCTAGCGGTCCCACTGATTCAGGATATAATTGGGGAAATACCTATCAGTGATGACGCGTCCTAGACAGCGTTTCTGTCGGGATCCCCCAGCTCTGACGTCACTGTGGTGGCTGGCTGTCCTCCTGCTCTCACCTGTCACACTGCAAAAACTCCTGATCTTGCCAAGAATTTTCATCTTATATCTAGCCATAAAATCTTACTGAACTTGTTTTAAGAATAATTTACTAATCAAGAGCTTTTTGTGTAAGATGATAAAGATTGTTTTAAGAAATTTTGACTTATACTTTCTTACTTGGTTAACAAATCTTAAAATTAGGTATTTTACAAACAAATTAAGCTAAATTACTGTCAGAGACACAGGTTAAAGCCACCGCCTATTTTCATATTTGTTGTTTAGCTGTGGGAACTCGTTTCAAGACTGCCCAGTAAGTACCATTTGAAGAATCACACTGTGGATTCATTAGTCACATTGATTCCAATGGGATGTAAAACACTATTCCTTTACAAAGCAAGAACAAATCATCAATATCAACTAGGGATGGGACAATATATCAAGATTCAATGTATCACAATACAAGTTATTGTGGGGTAGAAAAATGCACATTCATTAGCTCCATTTAGTTATCACAAATGAGACAGCAAGGGTATTTAAAAGTTTATCCTATTTATTCAGGAATAGTTCAGCATTTAATGATGAATACAGAAAACATCAATAGGCTGGCTGTGGCTATGTACTTACATGCTCCTGAAACCTGACCTTAGCCTTCACAAGTGCATCATATTGGACCCTTTGGTGGGCCGGTTCTGGTCCCCGGGCCGTATGTTTGACACCCCTACCCTACAGTGTTACATTGAGGTAGTTAAAATACAGTATACAAAAATAAAGAAAGAAACCATTTCCTCATACTTGAAAAGACTGCCGGACAGTATTCTGTTTCAGGAAAAATTGTGTATGTGAAATGAGATGAGATGAACTGTATTATCCCCGAGGGGAAATTTGTTTCAGGCACAAAAGGTTGGTACATATAGTGTCAGTAACACAGATACACAAACATCAAAAGCCTCAAAAGTGCAAAAGTAAAGTACATTTTGTGCCAGTGTCGCAGGGAAAGAAGACAACAAATTAATACATTTGGTTGACTTTATTCCCCGCGACACTGGGGCAAAGCGCAGTACACCTAAAGTGCGGCCTCAAAAGTGCAAAAGTAAAGTACATTTTGTGCCAGTGTCGCAGGGAAAGAAGACAACAAATCAATACATTTGGCTGACTTTATTCCCTGCGGCACTGCAAATAAAAAATAAATGTATCAAATGTGTCAAGGAGGCACACAGAAACCAGGACCACTCAGTCTTTAAGTGCAATGACATCACTAAGGTTATATTTTATCAAAACATAATCACTGTTTTCAAATTTAGTGGAATAATATGATGTATAATCAACTAGCTTTTCAGCATCTATCAACTCTGTTGCCTGGGCAAGATTGGGTACAGTGACTTCATATGCTAAAAGATCCCCGTTCAAACCCAGAGTCTCATAAAGCTGATATTCAAAGCAATACAGCGAGGAGTCTACCACATAAATGTATTTTATAAGTCCAAAGACAGGCACTGCATAATTCACATTAGTGATTATCAGAGACTTTCCACATATGTACTTGTTACCATTGAGAATAAGCCACTTGACTGACACTGCATGTTGTATGCCATCAATTCCCAAGAAATCTCTAATCTTTGCTCTGATGTGCTCTATATTTGTCACTTCCGAGACAGGGCCCAATTCTTTCTCATTTACAAAGATTGGATGCTCAGTGCCCATCGCATTTTGACTAGATTCAAGAAGCTGATTATGGTTCACCAACGACTTACAGACATTTCTGAAGTTCAGTTTAGATGACCACTGTTTAAAAAAACAGTGCTTAGACTCAAATCTCATGCACATATGCCTTGTCAAAGGACCCAGAGAAAGAATTTGAGTAGGGAGATGCAGCATGTAATGTTGCTTCGGGGTTACATTATTGTCAGGAAAAAGTTGCTTGAACTGTTTCAGATGCTGCTCAATCGTTTGTTTAAGACTTAATACAGTTTGGAGAGATATAACCGGTGCAAAAAGTATCTGAGCTATCTCAATTAATTCCAAAATAAACTTAACATAAACACTTCCCTTCATACTGTTCAAAAGAAAAGGCAGGATCTTCAACAATATTAGCATTTGCCCAGAAGTTTGTTTCAGTTTGTTATCGTTAGACGCCAAGGTATTGACACTGACAGGACAGGGTTTGTCTCGCACATCAACAGACGAAAAAGGAAAACTCTGCATGGCTGAGTTGAACACGTCCAACTCCATCTGACCTGATAGAATAAGGTGTTTTAACACACACTTAATTTCCATGGGTGCAACACCCTCAAGAATGATGTGCATTATGTCCTGTGGAGTTTGCTGGATGAGGTCAAAGGCTGGAAAATCAAGCAGCTTGCTTTTTCTGTTTATTCCATAGGTGGTTTTGAGGGCAGATCTCAACATGTCTGTGCTGGCCCTTTCTATGTCAGCGCACTGTCTAATGTGCTTTGCCATTGTCCTTTTAGTAAAACTTTGTTCATTAAAATTCCTTTGCATTTCCTCAAAAGTACATTCGCAATGCCTGCACTTGCTATAGGCAAATCCAACTCCTTCCTTAAAGCCAGCAAGCTCATGTTGAGCAAGTGTGTCACCACATACTGAAATTAAAGCACCAAATAAATCAATTTCCCCATTCTGTGTTTGGATTTTGACACCATTATAGAGCAATTTTAAGTCTTTATCAATTCTTTCCAATATAACATCCACACCAGACTCAACAATATCATTAGCTTTTGCTATAGCAAGAAGTCTAATTGCCGAAAGCTTTGACCTAAACTTGGGGTCTATGTTTCCTAAAGTATAGTAAACCATCAGTAATTTGTTTACCGAAGCGTGTGAGCCCAGAGGGTTGCATATCTGTATCCCATCAGAGTACAAGATCAGCTGCAACGCAGTAGGTTTGACTGAAAACAGTGGGTGAGATTTAAAAAGGCTCCCATCAACAATGTCATACAAAAACCCATCTTTGTTGCAGCTTTGTGGTGCAGTGTTGATCATGTCAAAAATCCTCGGGTTGGACAGCAACTGTTGTAGACTCTTAATTAGGGGTATATAGTAAAAACTTTTGTTTTTGATTGCAAGAACCCTTGATTCTCCTTTCTTAACCCTACAAACTCTTTGAGACACCACTATTTCCTCTGGCTTCACTGGGTTAAAAAGATTCTGAATGGTACTGTCCTGCATATAGGTGGTGGCCATTGTGGAGAAAGGATCCAGGAAGTTGTCAAAGGTTGCCAAAGCTTCCTCTTGGAGCTGCTCCATACTCTCCGTCTCTGAATGTCTCTCAAAGACCCTCTTCATTTTGCCCTTCAAGGTATCCACAAGAGCAGCTTGATACTGTTGGACCCCAGACACAATATTGTTGACATTCCTCTGAAACAACATAAAGGAAAGAAATATAATTAAAAATATATCAGTTAGGGATGGGAATTTCATGCATTTTCCTTAACCGTTAGTGGCACACCTTAACTCATTGAGTGCCAGCCACTTTTGGAGAACGGATGCTCCCAGTGCCAGAGTTTTCAGAGCGTTTTCAGTGATTTCTCGAGGCCCACAGAATATTGTGTGATATTACTATGTAAACACCGAACACGCACAAGAACGAGCTGGCTCTATTGTATCATCAGCAAAAAAAAGTTTATTGATACCATTTTCCGTTCTTTAGTTATGAGCCGGAGAAGATAGGTTGTTTTCAGCGTTTTCAGGCTTTTCAAATTATTAGCTGAGATAATCCGCCTTTTGTGAAATGCAGCATTTCAAGCACATTCACTGAGTCTGAAGATAATATTTTCTGATGTAGTGACGTAGTTGTTGTGTGATGCCCTGCGTGCACCACCCCCCTCCCCCCCTCCCCCCGTAAACTCCTCCCCACACTGCACACAGCCTCACGCAACCATTATATTTTCGGAGTGCTGCGTTTGTGTGCTGCTGTCGGCTCTCAGCGCCACAGCAGGGAAGAGCCAACCCGGATTGCTGAATGGTTTGGCGTCAGGGGCTGCTTTCCTGGCTGCTAATCGGGTGGAGAAACTATACAGACAGACAGACAGACAGACAGGGACAGAGGGGCTCAGTTGTGAGCGCGGATTGACTCCTGTTCGGAGCCAATGTCAGCTCCCGCGACAGAGCAAATGGCTCTGGGAGCATGCATCGGTTTGTCTTTGATCCACGGCTTTTAGGCTGTTTCTCGGACCTGTCTCTAATCTGGACTGCACCGAGCAAGCACTGTCGCCACCTAATGAGTCCGTAAAATAGGTTATACACCTCCAATAGCTACTATAGTTGTACAGGAGCTGCGGAAGGCTTTGATCGACGTCCCACCGTCAAAAAACGCATTGGACGTCGAAGGACGTCCGTGGCACTCTACGTCACTATTTAATTGGACGTCGAAGGACGTCCATGGCATTCAATGAGTTAACGATCAATTAATCTTTAACTTTTTTTGTTCCCCCACCCCTCGAAAAAAAAGCATGTCTCGTCTTTTTCTCAGTTAAATTTTAATTTAACCTCACAGTCACACATTAGCCGCATATTATTTCCTTTAAACAAATGGCATCACATACAGCCTACTGAGTCTGAGGCTGGCCGAGTCATGCCGGAAAAGGCAAGGCTGCTCAATTTATGTCGGCGGCAGCTCAAATCACACAGCACAATGTGTGAGAGGAAAAGACACAAACAATAGAAGTATAGGCTAAACTAAAAAGATTCCCAAATGAATTATTGAGCTAAACCAGTTGGATTTATTGTAAAACAAAAACAAAAAATCTGCAGAAACGGCCGGGGGGACTGAGAATGAAAACTTTCTTTTTTGTGCTGCTGGTCAAAGTGGATATAAATTGTATGATCATATTCAGCCAGTGACATGGAAATTTACAATGATGGAGCAAAAAACAACTTTTAATTCAAGGATTTTTTAAGGTCTTTCGAGGCCCAATTCCCTCAAATTCAAGGACCCAACACAGCATAGTTTGAGACACAGATCAAGGTTAATTACTGTTACAACACTGAGAATTGTATAATGGACAACTAGCAGCATTACAGAAGCGCAGACAGCAATTACAAAGAGAGGCTTGAATGTGTGAAATCTTTCTCAACTGTGCTGTGCTATTCCTGATAGACCACACACAGAGAGCGGAATGTATCCCATTTACTAATATAAAAGGAATAGAAAATAGCTTAAATTTATATTCTTGCATAAAATATATAAATTCAAGCTAATTCAATGACCTATGTCTATTCTGCAAAAACATTCAAGGCCTTGGATTTTTTCTCCTCAAATTAACAAACGCTCATGGACTTCAAGGACCTGTGGGGACCCAGAATAATAATCAAGGGTGGCCACTGGGGGGGCTGTGCACCCCAACAAACTCCGCACATGCAGATTTCCAAAAAGGCATGTTTTTCACACCCCCGGATATACAACATACAATTTTGAAGATGTTCACACATAAATAGTTTTGAAATGTAATACCTGGGACAGGTGGCACTTTTCACGGACATTCATGGTAAATGCAGCTGCACGTCTGGTAAGATTTGCGCCTGATGCACCAGCTTCTTCCTGCAAAGATAATAATAATAATAATAATAATACACAATTAGAGCACAGACAAGTTCACATCCATCAAGTGTTGTATGACAGCATCTGTCCAAAGGTTCCACTTGATATTATAGGCTGTGTGGAATGAACCAGTCCGTTTTCACACCAATACATGTAGTTTGTTTGCTCTGGTCTGAATCAGCTGATGAGTTTGTAACCATTTTCACCGGTGTCAGGTCACATCATATGATGTGCCGCAGCGCCCCGGTGTTTTGGAATTAACGCTTATTCACATACTTTCACACCACTTCACTTTGCACACAGTCAAGTTTGAGTACACCTCCTTAAAACCCCTCCCGCCCCCCCCCCCCCATTATAATAATATCTCAGTATATACATGTGCTCCTGCAAACTGGTCACCAGGAAAAGATGCAAACCACCAGGAATACCCCCCACCCCCGCCACCATTTTAGCATGGTGATCACCCTATAATTAATCTTACTGCTACAAAGATACTATGGAGGACATCACTCAAAAAATAAAAACGGTTAAGAGTCCAACTCTGTGAGTGAGTGAGTGTGAGAATGTAAGAGTGAGAGAGACCAATAGATTGCATGAGTGAATGTGAATGATGGGGACATTTACTCTTTTGTTTAGTCTGTGGCATGCTACGTTTTAGCTCTGCTCAAGTGACACATAAAGCCTGTCAGTGATGGGGTCCACCCGCTATGCCGACCACCCGCAATGCCGACCTTAGGTTTAGGCGTGGGGGTGGGAGAGGTTAGGTTTTGGGTTAGGGTCTGGGGGAGGTTAGGTTTAGGCATGGGGGGAGGTTAGGTTTGGCGTGGGGGCTGGGAGAGGTTAGCTCCACCGACACGCTGCACGCCGCCTCGCTCAGCTGGTTCTGCTTGTGGGCTATCGGCATTGCGGCCTGTCGGCACAGACGCGGCACCGTCAGTGATATGCAGACCTACCAATGTTATTGGAAGCTTCTCCATCAACACGGCTCTGCGTTCATTTCACAACCATTTCTCACCTCCATTTTCCAAATCAGATGCATTTTCATCAATTCATTCTTGTTATTTCCATCCCTCATAATCAATCAATTCTATCATTTATTGACCCATCCAGCCAAGCTTACCTGTGACAAGCACTGTTCCCGAACACTGGGTGCAGCAGATCTGTCAATGAAGTCAGGTACGGGTCCAACACCAGCTTCTTCCTTTATGATTACAAAAAGCAAGAATATTCATTGTATATTCTAGTGCCGACTGACAATTAAATCAAGTACCCTTGCCTACAAACGGCAACTTGAATGCTTGTGTTTGACCTGTCCTAGACTACATTTATATAGGTAGGTCACACTTCACCCAATAAGGTAGCTAGGTGGCACTTTGACCTCGTAAACAGGCCCAGGCTATGTTGGTCAAGCCCATGTGGATGGGAAAAGTTAGTTAGCTATGGTTATTCATGTAGTTTTGGCAATGAATAGTTAAATGATGTTGCCCAACTTCGTCGGGGAGCAAAGAAATAACTGTCTGACATTTGGTTCCTGCTGTCATGCCGAGTTTTGCACCCACGCCGAGACAGGGCTAAGGGCCTAGCCTAAGGGCTAACAATAGCATGCTAACGCTTGCTAGCAAACTTACCGAGTTGGTGCTGCCAGGCAGGGGTGGTTCAAGTGTGGCGACATGTGGCGTTACTTCCACAGAGCTGCTCGTAGGAGTGGCGCAGTCAGGAAAAATTGCTGTACCAAAATCTTCTGACCCTACATCTGTGGGTGTCCGTCTCCACCCTCCACTTGGTGGGTATCCAGACGTCAAATACAGAGGGTGTGTTCGTTTAATGTGGCGATAGAATGAGTTGAAAACTCTGAAGTCTTGTTCACAACCATCAATTCCACACAAAACCCAAAAATCCGGACTACGACCATGTACCACATTAATGTGGCTAAGAAGGGATTTTAATGATAACGCAGCAAAAACAAAACATACCATACACCGCCAAGCCGCCATGATGCACACTGAGTTCCGCTCTGCCGACGTCAGTACGTTGCCCTTTGTCATGAACGTGGCCTTGGGGGGGGGGGGGGTTGGGGAGTGACGTAGGTCTTTAAGAATTACTTCTTTGATAAAACATGACCATTTAATTTAACATAACAAAATAATGACAACGGTTTAGAATTACAATCAATGATCGCAATTCTCTTCTGGTACTACAAATATATATTTTTTCTGTATTTTTCTGTATTTTCTGCGCATGCGTCATCCTATTGGCGCAAGGCATTCTGGACGTGGATTTGGCACTTGACCCCCCCCCCCGCCACCAAGACAAGACGCACTTTCAGAGAAACCAGAATGGATTCCGGTAGGAATTAACGCTAAGGTTTGTAGTTACATTATTTTTATATTATTTAGGACCGTGCTGTTCAGACATATAACTTTTTTCCGCCTGCGCTCTTCGTCGGCTACCGTTAGCGAGTTTGCTAAGTTAGCTAGCGTTAGCTTGTCAAATTAGCTAACGCTAATTAGCATTAGCAACGTAGGGAGCGTTATTGGTTTGTTAAGTAGCTAGCTAAAGTACACGTGTTACTTCACGTTAGCTAGCGTTAGAACTGCATTACCTAGCGTTACTTAGCTAACCCTGTGCTTGTTGTGTTTTGCCCGCCAGGCAACGTTTAGCAGCGGACAATATGGACAACTTGGACGCGGGCACATGGTCTGTGTTAGAGGGTAAGTCAAGTCGTGCTTAACATCGTAAAGGCCATTCTTTTTACACAGTTGACAGTTGATAGTATTATTTGTAACAGCACAGCACGGGCACCATGGTAGGAGAATGACAGGTGATTACAATCAAACCATGCACCACATGCAGTCAATGAGCTGTGTGTGTCATGGGAATACTATGAATACATGTCACATGAAGTTTTGTGTAAGGTCCAGTATAGAGAGAGCTTGCTTCTAACTGCACCCATTGAATTTCTTATTCACTAACATTCTAAACCTTACAAAGCAACAATGAATGTTTTCAAAATGTCTATGAATCTTGAATATAAAGGTATGTCTGTGGATCTGCTGCACACAATAGACCCCTTTTTCAAGTTGGAAACCCTCATTAGTGTTTTGCTTGCACCTGTGTTTACCCTGCCTTTTTGACATAAAATGGCCCCTGTGCAAAGAGTCTATATTGGAGATGAGCCTGCTGTATTTTATTTTCTACACATTTATTTAGATTTGTCTTAAATATGGCTGTCCTAAATGACAATTTTCTTCTAGATTAATCTTTTTTTTTTATATATATATATATATATATATATATATATATATATATATATATATATATATATATATATATATATATATATATATACATACATACTGAACCTCAAATTCAAAGGATTGCTGACAGATAATGTTTAAACTGAAGTAATATGCAGTTAAGATAATAACTGGCAAATAAATGTTGGAGTGTGGGGCAAGAAAAGTAATTGATGATGATTTATTTGATGATTTGGATCAAACAAGATGCCGGTGGTATTGTGCAGTGCAAATTTCACCAATTTTGTCTTGAGCAGTTTTTTTTATTAGAGGGAACCTTCTTCTGTACTGTTTTGTACGTGTGTTGGAATCCAGAGAAAAAAGAATGCTAACACTTTGTGAGGGGAAGGCATGAAAATCTTGTTTGATGTGTAATTGATATCCATCTTACTAATGTTACAGCCGCCAATATTGATGTGGGGGTTTTGAAAACCCTCAGCCGGGATGACCTGAAGGATCTCTTTCCTGGTCCTGAGAATTTTCTTAGGAGGAAGAAGCTATGGGATGCCATCAGTCCAAAGGTAAGTCTAATACACATTGGAATAGCTCATGTGAATGATGTTGCCAGACATGTCCCATGTTTTTAATAGTTTTTATTGTTTGATCCTTGCAATAGTGTGACGAATACGATGCTACTGACCAAGATGGCAGCAGTTGTAGTGCAAGTGGGAGTATACCGTCAACCAGTGCCATGTCACCATTAGGGATGGGAATTGATAAGATTTTAGCGATTCCGATTCCATTTTCGATTCTGCTTATCGATCCGATTCCTTATCGATTCTCTTATCGATTCTCATTGGGCAAGGGGGAAAAAAAAAAGAGTACAAACGGGTTTATTAACATTAATTTTCTTTTAGATTATTATTATTATAATTATGTATTATTATTCAGCTCTGAGATCAGATTGCTCTTTTCAATCCCATACCAAGCAGGGATCAGTGTGTCTGTTAAACTGGCTCTGTTTGGGGGTTTGTATTTTGGGTTGAGCATCTTTGTCATCTCCCCATAGAAAATATATAGTGGGAATGAATGAAACAGAACTAGTGGTTAGAATGACAACATGCAACTTTGGACATTTTACTTTAGCTGGCATGTCAGACAAACTTAGTCACTGCTCGGGGACATTCGTTTACCCTCGCCTCGGTCATTTTACTCTTCCCAGCTGCCTGGGTGAATGGAGGGGCTAGAGGCTCTAGCCTAGAGCTGCACAAGAAGTACTCGCTGCAGCCTCTGACCCAAAGCGACTACCAGCCCCTGAACCAGTCTGACTCTGAACGTCATCATCCTCTCAATTAAATGGATGGAAATGGAGTATTGGTGAAATCTGGTTTACACAATAGACAGGGTCTGGAGGAGTTTACTCTCCATATTAACAGATGACGCGCTAACGTTAGCCGCGCTGCTGTTAGCCGCGCTGCTGTTAGCCATGTTATCGTCACTCCGTAGCACATCAAAAACGTGACATTCCTCCCAAATTATTGCATGCTGTGTGGACAAATGTTTCTGCATATTGCTAGTATTTCCCCCCTTTGACGAAATAGAGGTTTTGCAAGCATTGCAAGTGGCACTGGTCATCGTTTTGCTTCTGCCTAGAGCCATGGTGGCTGGAAACAAAACAAGGCTGCGTTGCGTGCGTGTCGCAGCGTGTGACGTCATCGCGCATGGAATCGATAGTGGAATCGTTCAGGACGTTGGCTAACGATTCCAAGGAATCGATCCACTGGGACCCGGTTCTCAACAAGAACCGGTTCTCGATTCCCATCCCTAGTCACCATGCCAGCCTCGAACTGCCACCCCCAAATCTCGAACCGCCACCCTAAAATATCGAGCCTCCACCCCCAAACCCCAAACCCCTTCCAAAACAGTGAAATTGCCAGACTCACCAGAGTATGTGGTGTACACAGATGGAGAGTTAGAGTTGGTGCGCAGACAGTACTTTGCATTGCTCCGCAATGGAAAGGAAAAGGATTGCAATATGTCGAAGGAGCTATGTTGCAGACTTATAAGAAACACAATCACCAGCATGGTTGCAATCCTGCGTGCTAGTCCCCTTGGGAATGAAGTGAAATACCCCCCCAAACATGAACTGAGAGCAATGGCACAGAAGCTTGTCGACTATTATCCTATGCTACGGGATGCTGACACAGACACACCATATGTAAGTAATGGTTATTTAAACCCTAACACTGTGTGTGAGGGGGAGGGGGGGGGGGGTCAGCTGGGGCAACAACAAGACAAACAACTTATTAAACATTCCTTTACCACAGGCGACCATCCAGTCCAAATTGTGGAAGCGACTCCAAAATATGAAGTCTCCAAAGAAGAGGCAGGGCTCCATGCCACAACGAGGGGTGGCAAAGAGGTCTCTCTTCGATACAAGCATCACAGAAGATGACACAGATGGTGATAGAAGTGTTTCAAGTGCTTCGACCGTATATTTTGATGACCTCAGTGAAGACAACTTCAGCCCAGGTATATGTGCTGAAAGTGGCTGTCATAGTTCTAGTAGTACATGCTCAAAGGAGTGGGGATGGTCAGGCGCTTGGACAGGCTGGAAAACAACAGCTGTTTTCACAACACAGAGGGGTGTGGCTTCCTACATTGAAATCTCTGTCCATGTCCCCCTCCTGTTATCTGTTTTTGCAGGCCAGCGCGATCTGCAGATGCAGGTTAAGCAGACTAAGAAGCATGGCAAAACCAACAAGACACCCAACCCAAAACCCAATGTTGCTCAAACTACTCCAACTCTTGGCGATGACGTCAGCGATGACGACCTCAGTCCAGGTACTGTATGTGCTGAAGGTGGGAAAAATAAAGCGTGCTGTGATAGTTCTAGTAGTACACGCTCAAAGGAGTGGGGATGGTCAGGCGCTTGGGCAGGCTGGAAAACAACAGCTGTTTTCACAACACAGAGAGGGGTGTGGCTTCCTTCACTGCTCAAAACTATATCAATCGCAAATTTAATAATCGTATGTATGATGTTTCTCTCATTCATGATTTCTCTTCCCTGTTCTTGGTGTAAAAAGTGTTTACATTGAAATCTCTGTCCATGTCCCCCTCCTGTTATCTGTTTTTGCAGGCCAGCGCGATCTGCAGATGCAGGTTAAGCAGACTAAGAAGCATGGCAAAACCAACAAGACACCCAACCCAAAACCCAATGTTGCTCAAACTACTCCAACTCTTGGCGATGACGTCAGCGATGACGACCTCAGTCCAGGTACTGTATGTGCTGAAGGTGGGAAAAATAAAGCGTGCTGTGATAGTTCTAGTAGTACACGCTCAAAGGAGTGGGGATGGTCAGGCTCTTGGGCAGGCTGGAAAACAACAGCTGTTTTCACAACACAGAGAGGGGTGTGGCTTCCTTCACTGCTCAAAACTACATCAATCGCAAATTTAATAATCGTATGTATGATGTTTCTCTCATTCATGATTTCTCTTCCCTGTTCTTGGTGTAAAAAGTGTTTACATTGAAATCTCTGTCCATGTCCCCCTCCTGTTATCTGTTTTTGCAGGCCAGCGCGATCTGCAGATGCAGGTTAAGCAGACTAAGAAGCATGGCAAAACCAACAAGACACCCAACCCAAAACCCAATGTTGCTCAAACTACTCCAACTCTTGGCGATGACGTCAGCAATGACGACCTCAGTCCAGGTACTGTATGTGCTGAAGGTGGGAAAAATAAAGCGTGCTGTGATCTAGTAGTACACGCTCAAAGGAGTGGGGATGGTCAGGCGCTTGGGCAGGCTGGAAAACAACAGAGGGGTGTGGCTTCCTACATTGAAATCTCTGTCCATGTCCCCCTCCTGTTGTATCTGTTTTTGCAGGCCAGTGCAATCTGCAGATGCAGGTTAAGCAGACCAAAACCAACAAGACACCCAACCCAAAATCCAATGTTGCTCAAAGTGCTCCAACTGCAACTCTTGGCGATGACATCAGTGATGACGACCTCAGTCAAGGTATATGCTGAAAGTGGGAAAAAGAAACTAAAGTGTGCTGACATAGTACTAGTAATTACACACACGGAGTGTGGGTGGGGATGGTCAGGTGCTTGATCACTGGTCCACAACTTAACTCAAATCAACACTCAATAACTGTCAAACTAAATTAATGTCTGCAAAACGGTTTGCAGTTTTGCATAAATCAATGTTTTGCATTTAGGCTACGCAGGGAGACGATGACAACAGACATAAACAAGTGCTGCACGTTAGGCTACTTCTGAATACTTCTTGGAAGATAATACCCTTTAACGTCATCACTGAAACACGCTCCGCACCACACAGGGAAACATGAATAAGTGTTGTGCCAACTTCGCCAGCCAGGGGAATGCATTAGGCTATAAATAGTACATTTTAATCTTGTTGGTTAATGAGCGTCAGTTGTCGGTCAGGGGAAAGAATAATTTCCGCCATCCCTAATATGTATGATGTTTCTCTCATTCATATGATTTATCTCCCCTGCTACCAGTGTAAGTGTTTACATTGAAATTTGTCTTTGTCTCTCAGTTCCCAGCTCCCAGCTCAGTCTGCAGATGCAGAGTAAAAAGCACACCAAAACCAAAAGACCCAACGTTGCTCAAAGTGCTCCAACCGCAACTCTTAACGATGACCTCGGCAATCATGACCTCAGTCCAGGTATGTGTTGTTAAAGTTGGAAAATGAAAGTGTGCTAGTATTAGTTTTCTGTACTCTGACTACAATTGCCTCCATCTCAAACACGAGAGTGCAGTGCATTGCTAGGGTTGCACAATATTGGATTTTTCCCATATACGTATTTCCATGATTTAGTTGATAGATATTTTAGAAATTTTTCAATAAGAGTACTGCAGGGATGACATATTTTTGTAGGCTTACCCAGAAGTCCCTGCGCTGCTGGTTTGTAGGGGGAAAATTCGATGGTATTTCTGTATGGGAATTTCGGTTAAATGCATCAAATAAGATCTGTGGTTAACAAAAGTTTATGAAAAGGGAAGTTTGTGTTCACCAAGATAATCTTCACAAATGAGGACCACATTATCTTTGCTGTTTCATAAACTTTTGTTAACCGCACAGATAGTTCATGCATTTTTTTCAACCAACACCATTGGTTCTGCACAGTGTTGCGTTCAAGACAACTCGGAAAAAATGACCACGGGATTAAAAAATCAGACATTTTCTAATTTTCAACACCATGGTCATTTTTCCAGAGTTGTTCTGAACGCAACACTGAAAACCCACCACAGCCTTGGAAATTAGCATGCATTAAAAATTAATTTAATGATGGATTTGTATTGCCTTTAAGGCTACAGACAGACAAGACTGTAAACAAGTGTTGCACGTTCTGAATATTTCTGGGAAGATGATGCTATGCTGATGCTTTTAATCATAATCCCTTAAATGAAACATTTGATCATATGACTAGTTAATTTGCATTTCACCTCAGACAAGACACAACACTGCTTTCAAGTTTGACATTTACCTTTGCTAGAAAGATAAAAACATTTCAGCTTTTCACCAACTAGTGTGCTGCTAGATGAATTCACTAGGTTGACTGTACTGTACAGTGGCGTAGCAGGGCTAGTTAAATGTTGGTAGTAAGGATTTCTGAATTTTAACGGGCTCATGGCATATGCTATGCTGTTTCTGACTTGGATTTTGGTTGTTTTGATTAATCAAAAACATTCAAAATCCTTACTACTGTACTGTACAGTCAACCTAGTGACATCATCAAGCAGCACCCTATACTGTATTTGGCGAAAAGCTGAAATGTTAATCTTTCTAGCAAATCGAGGTAAATTTCAGACTTAAAAGCAGTGTCCTGTCTTGTCTGAGGTGAAATGCAAATCAACTAGCATCATATGATCAAACGTTTTTCATGTCTTTAATATCCAGAAATTTTGACAGCTGCTACTGCTTTCTGATTCTGGCTGATAGACAACCAAGTCAGCGAGGTAGGTTTATCTTCCCTGCTGCTGGTGTAAAGGGTTTACATTGAAATGTCTGTCCTTGTCTCTTCTGTTGTATCTGTCTTACAACAGGCCAGGACAGTCTGGAGTTGCAGGCGAGGCACTATACAACCCTCAGCAAGATGTACAAGAAATCCAACCAGAAACCACCCAACCACAGCAGCGTTGCTCAAATTCTGGACCTCGAGTTTCAAGCCAGGCGGGCCTTCATTGACTCAGATTCAACAAAGGAAGAAGACCGAGCCACAAAAGTATTGGAGGCATATCCATGCTTTAAAGATCCTCGACATGTAAGTTCTTAACTTGCCTCACTGGAGTTTGTGTGCTTGTCTTGCTGTGTTGTATCAAACCTGTGTGGTGGTGGAGTTATAACTGTATTTTGTTGTAGGCAATGGATGAGATGTGTCGCATCCTGGGTGGCGGCAACCACAAATACATTGAGGAAACAAAGAAGAGATGGGCAGACTTCTGTGGCCAGCTCCAGTTTTATGGCGTGTGGAAGAAGGCCCTGAAACCCCCTTTCCCTTTGAATCTGCGTGCAGGTAAGTTACTGTTTCATATAACATATGAATAAGTTTCATCGGGCCTGTGTTGCACCAGGGATTTTACTCTGCATTGTTGAAGTGTGAGTACCCGGATGACAGAAACGTTACTTGAGTAGTAATGGTGTGAACGAGGACTTGAGTACTTGCGCCCATCCCTATATTGGTGAAGTGAAATGCTCCTTGTCAATGATCTGATTAATGAAGGCAGTTGATGATGATTTCAATCATTTGTGTTGGAGAAGGAACACCTTGAAGAGGCAGAAAGCTCCCGCACATTGACTTTACTTTATGCAAGACTTTTATTCAATCTTGCATAAAGTGAACTCCGTGTGCGGGAACTTTCTGCCTCTTCAACTTGTCCTGCTTCTCTGATGCACCTGTGACCTGACACACATGCTAGTGCAGAGACCATCTCTTTTTGAGAGCAGGAACACCTGAAACAGTGTGGGGGCAGTGGTCCGCAAGTCAAGGAGCTGATGTATGTGGCCAGCTGATAAGGTTTATTTAAGTGGGCCTAATGTTGCGCCCCCCCCCCCCCCCCCATTTTTTCCCCTTCCTTAGTGGATTCTACCATTTCCCTCTTGACAGTACTCCCGTCGCTTTTCCCCTCACCCAGTTCACCACCAAAGCGGCTGGTGAATGCCAGTGAGGCACTGCTCCATATCATTCAGGTGAGAATTCTTATGTTGCTCTTCTACTATCAATGTAGCCACTATACTGTGTCCTTACACTTCTACATTACTACTGTTCTCTTGAAACTCTTCTAATCCACATTGAACTGTTTATCCATGTCATTCAATGCTAGCCAATGGAGGATCCATCACTTTTCTTGGACAGACGGCCTCTCTCCACCCCGGTGTTGCTGTTTGAGGGAACGTCCTGCATCCTCGCCGTGGGAAACACACCAGTGAGCACCTTAGCGGAGGATGATTGCTTTGAAGGAATGTTAATGTTAATGGCGTACTACTACACTCTGCACCTGACATACCCCAAATGTGTTGCAACCCTCCTCTCAGTCATTCAAACGGAGGTACTGGTCGATGCCATCCATGATAGAGATGCGACAAGCTCATATAAGAAAGCACTCAGTGAGTGGAAAACATTCATTGAGAAATAGTCCATACATGTACAAATGCATAGAATGTCAGGTCTGTTATTGGCACTGCACTTTTGTTTCCGTTTGCACTATTTGCACATTTGTTGTACCTGACTATATGTAGGACATCCAGCTTAGTCTGCCATTTTTTTCTTTTTCCCTGTCATCAGGTAGAAATATTTTTCCTACAGTATAAGCTTCCAGAAAGATTTTTTCTGTTCTAGCCATATCCTTTTTTTGTTCATCTGTGGTCCATCTCTCTGTCTCCCTCTCTCTCTTGTCTCCCCCTCTCTTTGTCTCCCCCTCTTTGTCTCCCTCTCTCTGTCTCCCCCTCGCTTTGTCTCCCTCTATCTCTCTTGTCTCCCTCGCTCTGTCCCCCCTCTCTTTGTCTCCCCCTCTCTTTGTCTCCCTCTCTATCTCTCTTGTCTCCCTCGCTCTGTCCCCCCTCTCTTTGTCTCCCTCTCTCTGTCTCCCCCTCTCTTTGTCTCCCTCTCTATCTCTCTTGTCTCCCTCGCTCTGTCCCCCCTCTCTCTGTCTCCCCCTCTCTTTGTCTCCCTCTCTATCTCTCTTGTCTCCCTCGCTCTGTCCCCCCTCTCTTTGTCTCCCTCTCTCTGTCTCCCCCTCTCTTTGTCTCCCTCTCTCTTGTCTCCTCTCTCTGTCTCCCTCCCTCATCCACAGTGTCCATTTCTGGGTTATGGTTTTAAAAGTACAGTACTATTGATATCTGTTATTTTGATATCTGTTGCCAAAGTCCAGTCTGTAAGACATCCAGATTATTACAGAGCTGGTGTAAACTGTAAGGTCTGTTATTAGTGCACCATTGTTTCTGTTTGCACTGTGGTTCAGTAATTTGTTGTACGATACTTGACCTGGATATCGAGGACATCCAGCTTCCTCTGCTGATTTTTTTCCCTTCCCTGCTGCAGGTATTTCATTTAGAAACATTTTTCCAGTATTTTTCCTGATTGCAGGAGCTGATGTTCTTACAATATTACAATATGACAATGATGTTCTTACAATAAATATTGTCAAATTTGAATTGCAGTGCTGGTTGTCATTTCAGTAAGTGGGTTTCCTGTTCCTGGTGCCTATTTCAAGATGAGCTAACTTGTTTCAAGTAAAACAGCATAATCATACTCCACTAGTATTAAGTAATCTATGCTTAAATTAGTGATTTATGTCCTTGTTCCTTGGCCTTAATTTTTGCAGTGTGCTAAAATTAAGAATGAAAAGAAAGAATTATTAAGAATTATTTGCTGATATTCAGTGTATTTCACTTACTACTGTGCTGTAGAAACTTTGATAGCAAGTAATGTGATCTAAAAACAAGCATTTTGTACTTATTTCTAACCTTCAGACACTTATCAGAGCCGACTTATTTCAAGACTGGAACAAACTTATTTTAAGATTTCTTGTCAAGTAAAATTAACTAGCTGCATGGACAGAAAATTTCACTAGTATTAAGTAATTTCTGCTCAAATTCTCTCTTTTTTTTCTTGTATTTTGAGTGACCTTTTTTGCAGTGCAGGGGGTAGGCTGACGAGACTCCACAACACACACACACACACACACACACACACACACACACACACAGTTGGGCCTCACCACATGTTTTCAGCCATAGCAGGGGTCATTGGCTGATATATGCAGGTATCACAAAAAGCTCATCTTCCGGAGGGAAAAGGTGTGCAGGTTATTCTCTCCTGCCTCACTTGTTGATTTGTCAGAGTCTGGCACTATAAGTGCTTGTCCTGCTGTTTATCACTCCCAGGCTGAGGGGAGCAGACTCAGTCCTGCTGTTTATCACTCCCAGGCTGAGGGGGGCAGACTCAGTCCTGCTGTTTATCACTCCCAGGCTGAGGGGAGCAGACTCAGTCCTGCTGTTTATCACTCCCAGGCTGAGGGAAGCAGACTCAGTCCTGCTGTTTATCACTCCCAGGCTGAGGGGGGCAGACTCAGTCCTGCTGTTTATCACTCCCAGGCTGAGGGGGGCAGACTCAGTCCTGCTGTTTATCACTCCCAGGCTGAGGGGGGCAGACTCAGTCCTGCTGTTTATCACTCCCAGGCTGAGGGGGGCAGACTCAGTCCTGCTGTTTATCACTCCCAGGCTGAGGGGGGCAGACTCAGTCCTGCTGTTTATCACTCCCATGCTGAGGGGAGCAGACTCAGTCCTGCTGTTTATCACTCCCAGGCTGAGGGGGGCAGACTCAGTCCTGCTGTTTATCACTCCCAGGCTGAGGGGAGCAGACTCAGTCCTGCTGTTTATCACTCCCAGGCTGAGGGGGGCAGACTCAGTCCTGCTGTTTATCACTCCCAGGCTGAGGGGAGCAGACTCAGTCCTGCTGTTTATCACTCCCAGGCTGAGGGGGGCAGACTCAGTCCTGCTGTTTATCACTCCCAGGCTGAGGGGAGCAGACTCAGTCCTGCTGTTTATCACTCCCAGGCTGAGGGGGGCAGACTCAGTCCTGCTGTTTATCACTCCCAGGCTGAGGGGGGCAGACTCAGTCCTGCTGTTTATCACTCCCATGCTGAGGGGAGCAGACTCAGTCCTGCTGTTTATCACTCCCAGGCTGAGGGGAGCAGACTCAGTCCTGCTGTTTAACACTCCCAGGCTGAGGGGAGCAGACTCAGTCCTGCTGTTTATCACTCCCAGGCTGAGGGGAGCAGACTCAGTCCTGCTGTTTATCACTCCCAGGCTGAGGGGGGCAGACTCAGTCCTGCTGTTTATCACTCCCAGGCTGAGGGGGGCAGACTCAGTCCTGCTGTTTATCACTCCCAGGCTGAGGGGGGCAGACTCAGTCCTGCTGTTTATCACTCCCAGGCTGAGGGGGGCAGACTCAGTCCTGCTGTTTATCACTCCCAGGCTGAGGGAAGCAGACTCAGTCCTGCTGTTTATCACTCCCAGGCTGAGGGAAGCAGACTCAGTCCTGCTGTTTATCACTCCCAGGCTGAGGGGAGCAGACTCAGTCCTGCTGTTTATCACTCCCAGGCTGAGGGGGGCAGACTCAGTCCTGCTGTTTATCACTCCCAGGCTGAGGGAAGCAGACTCAGTCCTGCTGTTTATCACTCCCAGGCTGAGGGGAGCAGACTCAGTCCTGCTGTTTAACACTCCCAGGCTGAGGGGGGCAGACTCAGTCCTGCTGTTTATCACTCCCAGGCTGAGGGGAGCAGACTCAGTCCTGCTGTTTATCACTCCCAGGCTGAGGGGAGCAGACTCAGTCCTGCTGTTTATCACTCCCAGGCTGAGGGGAGCAGACTCAGTCCTGCTGTTTATCACTCCCAGGCTGAGGGGGGGCAGACTCAGTCCTGCTGTTTATCACTCCCAGGCTGAGGGGGGCAGACTCAGTCCTGCTGTTTATCACTCCCAGGCTGAGGGGAGCAGACTCAGTCTATTCCCTCATGTGTCCTGTGAGATTGATCTCCCCTTTATTAGGAAACGCCACAGTGGTTTGTTCTGGCACAAATCTCTTGGTTTGACCCTCTTTCTAATGATGGCTGACATGCCACAGAGGGTCAGCTGTGGGGTTATGGACTGACATGGCCCTCACCATGAATCTCACCCTTTCATTAGATTGTAAAATGAGTGGATGTATTTTCATGAGAATACGTGGCGCCTCATGTGGCGTGATATTAAATCAATACGCGTATGCTTACAGCATACATTGGATTCACAAATAGGTCGCTCTGGTTCCACTGCGTCAGCGCTAATGGTGTACACAACCAGCTGTGAAGGTGTCCCCGAATCGATGTGAGCAAACTATTGATCTCAATGCATACGCACAGACCGTCTTATCCAGTATACGTGCTACGACGACGGACAAAGTAATCCCATCTCATCGCATCACAAATAGGATGAGGGATTATACAATTTGTACAAGTCCGTCTTCTGAGCTTTAATAGTGTCCTCTTAACAAAGATCCATTGTTACAAGTAAAACCATTTGGTTGAAGAAGGAAGCCTCTTGAAAGACATAGCAATGCAGTATTTACTGTCAAAAAAGAAAGCTAAAAGATAATATTACCTGAGGTTCATTGTTTTATACCTCGAAAATAGCTGCTGTAATACTGTACACTGCCAGTCAAACGTTTGGAAACACCATATCCCCTTAGCTTTGACCATTTTCCACATTTTAGAATATTAGTAAAGACATCAAAACTCTTAAGTAACACATATTGAATGATGGCATGACCCCAAAAAAAGTGTTAAATCAAAACTGTCTTTTTGATTCTTTAAAGTAGCCACTCTTTGGAAAGAATCTCCAGGCATCAACCTCACTATTGTACTTGTTAAATAATAAACACATTTCAAGCATTTAAGCACAAGCGTTTAGATCAAAATGGCTTTAAGATAATAACAAACATAATATAGTGCATTGCATTCGATCAGCTCAGCTGTGTGCAAACACTTTTGACTGGCAGTGTATATTCATTGTGCATGGTTCTGTATATGCAGATGCTACTAGTAATTAGCTCCCTATCATACTAGATATGATACCTAAACTGGGCAGAGAATAGAGGTGAGGAGCGGCCTCAAATCAGTATTTAATAGGCAGGTAATAAGATTGCAAGCATCTGCAGAGCATCATCTCAACAAGACTTGAAAGCCCCATCTACTGCAGGGATGAATTCATTACTTTAGTTTTTGAAGTATTAAAGATTCACTACCATAGAGACGTCATCATTCAGAAACCACGCCCAAAACGGGGGGGAAACAGAAACCCCCCTCCAATCCTGCCGATTTCCCCTATGATGCGGTGTCTCTATCTATGCTGTGCTTTGGTGGTCTTTTTTCACTTCTACACAGTGCAGCCACTGAACACCATGGTATGTAAAACACTGCTTGCAATCTCGTGCTGTGTCCCACTAACGTTTTACATGACGGAGTGTTATAGCCTGGTGTTGTGGAATTGTTTCTCAGGAGAAAGGTCATTTTGGAAAACATATATGCCAATAATCTTTTTACATGCTAGTTGCACCATTTCCATCAGAAAGCTGTAGATTGAGTTGCACAATGCAAAGATGAAGATGTATAATTACGCTGGTCTTCTGTCATGGCAGCCATGCAGGCAGGACATCTAGCCTCACCCCACCTGCTTTGGTGACATCCTCAGAGGACTTGAGCTAGTCGTGCCTGGATGAAGCACAGAGGTGATCGGATGATAAATATGAGGATCGGTCAGTGCCACTGTCAAAGCCACAGTTAGGAGTAATCATCACAATCTCAGAGGAGCAGGAAAGCAAAATCACTACCATTATCTGCAGAGAATTCTCCTCCGCTTCTCCACTCTGCCGCTTCAATAAAGCTAGAGTTGCATCCTGAATGTACTGGGAGGGAGGGGAGAAAACATGGCATCAGACAGTGGGAGGGAGGGGAGAAAGCATGGCATCGGACAGTGTGTGGGAGGGAGGGAGGGAGGGAGGGAGGGGAGAAAACATGGCATCGGACAGTGTGTGGGAGGGAGGGGAGAAAGCATGGCATCGGACAGTGTGTGAGGGAGGCGAGAAAACATGGCATCGGACAGTGTGGGAGGGAGGGGAGAAAACATGGCATCGGACAGTGTGGGAGGGAGGGGAGAAAACATGGCATCGGACAGTGGGAGGGTGGGAGGGAGGGGAGAAAACATGACATCGGACAGTGTGGGAGGGAGGGGAGAAAACATGGCATCGGACAGTGTGGGAGGGAGGGGAGAAAACATGGCATCGGACAGTGTGTGGGAGGGAGGGAGGGAGGGGAGAAAACATGGCATCGGACAGTGTGTGGGAGGGAGGGGAGAAAACATGGCATCGGACATTGTGGGAGGGAGGGGAGAAAACATGGCATCGGACAGTGTGTGGGAGGGAGGGGATACAGGGAGTTCTGCTTTGTGAAGTACAGTAGTAGTAGTTTTATTTTTTCACTTTGTGAATCTGTTTTTACTTTTGCCAGGGACGATGTGATTTTTTCCTTCTTTTTTCCTTTGCTTATAACTACTTGCTTACAACTATGACCCTAGTAAGTTCAGGAACCGACCCCGAATAATTAGCATCAATTGTCAGCCTGAAGCCCGAGCCCGTCGGGCTGGGTTCAGATTCCGTCGGGCTCGGTCTGAAACTGAGAACTCTAAGCTGTGTGTGTGTGTGTGTGTGTGTGTGTGTGTGTGTGTGTGTGTGTGTGTGTGTGTGTGAGCATGAGCATGATTATGCATGCCAACTTACAGTATAACAAAGGTTTATAATTAAGCAATAGCTCATGACAGGCTGTGGTGCTCATTATTATCACAGCTAAGAGGGGCGTGCCGGACTGGAAACCAGAGACTGGAGTGCTGTGGAGTGGACTGGAGTGCTGTACAGGAGTCTGAGACTGGACTGCTGTACAGGAGTCTGGAGTGCTGTACGGGAGTCTGGAGTGGAGTCTGGAGTGCTGTACGGGAGTCTGAGACTGGAGTGCTGTACGGGAGTCAGAGACTGGAGTGCTGTATGGGAGTCAGAGACTGGAGTGCTGTATGGGAGTCAGAGACTGGAGTGCTGTACGGGAGTCAGAGACTGGAGTGCTGTATGGGAGTCAGAGACTGGAGTGCTGTATGGGAGTCAGAGACTGGAGTGCTGTATGGGAGTCAGAGACTGGAGTGCTGTACGGGAGTCAGAGACTGGAGTGCTGTACGGGAGTCAGAGACTGGAGTGCTGTATGGGAGTCAGAGACTGGAGTGCTGTACGGGAGTCAGAGACTGGAGTGCTGTATGGGAGTCAGAGACTGGAGTGCTGTATGGGAGTCAGAGACTGGAGTGCTGTATGGGAGTCAGAGACTGGAGTGCTGTACGGGAGTCAGAGACTGGAGTGCTGTATGGGAGTCAGAGACTGGAGTGCTGTACGGGAGTCAGAGACTGGAGTGCTGTACGGGAGTCTGGCTGTACGGGAGTCTGGCGACTGGAGTTCGGTGGCTGGGGAGGAGGACCAGTTGAGGTGTTAACAGGAGTCACTGGGGACCCTGGAGACAGGAGTCCAGATACAGGAGAGATAGGAATTGTCGGAGTCATCAGTGTCAGTGGAGACGTTGGTGTCACTGGAGTCATCAGTGTCAGTGGAGACGTTGGTGTCACTGGAGTCATCAGTGTCAGTGGAGACGTTGGAGTTGACCGGAGACTAGAATGCAGGACCAGAGCCCTGCACCGTCCATTGGGGGGACGGCCAACAGGGAATGCCAGGGCATCGGCAGATGCGGCCGATGACTGGGGTTCTGGCTGGACGGTGGCAGGTACGGCCGGAGGAGCCAGAGGAACAGTAGGCTGCTGGACTGCTGTAGAACAGGGACATCTTGGACAGCCAAGAACAGGTGGCTTCAACAGCACAGGAACAGAAGGCTTTTGCAGCCCAGGGCTTTTGTAGCTCAGGGACAGAAGACAGCTGCATCCCAGGAAGAGAGAGTTTCTGCAGGGCAGGAAGAGAAGACCACCACAGCCTGGGAACAGAAGACCACCACAGCCTGGGAACAGAAGACCACCACAGCCTGGGAACAGGGAGCTTTCTGTGCGCAGGATGAGGAGACTGCCGTAGCTTGAGAACTAGGAGCTTACTTGGTGCAGGATGAGGAGACCACCGTAGATGAGAACCAAGAGCTTACATGGTCCATCTTTTTTCAGTTTATGGTAGCTAGTCAAATCTAACGGGAGCCACATGATCCAGAGTAAGGCTGGGCGATATATCGAATATACTCGATGTATCGCGGCTTGTGCCACGTGAGATGTAGTAAATGACTATCGTGAACATATAGTTCGGCTAGGCGAAGGCATGACCCGTCCCTGTCAAGGCAGCGTGGAGGACGAGAGCAGGAACCTGAGAGCCAGTAGTAGAGAATGGGTATGGAAAATGGAGCCAGAGGCGGATGAATTTGTTGCAAAAAGAAACAGCACTGGATCCATCATCTGGCAGTGGTTTGGGTATCGCAAGGACGATGTTGAACAAACAACGGTTATCTGCAAAACATGCACCAAACCCGTCGGCTCCTTAAAGTCAACCCCAGTGAGTCAAGTCAACACAGCGAGGTGCATGTGTGTGTGTGTGCGCGCGTGTGTCTCAAAACAAAGTAATTTTATCGTCACTACACCATTTAAAGAAGCAGATTGATAATCAACTTTAATAATGTTTTTCTGCAAATTGTGTCTCAGCGTTTCTGCGTGGCACTCAAGGTTAGGTCTGGCCAATATTGTGACTAGATGAGACCTAGATCTCGTTTTAGATTTTGTTATGGTAATATCGTGATACTGCATACTCGTCTTTTCCTGGTTTTAAAGGCTGCAGTAAAGTGGTCATTTTCTGAGCTTACCAGACAGACTGTTCTAGCTGTTCTAATATTTGCCTTTACCCACTTAACGTTATTCATTATATCATTATTCACTGATGATTTTTTTTAATCAAAAATCACATTGTGTAAATATATTTTGTAAGAGTCCATATCGCCCAGCCCAATTTACAATTGAAAATCTAGCCCACTTTGTAGAAAATACCAAGATATATCATATTTCGCAATTCAGCCTAAAAATACTGAGATATGATTTTTGGTCCATATTGCCCAGCTCTGCTAAGATCTTTGTTGTCGTCAGTGTTGGGGCTAGTAACGTGTTTTAGTACTAAATGACCATGTTAGTTTTTTCAATTATTGTAATCGGTTAGTATTACATTACATAGAATATTTTTACTCACTGACTTTTTCATGTATACACGAGACTTTACAAAATGTTTGGTCATGGAAATTTGGTTAAAGTCATGGAAAAGTCATGGAAATCCATTGGTCAAAATGTGTATGAACCCTGAAGGGTTAAATCGAGCATTTATGAGAGATTTCAAAAATATCGAGATATATATGGTGTATCGCGATATAGCCGAAAAATATTGCGATATTCTTTTTAGAGGCCATATCGCCCGGCCCTAATCCAGGGGTGCATTATCTTAAGTACCTGAAGGAACAGACTCCTGCATGCTCTGATGGACAGAACGGTCTTAACTAATCTTATACTGTTCTCCCCGCGCTTCCATTAGCCAAATTACATACAGGCATGAGATGCCTTCCCGTCCTCAAAATCACAAGTTCTATTGAAGAAGAGCGCTCAGTGAATCCTCTAAGAATCAATTCCCTCTCTCACAGCTCACAGACAGCTATCTCTTTAACCCATTGATACCTGATGCAGCATTTGTGTGTGTATCCCTTTAAGACCGCGAACCGCATTGACGTGGTTCGCGGTCTTATACGCACACAAATGAGGGATATACACACAAATGCTGCATCAGGTATCAATGGGTTCATAACACATGCCTGACTGAGAATGTACTGTGCAAAAGGCAGATACCCCCCCCCCCCCCCCCCCTCCCATGTCATTTCCACACACGTACTGCTTTGACCAAGATCTTGTGCTATAGTGCAGCAGCCTTGGTGGAGATCTTGTGCTATAGTGCAGCAGCCTTGGTGGAGATCTTGTGCTATAGTGCAGCAGCCTTGGTGGAGATCTTGTGCTATAGTGCAGCAGCCTTGGTGGAGATCTTGTGCTATAGTGCAGCAGGCAGCCTTGGTGGAGAGAGGGAGCTGGTCTCTGGTGGCCTTAATTGGATGAACATTGGAATGATGCAAAGCAGGCGCAGCAGTGCTTAAGATCCTCACGGCCACCTTTTGTGAGGCTGACAGCTGTTGCCATAGATTGCATTCTGATGCTGATTTGATTACAAAACATAACATTTCCCGGGCCAAGCTGGCTAAACCAGTTTAATGTCACTGTGAAGAAAGGGCCACATGCTAGGAACATGCAGGCAACATGTGCTGGCTCTGAAATGTCTGGGAAAGGTGCTGTCATTATGTTTCTAGCCATATTGTGTGGTGGCCTGGGAGAAGCCTGGTGTACTGTAGCAGTGACATGTGACAGGGACTTTGTACCTATACTACAACGTAGGTTGAAAATGAGTTTTGCAGGTATTTTGAGTGAACTGGTTGCTTACATCTGCAGTACATCATGCCGAATAAATTATTTCCATAAAACAAAATTGAAAGTATTTATTTGTTTATTTGTTTGGGTGGAATGCCCCAGGAGAAAATGTAATGTTTAAAGTTTTACCTTTAGACACATAACAGATTCCGAAGGGCGGCGGCCGAAATTTGAGGCAATTTGAAGGCCAATTTAGGGGTATAACTCATTTTAAATAAGCACACTCAAAGACATGGATACAGCTTGTCGTGTTCCACTTTTCTCTCCAAGAGAGAAAAGCGCTCTGCGCACACAGAGAGGGAGGGAGGGTGAGAGAGCACAGAAAGGCGAAACGGGCGCACTGCTCTCCATATACACTGCAGCTACAAGAACATGATATCTGGACAACACTTTTAACCACTCCATAACGCACATGTCCCACTCACTGTGAAGTTCCTGACGCATTCCATCTCACAAACAGTCCTCCATATGCGGGAGGACTCAGAGGTATTCCAGCTTCATGTCGTCACTTTTTCCACATCTGCGTTTGAAGTAGAAGCGACTTGTTGCTGTTCAACTGACGGCTGCTTCCATTTCTTCGTGAATGTAAAGTTTGTCAAACTGCCTTGTTTTCTTTTTTACATCTTGCTGTTGTTTTAAATCTGACCTGACCGCGTGAGTGACGTTTGATTTGCACCTGCGCCGCCACGCTTCGATGTGGTGATGATAAGAATAACATGCATGTCGGTATAGGGGCTTACAGTGAATTTGACAGTGATTGAGCACACTCTGAATCATACGATTAAAATAGCGTAATTTTACGCATTATTCACTATGAAGGTACAGAAAAAGAAATAGAAAATACATGGGGTAATATATATTAGTCAATAATTTAGAGACCCCCCCAAATTTCACAAGTCATGCTTTCAGGGGGTCTACTATTTCTTTAAGGGGAGCCAAAGCCCCCCCAGCTCCCCCGTAGTTCGCACCCTGGGCACATAGACGCGGCACCGATTATTTATGGGATAGGAAAACTACTATCCCAGTGTTTCTCAATGTGGGGTGGGGTACGGGGACCACACGTTCCAGGGGGTCCCCAGGCAAATTGAAGAATTTACAAGACTTCAAAGTTATACTTCAACATTTATGGAGATTTGCCATATTGCCGATAGTAAAATTAGAATCTAGATGCCTTCATCTTCACTGTGTGTACAGTACAAACAGTGGTAAAGCCTCATTGCTACTTAGCTTAGCACTACAATGGCAGTCTGGTACCGCTGCCTCCTCTCGTTCAGTCGCCAAAAATACACATTGCAACAGCGCCAGAAACACTCGCATCACATGTACATGTTGTGACTTCTGTACTCACCACGCGATGAAATAATAATCCAAAGTTATGGTAAACGGTCATTTTCTAAGTAAATCCATAGCGAGCTAACTAACAAAGAGTTTTCCCTCAAAGTTACTTCCTCTTCTGCCTGACACGCATACACTGTACACGGCGCATGCCCCTCAGGGCGCATGCCCCTCAGGGCGCTTCCCAATTTGGGAAGGGGGTTGGGAGCAGAAGCAGAAGTGGTATTTTCACCAGACACTATACTGTTATGCATGCACTTCAATTACATTACAAGCTCGCCAATCTGGGCACCCGAGTGCAGTCTACGACGACTAATAAGACTCTGGGACCAGTGTTAGGCAAGTTACTTTCAAAATGTAATATACTACATATTACTAGTTACTTTTATTTGAAAGTAATAAGTTACTTTACAATATTACACTCTTATGTAGAGTAACTCGTTACTTATTACATTACTTTTGCATTACTTTCACCAAGACAACAGCAGCAGCAGAATGACATTGCTGCCCCGGAACCATCCAGAAAAATAATGTCAACCGCCTTGAAGTCAGTGTAAACAATCCAAAATTCTAAATGTTATTCTTTTCCTTTGTTATTGTCATCTATAGTGGTTATTTGCATAAAAATAGACAGTTTGATTAGGAAATGATTGTATCTTCATTTAAATATGTGCGTTGATTTAAAAAAAAAAAAATCAATTTGTAACTTGAGTTACTTGACAAAGTAACTGGTATAATATTACTGAAATCTTATAAGTAATACGTTATATTACTGAGTTACTGCTAAAAGTATTATATTACATGTAATATGTTACTTTTGTAATGAGTTACCCCCAACAATGTCTGGGACAGATTGCCGATATTTCTGGGTTTCCGGTGTAGAGAGGCCGTCCGCTTCCGTCGTCATTTAGGCTACAGTCTGACGACATCTCTTTATCCCTTTATAGAGATTAGCCCAAATCTCGCCTGGACCTAAAACACCTACAAAAAGTATCAACTCCAGCTCCATTCTTGCATCAATGGGTCTGGTTATTCAGACTGCTAGACTCTGGGTCCCCAGATTGCGAGCACGTCGATGCAGCTTGCAGCCCCTCCGTGGCATTGCACAAGGATGCTTCAACAGATACACAGAGGTTGTCACGGGGATCCGTCCTGTGACCTTGTTTTAGTTAGCCAATCAAATCTATTGTCTCTGATTCATGTGAAAAATACAAAACAACGTAAAAAAAAAAAAAAAAAAAAAAAAAACATACGTACAACGATGAATTGCAAGCTCATTAGTGGCCGCAATTTGTGCCCAATGCGAGGAGGCCCTGAGGCCTGTACTACAAAGCCAGTTTAGTGGTTTAGCGAGGTAACTTCAGGTTTAAACCTGGTTTGGCCGTACTACAAAGCAAGTTAACTTCTTACCGACATATATTTCCATAGCAACTTATGCTTCACACTTAACCTGGTCCGTAGCAGGTTAAGTTGCAAGGATAAGATTAGACCTTAAATCCACCGCCCACGAACCAATCGAATCAGCAGTTTGGAAAAATGGCCAACCCCTTTCTGGATGAGTTTCCCGAAGGAGCACGAATTGTAATGTTGAATGAGTAATGGTAATCAATGTTAATGTTAATCAAGGACTAAAGCCTTGCACTTGTTGGCTATTTTAATTAAGCCCTATACCACTTTGGAATATGTTTTTATATATTCATTTTTGTGCTCTCAAGTAGCCTAGATACGTTGTTTGATCCCGCTGATCGATTGCAGCTGAATAGTGAGTGGAGAAATATCACTAAACCGGCATAAAAAGGTTACATAAACGTCTCCAAAGCGCACGGTGCCGTGTGCGCAATGGAGCTGAGACTGACGTTGGGTTGGAATTGAAATAGTCATAGCTTACATGCTGGCCTACTACATCTAAGCAATTTAATATGGGATCACCTGCACACAGGCGATCCCATATTAAGATGATTCATATCTAGCCTACTCCTGCATTTTGCAGCTGCAAGTGTTGCTTTTGGCCTGTATGATGTGATTGAACTTCATATTTCCAGCATCATTATATGAAATATGGAGATATGCGACTCTGCTGACAATATATGTGACCACAAAATAGGCTATTTTTTATAAATGAAATCTATGCCCGCACATACCGTGTCGTTCAGAAGCCTCTTTTAATTTTATTATCATTCTTTTTTTTATTCATAGCCTATAGGAATTATTCAATCAGTGCGACTAAACATGACATCATTATTATTCGTTGAGCCTAAATGGTCTACGGATTTTGGACTGAGACATTAGGCTACACATTGCTTCCACTCGCAGTTTATTGAGAGGGTGAATTCAGCTGCTGTAGGATACGTGGAGGCAGAAACCGCTCTTCAAATAAATGACTGATGTGAATAAAAGTGGTAACTTTAGACAGTCATTCGGGAACAGACTAAAAATATCCAATGCGGATTTTGATTCTGACATAGTAGTCGATGGCTTTGATGAATGAGGAAATAGGCGTGTCTGGCGCTGTAAAAGCTACGGTTCTGAGCTGAGCGGTCCATATTGCATTGTGATTGGCTAGTTGTTAAAAACCACGCCTCTTTTGCGGGCACGAGCTCGTGTGCACGGGCATTTTCATGTGCACGCGCAGTCAACTTGATTAGAAAAACCTGGTTCGAGTTAACGACTGGCAAACGAGGTTCGTAGTACAAGTTAACTACAATCGAGCTGATCTGGTTTAGACAAACCAGATCAAGGGACAGATCCTGGATCTTCTTATCCAACATTCGTAGTACAGGCTACTGGTTGCTATGGCATGACATCTGAGACTGAGATAATCTCATTAGCTGCCAAAGACCTTTACAGCTACAACAAACCACATCCTGAAGGGGATGCAGTAGGTACGGTAAACACACACAGGATGCAGTAGGTACGGTAAACACACACAGGATGCAGTAGGTACGGTAAACACACACAGGATGCAGTAGGTACGGTAAACACACACAGGATGCAGTAGGTACGGTAAACACACACAGGATGCAGTAGGTACGGTAAACACACACAGGATGCAGTAGGTACGGTAAACACACACAGGATGCAGTAGGTACGGTAAACACACACAGGATGCAGTAGGTACGGTAAACACACACAGGATGCAGTAGGTACGGTAAACACACACAGGATGCAGTAGGTACGGTAAACACACACAGGATGCAGTAGGTATGGTAAACAGACACAGGATGCAGTAGGTACGGTAAACACACACAGGATGCAGTAGGTACGGTAAACACACACAGCATCTCATTCACATTCAGTTCATTCAAAATTCACGCCCTGTACACATAACGATATATTCTCACTTGTCTTTCTCTCCTTCTCGTTAATTGTATTACTTTATTATTATTAGACAAGGAGAATAAACTACAGACTTGTAGTAAAGAGCCCTTAGATACACTGTGGAGATGTGGCACTTTATCCCAATCAATCCCTAAACTGGCAAATCATCTGGGCCAACATATCCTTGTCATCAAGAAACCAAACCACCAGACGATACACTACAAACTCATTCCTATAGGGCATATCTCTCTCAGGGGGCAACCTTCCCACCTGAAGTCCAGGAAGTGTTCCTGAAAGCTGTAGTGTAGATCCTCAAATGGCCACTTGGGGCTGGGTGCAGTATAGGCACTCGCCCCATGTTAAAATGCCAGACTTTGTAACAGGATTAAACATGTTTCCAGTATGGGGCAAAACACGGTTTTGGTCTATATAGCTAATTTCACCTTTTCACAACAACTGGAGGGGCGTCATTTTTTATATAACTTGCCCGTTTTGGGTAAAATAGACGATAGAAGAGGGGATGATTGACAGGTCGCCTGTCTATTGATCGGGCAGCAGCTTGCCCAATCACGGACCAAGGAGCATGACACTATTGGCATATTTATTCACATGGTTTGGGACTGCCCAGAGGTCAAAGGTTTTTTGGGAAAGTGTCCACTACCCTCTCCACTCTGTTGAGGACACACATCCCTATATCACAAGATACATATATACTGTAATATATATACAAGGTAGGGGACACTTTCCCCCAAAAAAAACCTTTGATCTCTGTCATCTTTTTTGTGCATTAATCTGGTCGCCAATTAGGCACTTATGTAACTGACTAAATCCCAGCATTTAATTGCATTATTAGTGTTTATGTCCTTTGTGTATAAAAGTAAAACTTTAAACATTCAATTTTCTCCTGGGGCATTCCACCCAAAACATAAAAAATAAATACTTTCCATTTTGTTTTATGGAAATAATTTATTCAGCATGATGTACTGCAGATGTAACCAGTTCACTGCAAAACTCATTTTCAACCTTGTGCACCAAGCGCTGAATACCTCTATACCCCTGGGAGATATGAAGTCATCATCGACATCGATGGACTGCCATAAGCAAGTAAGTGTGTGTGTGTGTGTGTGCGTGCGTGCGCGCGGGTGTGTGTGTGTGTGTGTGTGTGTGTGTGTGTGTGTGTGTGTGTGTGTGTGTGTGTGTGTGTGTGCGCGTTTATTTTGTACTATTGTTTTCATTGCCTCTTTGTGGGTAGGGTTGCGAGGCGCTCACTCATTTATCAATTAACTAAGCATTAACTAATGATTACAGTACTCTAGTTCGCTCACTAGTTTCTCAATTGACTATACTGATTCACTGCTCCATGACCTTACAGTAGGTGTTACTGAAGAACTGACAATTAATCAATAGTTAGTTACATTAGTTGTAACTACTTAATGTTGTGTAGGCAAATTATAAAGTTTGACCGGCGCGAGTGCTATTACACTTGTTATCGGACTACACAGCAAGAGGCCTACTTTCACAATTTGCAGTGAAGGCCATACAGTAGTATAGACACTTTAAACTTAACATCAACATTCTAAATTCCTCCCAGCTCACTTCCTGTTGCAGTGTTTGCCAGCTTTAACTTCCTGCCAGCTCACTTCCTGTTGCAGTGTTTGCCAGCTTTAACTTCCTGCCAGCTCACTTCCTGTTGCAGTGTTTGCCAGCTTTAACTTCCTGCCAGCTCACGGGATCATGTCTATGTTCCCCGGGTTCTATGTTCCCCGTTTTTCACTAACCTCTCCCAGCCCCCACGCCAAACCTAACCTCCCCCCATGCCTAAACCTAACCTTCCCCAGACCCTAACCCAAAACCTAACCTCTCCCACCCCCACGCCTAAACCTAAGGTCGGCATTGCGGGTGGTCGGCATAGCGGGTGGACACCATTTGGGAAAAACGGGGAACATAGGACCCGGGGAACATAGGACCCGGGGAACATAGGACCCGGGGAACATAGGGATGACCCCCAGCTCACTTCCTGTTGCAGTGTTTGCCCACTTTAACGTCCTGCCAGCTCACTTCCTGTTGCAGTGTTTGCTAGCTTTAACTGACAGGACATAAGCTAGGTTCCAAACTGTTCCCTATAACACAATGCCATGAAAACCATCTATAACATTATTACCACAAGTTCTTGAGATGGGGACTTGTGTCACAGCTAACACACTGACGAAGGGCCTTGGGCTGGACTGAAATGCATAATTGGGTGGAAAGATACTGTACATTTGTGAGTTATGTATGAGATGGTGCAATGGCATGTCAAGAATAATAAGTGTGTAGCCCTAGATCCCCCCCGAGGCCTGAGCAAGCCCTGTCAGGCTCGATCTTATCTGTCAGGCTCGAACTTATCTGTCAAACTCTGCGAGTCTTTTTTGGACCGTCAAGGAAAACCGCTCATGTCCTTCAGTTGTCATATTAGAACTTTATTCTTATATCCTTGTGAGACACACACGTGCACTAACTTCAGCAGTGTTGGAGGAGTCAGAGATGGCACTGCCGGAGCAGGTGTGCTTCCACTGTCTTGCTCAATATTTACTTGTGTCAGGAGTGAAACAGCTGAACTTTCTGTTCATTGACAAGTGCCTTGCTCGTCCAGCGATGACTGTTAACATACATTCAATCCATCCTGTGCCTTTGTGGTACGCATGTGACAAAGGTGTTGTACACGTATCAACGGGAAAAACTATTGCGACTTTGTGGCTGAAAATGAAAAGAACTCAAGGAACGTCAAATCAAGGTGGAATAAACGTATTGAACGAGAGCTGGTCAGTTATGCAGGGTGTGTGCGTTTCATCTCTCATTATTTTGACTAACGAGATCTAACACTATTCACTATAGTGTTATCACATAAGCTGGACAAATGGATCCCATCTTCTAATTGAATATTCCAGCTGCAAGCGTATTGGCGTCTTAGTCAAAGTGGAAGCTTTTGCTACCCTCTTAAGTTATTCTCTCCACTTTTAAACGACTATACTTAAAGGAATTGATTTCCACAAATAAGTCGATGCAGTGTAGAAACAAGTATAGCACGCCATTCTAATGTGGCTTGTTACTTGGTGTCCTAATTACAGAATGCAGCTATAAACGAAATTCTTATTACACAATGTGTCAAGTGCCCTCTGCTCCCCTATACACTGTTTTATCTTAATCACTAACGAGAGAGAGAGAGAGAGAGAGAGAGAGAGAGAGAGAGAGAGAGAGAGAGAGAGAGAGAGAGAGAGAGAGAGAGAGAGAGAGAGAGAGAGAGAGAGAGGGTTTGGGAGACAAGGAACTCGTGATTAATACACAGAGTTGTATAGTGAATATTCATATAGATAGAATACATGTATTATAAAGCTATTGGTCAAAAAGAATATGGTGACCAAGAGTGAACGTCCAATGATAATCTATCGCCTGTTAAGGAAATGTGTCATCACGTGCGAGGTGAGCACCTTCTTCTAGAAGACAAGAGGTTCTCCTTTTGACAATGTTATCTATTGTATCTATGATCATTTGCACATCCCATGCTCACAGTGCTGTGAGAAATACTTTGAGAGTTTCATATTTTAATGTGAAGCACATTGACTATTCTTGAGTTTAGGCTAGGTGTAATGTTACGGCTTGAGTTTAGGCTAGGTGTAATGTTACGGCTTGAGTTTAGGCTAGGTGTAATGTATTCTTGAGTTTAGGCTAGGTGTAATGTTACGGCTTGAGTTTAGGCTAGGTGTAATGTTACGGCTTGAGTTTAGGCTAGGTGTAATGTATTCTTGAGTTTAGGCTAGGTGTAATGTATTCTTGAGTTTAGGCTAGGTGTAATGTATTCTTGAGTTTAGGCTAGGTGTAATGTTACGGCTTGAGTTTAGGCTAGGTGTAATGTTACGGCCGCCATTGAAAAAAGGCTCATTCAGAGGGCAAAATAATAACAAGGGAGTCACGGTCAAGTTGGGAGCAAGTATGACGTATAAACGTGAGTCAAGTATGAAGCTTAGGGGTGGGGGAAAAATCAATACACCATAGTATCGCGGTATTTTGCCTGACGATATTGTATTGATATTTGGACGCCAAGTATCGATATATATATATATATATATATATATATATATATATATATATATATATATATATATATATATATATATATATATATATTATTTTTTGCAGGCCATGCCATGCCAGGCCACTGGGCATCTGCCCGAAGCGCCCGATGGTGCAGTCCGCGCCTGCAGTGGCGTACTGAGTCCACAGAAGCTTAATAATGTAGCCTACACGTGGAGTGACAATATATCGAAATATCGCAATATTCAATATATCGCAATATCGGCGATATCGCAATATCGCAATACTATCGTATCGTGACTCATGGTGATTCCCACCCCTAATGAAGCTATGGGTCAAAAGTTCCTTATTAACCCATTGATACCTGGTGCAGAATTTGCGTGTATATCCCTCATCCGCTCAGTTCGCGGATACCCACACAAATGCTGCATCAGGTATCAATCAAGTAAGCATGGAAATGTGCTGATTTCACATGCTGATTTCACCAGCTCAGCTGATTTCACTCTGTGTGTGTGTGTGTGTGTGTGTGTGTGTGTGTGTGTGTGTGTGTGTGTGTCTGTGTGTGTGTGTGTGTGTGTGTGTGTGTGTGTGTGTGTGTGTGTGTGTGTGTGTGTGTGTGTGTGTGTGTGTGTGTGTGTGTCCGCACACACACTATATTGCTGTCCCATGCTTTATTTTCCCTTCCTGGGCAAAACATTGTTTGTTTGAGGGGCGAAATAAAGCACGGGGCAGCAGTATAGCGTCTGCGGAGATTCCCTTTCTTTACTTTGACTCTCTTTTGGTTCAGTGCCACTTTTTTCAAGAACTTTGGGGATATGTCCATATTCTACTTTTTCTCACATTCTGTCACTAGTCCTGTCCTTTGATCTGACCACTTGGCCCCTGGCCTGGTCTTCTGTCACCAGTGTTGGGCAAGTTACTTTCAAAATGTAATATACAACATATTACTAGTTACTTTCATTTAAAGGTAATAAGTTACTTTACAATATTACTTTCTGTGTAGAGTAACTACCAAAACAACAGCAGCAGCTGAATGACATCGTTGCCCCGGAACCATCCCGAAAAATAATTTCAACCGCCTTGAAGTCAGTGTAAACAATCCAAAATTCTAAATGTTATTCTTTTCCTTTGTTATTGTCATCTGTATAGTGGTTATTTGCATAAAAGCAACAGTTTGATTAGGACATTATTGTATCTTTTTTAAATATGTGCATTGATTTAATAAACTGTAACTCAATTTGTAACTTGAGTTACTTGACAAAGTAACTGGTATAATATTACTGAAATCCTATAAGTAATAAGTTATATTACTGAGTTACTGCTAAAAGTAATATATTAGATGTAATATGTTACTTTTGTAATGAGTTACCCCCAACACTGTCTGTCACTAGTCCTGTCCTTTGATCTGACCACTCATCCCCTGGCCTGGTGTTCTGTCACTAGTCCTGTCCTTTGATCTGACCACTCATCCCCTGGGCTGGTGTTCTGTCACTAGTCCTGTCCTTTGATCTGACCACTCATCCCCTGGCCTGGTGTTCTGTCACTAGTCCTGTCCTTTGATCTGACCACTCGTCCCCTGGCCTGGTGTTCTGTCACTAGTCCTGTCCTTTGATCTGACCACTCGTCCCCTGGGCTGGTGTTCTGTCACTAGTCCTGTCCTTTGATCTGACCACTCACCCCCTGGCCTGGTGTTTGGTCACTAGTCCTGTCCTTTGATCTGACCACTCACCCCCTGGCCTGGTGTTCTGTCACTAGTCCTGTCCTTTGATCTGACCACTCATCCCCTGGCCTGGTGTTCTGTCACTAGTCCTGTCCTTTGATCTGACCACTCGTCCCCTGGCCTGGTGTTCGCTGCAGCTCTGGATGTCCCCATTTCAAAAATCCATGAACTAACATTGCTGCAAAGCAGGCCATCCTCTGTAATGGCTCTGCTGAAATGACTATGGCGCAGTACCAGTCTCTGATATGATGTTATTGAATACACAGAGTCTGCAGCCATGTATGAATAACATACACTCAGTTAATAGCCTGGCTGCCATTCATCTCCGCTGGATAGAAAGTGACTACTTTGAAGCTCTTCGATGTCCGTGAAAAATTGTATTTGATGCGATTCAAATCTGATGAAGAAAGTGCACATTTAAAGTCGAAATGAACCCAACGGAATGCAAGTAGCGCGAGGGTCTGAGAAGTTTCAGAGGCTGAAAACAAATCTTGTCTTGATGACAAGGTTGAGACAAGGTTGAGAGGCGGACCATATAGCGTGTCGATGATTTGATTTGACAATTCTGGGGACTGGCTTTGTCATTGGCCAATCCTGGCGTGTTCCGCCCCCAAATCGAGTGGGATTCAGCATGTTGTCGTGCTACGCGAGTGGGATCCGCCGAGTACCAGGCAGCCAGCGGCTTCTGTGTGGAACGGAGTGGAAAATCTGATGCATGAGTGCTGCCCGCCTGCCTGGAATCTCGGAGGGGCGACCCCTGACAACCAGGCTCTCTGAGGGACGCGCCAGTTACGTTATTGCGATAAATACAATATTCCTGGAATGCGAGTTTAACGAGCCAGTTACATTTCTTTGCATTCTTAGGCATTACCGTTTGATTTATTTTGTATGTTCCATACAATTAGCTTTTTAGAAAAAGCTAGTTAGTTTATGGGCTAGAAATTCTGCCAGATGACAGGCACTAGGCGCCATTTTCTCCTTCATTTGGAAGAGAAAATTATCCTGAAATGAAGATTTGATTGACAGCTGCCATGTCGTGATATGATTGGTTGAAATGGGGTAGAAATTTGATCGTACTATATGACATCAGCAAACTGTAGATTACTGTTATGAATGAAATCTTGAAAAATGAACTTTAGATGTGAAAGTGTGGAAAAACTAAAGAAATTAGATTTTTGTGATTTTTTTTGGCATACATTATTAAATAGGTGCACTGAATACCCAGGTATTTGAACTAAAAGAAAAGAAAAGTCATTTTTGGGTTCAGCTTGACTTTAACTCGATTGCCAAGCATGTCCAGCACTCTCCCTTATCTGAATACAAGATATAAAACCAACACCTCTCATGCAGCTGGACAACAACATGCTATCAAAATGGATTACTATCCACAAATAGGAAGATAATCTCTCTAAGAAAAATGCCATTAAGACTCTCAGTTAATCACAAACTGTCACCCACTGGTGTGTGCATGTGGGGTGCACACCCGTGCAGCTGAGTTGATGATTGGAGTCTGAGTTCACACACACTGTGAAATGCTTGCACCATTCCCGGGAGAGCAAAGCGCTTCCTCATCTTCCCCCTGGATGGAATACATTTCAAACAGCTCATGCTCCTAAATGTCTTTCTTGAGCTGTGAAATTGTTCAAATTAGAATTTAAACATGTCCATCCATATTTGATTTCTCAAGCGGCTACCATCATTCATTTTGGGGAACATACAGTATGCAACTAAAATGGTAACACTGTAGAAGCAATTGATTTAAAGTATCCAAATGCGTGAAGATCAAGGGCTTGCTAACAAAGGGGAAATAGCATCGGCCTGCCGAGGCTATAGTCTTAATAAAGAGCCAGGGTCTTTAATGAAAGTGATAATGATATTTTGATGAACAGATGGCGCAAAGGGCCAACAGCCAGGATCAACACTCGCACTAAGCTCGCAAAAATACACTCGCTGCAGAATTGCAATCAGAACCAGTGGCGGACTGCATAATCGGGCACGTCGGGCAAATGCCCGGTGGCCTGGCCTGGCCTGGCCTGCAAAAATAAATAAAAAATAAAATAAAATTTGCAGGCCAGGCCAGGCCACTCACTGAACAGCAGGCCAGGCGCCGCCTACTGGTTTACTAGTGGTTTTATTACTTTATCCAGGGTTAAAGTGGGTGCATCTCATTGTAAAATTGGACTTGGCCCAAATTGGGCTTCAAACGGCCCAAATCGGGCTTGAAACGGCCCAAATCTGGCTTTAAACGACCCAAATTGGGCTTCAAACGGCCCAAATCTGGCTTCAAACGGCCCAAATTGAGCTTCAGACAGCCCAAATTTTTCGCCGCCGGCACGCGCCTCGGCCCGTTTCGGCCTGGCCTGCTTGGTATCTAATGCCCGGCCTGAATTAGGATCCCAGTCCGCCCCTGATCAGAACTAATCAGAAGTTGTTGTTTTTAACGGTCATACTATTTTCTTTAATGTGACGCTGCCAGATGGATAGGTTTGCTTCACATTTGTGAACTTGTGAACTCAGCACCGCCCCATCTCTCTCTCTCTGTCTCTCTCTCTCTCTCTCTCTCTCTCAGTGCATTGCTTGGTTCCGTTAGTGCTGGGTCCCCTTAGAAGGGAATATGTCTTCCTTTTATCAAATATTGCTCTGGCCCAGTGAGATTTTACATCCACAGGAAGTGAAAATGTATCTATCACAGGCATGCCATTGATGCATCGTGTCAAGTTGTCGGCAGCTTGGTGTTTTGTCGTTGTTGACCTGCAATAGCTCATATGAAAATGAATAACTACCTAAGAGGAGGCAAGGCCAGGAAAGACTGTGCACATTTGTGTGCATTAAAAAGCTTGCTTTCTTCAGAATATATTCTGCCCATATATTTGGAGTAAAAACAGAAATATGAGGTAGTAATGAATTAAAATGAAGGAATCTTTATTTTTTTGATGCTGGTAAGGTGTCAATTGAATTCCAGAAAACAAATCTAACACACAGTAATGACTGGGACCAATAGGAACATTTATCTGTGATAGAATGATCACAAACAGAATCCTTGAAGCCCTTTCATGTCCCTCACAGAATTACACTGTACAAGAAAAGTGGCCACTGACAACTGCTCAAAGACATCAAAACACTGTTCTCTACGTTTGGCCACATACATACTTTACCAATGAACACAGATGGCACGTGCATTCCTCACGTTTGTAAAAGTTCTATCCACCTTATTTCTAGCTGCCATGACGCCTTACGTGAAATATGGGCGCTTCTTCCGGTGTAATCCTCCCAGGCTCCTCCCGCCGTTACGTTACTGACACGGACACAACATAGTCGTCTGTAAACGATGTTTCAAAGCTGCAGGCGAAGGCAGCAAATCACGTCCAGCTTGGCCAAACATCTCGCCGATAAATATCCCGAGTTGTTCAAAGAGCAACAACAGGTTAGCGGATGTGATAGATAACATGATTACATTCCCTCAAATAAGTCGTCAAACGAGTGTTATTTCTTTGCGACAAGCAGCTTTTTTTCAGGGTCGGAGTTTAACGTTAACCAGCTGCAGCAATCAGTCACGTTCTAGACCGGACCTTGCATCATTTTACAGCGGGGCATTCAAAAATAAGGTGGATAAGACATCGACCAGCACAAACATGTCAGATGACACATCTAAACTGCACAGACAGACACTCCAGAACAAAGAAACCTAAGACAATTTTGTCAGATGCACATTACGGTATGCAAAATGACAAACTAGTCCCTATAGGTCAAGTATACCGTAGTTGCAAAATAATTATTTGCGTTTATTTTAACCTGCTTGGACTACTAGATGAGTGGGGTTTACCGTATTAAGACAGATAGTGGCAGGTACATATCGGTGAGATCACAGGAAAAAATATGTACATTTGTTATTTCAAATACTTTTCTGCGATTGTCTTCTGGCACTTGTTCTTGTCCTGTTTGGGAAAAACCCGCCCATCTGGGGAATAATTAGAGTAGCACTTTTTTTGACTTCGGTCTGGCCTCCACTCCCAAGCCCACTCAGCCATAGTGCTGAGGTCCCGCCGGCCACAGAGCAACAAAGCTTCCACCGCACAACTTTAAGTCCTGCAATGGCAATGGTGGACAGGGAGGGGGCTCCACAGTCAATTGCCCAGCCCTATGGTGGTGTCAAAGTCCAGCCCAATGCACAGTGCTATGGTGTAGAAGTCCAGCCCTGTGCACAGTATTAATGGTGTAGAACAGAGGTTTGCCTCCCCAGGGGGCCTCCAAACAGTTTCAGGGGAGGCTCAGTGAATGGAAGTGAATATATATGACTTTAGTTATTACAAAAGGAGAATAGAATAGCTGAAATGTTTGAGTCAGAATCAGAAAGAAATTAATGCCTTTAGACAGACCTTTTTATGTATGTGATGTAGTCTGAAGTCAAACAGCGATATCAGGCTATGCTCAATTACTGAGTGTCTATGGGATCAAATAACATAATGTGTGTGTGTGTGTGTGTGTGTGTGTGTGTGTGTGTGTGTGTGTGTGTGTGTGTGTGTGTGTGTGTGTGTGTGTGTGTGTGTGTGTGTGTGTGTGTGTGTGTTGAGACCTTTTCACGTGCGTTGAGCATTTTATTAGGGGAGAAAAGAAATCCAACTAGTCGACTAGTAAAATTCACTAGTAATGAATGCCCGAGGTGTGTGTGTGTGTGTGTGTGAGAGCAGAGAGCACTTGGACACAACCAACTCCTGACGAGGAAATGGACTTCCCTATGAGCTTTCACCCCCGAAAGGTCATGTTGAATTTGAGTCCAAACTGTCACTGTACGTTCAAATCAATGGAAATAAATGCTGCGGCATGTCGATTCAGCTATTTAGTGTTCTACTGATGTTTATGGTTTAAATCCTTATTTTATACTTAGCCAATCTAAAGGGTGCCATTCTATATAGCTGTACACAACTGCTGCATACTCAGAAAAGCTGTTTGAGTGTTTAAGACCAATAAGTGCACTGAATTTACAGACATGCTTTAGAAGGAAAAGTGCCATTGTTTTATGCAAGTGATTTTCAAAAATATCTATTTTGCTTATGTTGTGCTATCATTGTTGCCCTGTCAGGTTATATCGAATGGTGAATGGCAGTGATATATAGCCAGTGTTGCTCATTCTAAGTCAACTGATACAATGATGGAACAATAACTAGCATAGAAAAGACACCAGGAAAAATCATCCCTTTTAGCCACTGAAATAGTCACCTCAAATAAATTGCTAAAAAATGTAGCTAATTATTCCGTACAACAGATTTTCAGTCATTTGTTCTATAAACAAATATTTACTCACAGGTGTACTGACAAATGTGCGCACACAAACACATGCACACCTCCTAAGCTACAGAAAGGCCTGCTATAGAGCAGTGGTTCTCAACTGGTGGGTCGCAACCCACTTTTGGGTCGTGGGGCCATTTTTAGTGGGTCACGCGAATGTGTGCATGAAAAAAGTTATTCTACTCCTTGAGGACGCCACATCTGCTGCCGACATTGACTACGTTTACATGCACACAATATTCAGTTTTTTGCCCATATTCTGAAAAAGACAATATTTCGACTAAATGAATAATCCACTAATATTCCCGTTTACATGCAGCCGTAGCTCGCCCTCCCCGACACGTGAGGGAGGGGGGAGAGAGAGAGATGCAAGTAGGCAGAGTTTTTCTGTTGAGAATAAACAGAGCAGCGATATTCTTACCAACATCAGTTGGTCCATTTCAGGAGCTTGCTGCTGGAAAGTTTGGCGTTGCGATATTTGCAGATCCAAGTCTTTCATAGAAAGTAGGCTAATAGCCTATGTTATTACCTCCCAGGCTCGCAAGCATTGTGGACTTCCGTAAGCACCAATCGATGTTTCTCATCTCCTCCCGATCAGAAATGTCGGCTTTTCTTTTCAGGCAACATGTGTCGCAAACTGCAGTAAAAACCCTGATTGAGACGCATATTCCGCATGCGCTGTATACATGATCAAAGAATCCTCCTAAAACCAGAATAATACTGGAATAGCGCAGATGTCTTAATCGGAAAATGCTAAATTTGGAAAAAAGCCAAATTCGGATAATGCAACTGGAATATGCTGTTTACATGACCCTTATCAAATTCAGAATATTGTCATTTTCCGAATAATAGTGGAATATTGTGTGCATGTAAACGTAGTCAATATTGTTCTCAGAGCCTGTAGCAGGCTCTTTAAAGTGAGCGTGTAGATGCTACTGGTATCCTCTAAAACTAGAAGACCTAAGGCATCTATTATATATCAACCATGTTATGCTAGCTCCAAAGTTAGGCAAAATTTTGGTGAGGGGAAAAACCGGCACGGCCATTTACAGAATGAGTCCACTGACCTCTCACTACAAGATATCTAAATGAGGATGGGCTCCCGGGTACCCAGGAGTCTCCCCTTTACAGTGGGTAAAGTGGGTATGTCCCACTTTAAACCATGAACCCCCCCAGCCTGTTCTATTTGAATGTTTCTGCATAGTGGGGGGCCTTAACCCATTGATACCTGATGCAGCATTTGTGTGTATCCCTTTAAAGGCCCAATTATACTCAACGTTAAAGACGGAGACGGAGACGGACAGAGCCTTCTGTCCGTACTCTGCGTTCATTTCGTCCGTTTTCTGTCCGTCATCTGAAAGCTTACGGATACGCATGAAACGGAGCAAAACCCCACACACACTCATACATTTGACTCTCTACTGCCCACTGGTGGATGTATTGCTTAACATGATACGAACGTGAAAGATGCATGGAAGTATGTGGGCAGTGACGATTACACCGTTTGAAACGGACGCCCTTATTTACGGATGAAAATGGAGTATAATTGGGCCTTACGACGGTCTTAAAGGGATACACACACAAATGAGGGATATACTGTACACGCAAATGCTGCATCAGGTATCAATGGGTTAACCAGATGAGACTTTTGTGGATTCAATTAGACAAATTATATTCAATGATGTTTGTCCCCATAGTAACCATTTCACTGTAGTGAGAGCATTTTTCAAAACTTGTCCTCACTGTATGAAATGAGCTATTGGGGTATCGAGGATAGTCACAGCCTGACTGAAACTTTACAACCACAAACTAGAGACCTAGACCATTAAAAAAAGAGCACCATCAGTTTAACTTGTTTAAAACGCACATGTCTGCCTTTATATTTTAATGCAAGAAAAGTCTGCCTTTTTATTTCAGAATATTTCATATAGTCTGATTTAGATTCTTGAATGTGATGAGCATCACCAGTTTAAACTTGTTTAAAATTATAGGCGTAAGAGATCTGAAACTTGCATTGCAACTGAATGACTTAGGAGAAATGTGGGTTTTGAGGCTAGACCAGTTGAGAACCACTGTGCTAGAGGACAGTGCTGATGGTGTCAAAGTCCTTGCTGATCTGAGAGCTGCTGGGCAGGGACTTGAGGTACTCCAGGTGCCTCCTGGCATCCTCCTGATTGTGTCTCACGTAGTAGATGACGTACCCAATCACCATGGTGAACCATCCGAACATGGTGACGAACATGGCCACATCGGTGGTCTTGTGGTGAAAGTTGCAGAAGTTGATCCCCGAGTCCAGCACCTGGATCACCGGCTTCCCCGCATATTCATCCTGCACCGCCGTGTGGCAGCTCACCTCGTTCACCGTCTCCGGGTCGAGCCGCAGCTCCCTCAGCACCTCCTGCAGCGTGCACTCACAGTGCCAGGGGTTGTTCGAAAGGCTGATCTTCGCCCGAAGGCGGGCGAACACCTCTTTGGGGACACTTTGGATGCGGTTGTTGGAGAGGTCCAGGACCCGGAGGTTGTCGGAAACACCTTGGAAGGCTCCGACGTCCACCGTCTCGATGGCGTTGTTAGACAGGTCCACCTCCTGGAGGCGGTGGAGTTCTTTGAAGGCCTGGTTGGGGATCTTGGTGATGTGGTTGGATGCCAGAAGTAGGATAACGGTGTCTCGCGGCAGATCTGACGGGATCTTCTCCAAGTTGCGGGACATACACTGGACCACTGTCAAGCCACTCTTCTCCATACAGTGACAGCTTTTGGGACAAGCCATCACTCGTGCACTTGCAAACAATATTCCAAAGAGGAAGCCCCAGAAGAGGGCAGAGGAATCAAAGATAGGGCATTTCCTGCTCATATCAGGCCCCACAAAGTTCCACATATTCAACAGTGAGTTCCCATTCACCCTGTCAGGCGTTTCACCTCTTCAAACTCAAATTGTGGTCATGGCAGCATTTTCATGGTTTTCCAAATGTCAAATTGACCAGGTTCTTTTAGACGACCTTCTTGGTAATCTTGAAGGTAATCCCTTCAAAATGGCTTTGGGGGAGTTTCATATAGGGCCTTTGAAACAGATTTCAAAAGAGCTTAGCAGTAAATCGGGATCAATGAGCATATCCCAGGGAGGAATCTCAGGTTTGTTGTCGGGGAGGTGGGAGCACATTAGGAGCTGGGCCGAGCAGAAGTCATATCAACCATGGTGTGCACTGAAAGAGACAAAAAGACACCATGTTAGTCTTATTGAGAAATTAATCACAATGAGCCAGGAAATGACAATATCATCTCTACTGTAGGTGTGCGTTAGAGGGGTGCAACGGGACAGGACTCCCACGGGACCCAATGCAAATCTCGTGGCGAACGGGCGGTATTCACGTTGGGGCGGGCGGTAAAAAGTAAACTGCGGGCCCCGTGATTTCAGTCTCTCCTCGTTTACTGCCGATTAAGTCATCACCTCGGACATAGACAATCTTTTGCAGTGGGCGCACTGGCCTGCCTGTCAGTCTGTGAATTGCTAGGCAACCCTGGCCCCTCTGCTCAGGGCAGAGACAGACAGTAGAGGTGGCAGTGAGGGCTGTTCAGTTACACCCAGAGACATTGAACTGTTCACACCCAGCAGAATGGCCGCGCTGGATAAGAAGATTTGACAGATTTTGGATCGCTTCATGACCAGTGTGCGTGTGCAGAGTCACACTTGACCAGACAGTGACCCCTGCTGCATGAGCCAAGTAACTTTCCCAAATTGAACACGGTAACTTCTACTCCCACAATGATTATAAAATGCATAATATGATTATTGAGGAAAATCAATTTCACTTCAAGGACATAACCCAGCAGACACTCCTGGCTCATCATCACCAAGCCATATGTCATTGAATTACAAAAGGCATAATTTAGTTGTGTGTACTATGAACATATAAACCTAAATCCATCTCTGATGCTCCAGAGCGCTGTAGTGCATATCAATAATAATGACACGCTTTCATAGCTGGACAGAGACCATGTATCTCCGCCTGCCTCAAATAACGAGGAAAGGCTTTTCTGCACAGCCCCCCTCGCCCCCAAGAACGCTGCCTTTCACTCACACATACATGACTAGAATAGCTGCAGGCTCTACAATTACCCTGAGCATCATCCCCGTTGGGGCTGTGTGCACCCCCTGGTGGTGGGCTGCACCGATCATCACACACCTCACCCATCACTCTGTTGGAGGTCATCCGCTCCGTGAAGTTAGCGTCTCGTTTTATTTAATTTTTTCTATCTTTGGCGAGGCCGGACCTTATAACTTAGTGTCACACACACACACACACACACACACGCACACACACACACACACACACACACACCTACACACACACACACACACACACACACACACACACACACACCTACACACACACCTACACACACACACACACACACACACACACGCGCGCGCACGCGCACGCACACACACACACACACACACACACCTACACACATACACACACACACACACACACACACGAACACACACACACCTACACACACACACACACACACGCACACACACACACCTACACACACCTACACACACACACACACACACACACATACACACACACACACACACACACACACACACACACCACTACATAATGCAGCATTGGGGTTGATGCGTCCAACATGTATTCCTGTGGTCATTGTTGTGGTCGCACGTCAGTAGATTTATTTGAATCATTAGATATTGTTGTGAAAATAGCCTGTGTTCAGTGTAAATGTCTCAATGCTTCTTCATGTCTTGAAGTCAAATGTAGGGAAGCAAACACAATGCGTTGTGTGAAATATCTGCTCAAACACATCGCCACAATAATCCTGTCTGGGCCAAGACACAATTCAATTAGTGACAGACTGGACTACTGAACTATGATTCAAAAAAGTGCAGAGATCCAGAGTATACATAGGTCCTAATAACAGTGTTTTATTATAACTTGTTTTATTTATAGTGTTTTTCTCAACATACTTGTTTTTATTTTGTCATTATTTTATTTTTATTTTGAGGGGTATGGAATCATCTTACCAATACATACAGTATCTATGCCAGAAAATATGGAACCTATTTGTTAACACGATTTAAGAAAACAAGAAATGACTATGTGAACTTACTTGCAGGCCTACTAGGAGAGAGTTTTGTGTGGAAATTAATAATTCCCCCCCCCCCCCCCAATCCAACTGACGGCTGCAGAAGCCCCACAGGTGTGTTCTGGTACCAAGACGGAGATATGGTCCAGATAGTAATGATTCTCTTTGCTCATATTCCAGCTGTAGCAATGTTAGGAGAAAGCTACCTTCTCATTAAAAAAGAAGAATGAAAAGGAAAAGAAAGTACGGTAGTCATCTACTTCAACTGAGCCACGTCCGTATCTCCATGTAGGAAAAGAGTCACGTCCGTATCTCCATGTAGGAAAAGAGTCACGTCCGTATCTCCATGTAGGAAAAGGTCAAACGGTCAAGTTCCCAGATGGCAGCGTGGGAAGATGTCCAATCTCCAAGAAAAAAAGCTTCATCTGTGATAACGCAGCTCTTTGTTTGTCTGTTTGTCTTCTTGTCAAAAGCACAGTCTCACTTGTTGATGAGGATCCAGCCCCGGTGTGAAGGAACCACACTGCTCCAACTCATCTCTCTCTCTCTCCCTTTCTCTCCCCCCCTCTCTCTCTCTCTCTCTCTCTCTCCTGTCCCCCCCCCTCTCTCTCTCCTTCTCCCTCTGTCTCCCCCCCTCTCTCCCTCTGTCTGCCCTCTCTCTCTCTCTCCCTCTGTCTCCCCCCTCTCTCTCCCTCTGTCTCCCCCCCCTCTCTCTCTCTCTCTCTCTCTCCTTCTCCCTCTGTGTGCCTCTCTCTCTCCTTCTCCCCTCTCTCTCCCTCTTTTTCTCTCCCTCTGTCTACCTCTCCTTCTCCCTCTCTCTCCTTCTCCCTCTGTGTGCCTCTCTCTCTCCTTCTCCCCTCTCTCTCCCTCTCTCTCCTTCTCCCTCTCTCTCCTTCTCCCTCTCTCCCCTCCCTCTCTCTCTCTCTCCTTCTCCCTCTGTCTCTCCCCCTATGTCTCCCTCTCCTTCTCCCTCTCTCTCCTTATCCCTCTCTCCTTCTGTCTCTCTCTCTCTCCTTCTCCCTCTGTCTCTCTCCCTATGTCTCCCTCTCTCTCCTTCTCCCTCTCTCCCTCTGTCTCTTTCTCCTTTCTCTCTCTGTCTCTCGCTCCCTCTCCCACTCTCTCTGTCTCCCTGTCTCTCTCTTTCTCTCCCTCTGGCTCTGTCTCCCTCTCTCCCTCTGTCTCCTCTCTATCCCCCTCTGTCTCCCTCCTCTCTCACTTTATCTTCCTGTGTCTCCCTCTCTTCGTGTCTCCTCTCCTTCTTTCCCTCTCCCAGTCCCACTCTCCCTGCCTCCTCTCTCTATCCCTCAGTCTCCTCTTCCATCTCTCTCACACACTCTCCCTCTGTCTCCCTCTCTCTCCTTCTCCCTCTCTTTCTCTGTCTCCCTATCTCTCCATTTCTCTCCCTCTGTCTCCCTCTCTCTCTCTCTGTCTCCCTCTCTCTCCTTCTCCCTCTCTTTCTCTGTCTCCCTCTCCCTATCTCTCCATTTCTCTCCCTCTGTCTGTCTCTCTCCCTCTCTCTCTCCCTCTCTCCCTCTGTCTGTTTCTCCTTTCTCTCTTTATCCCCCTCTGTCTCCTCCTCTCTCTCTTTCTCTCCCTGTCTCACTCTCTCCCTCTCCATAACTACCTCGTATAATCTCAGATCCAACTGGTTGCGCTTTAAAGTGCCTCCTGTACGGACTGAGGCTGGCAAAAGAAGCTTGTCTTATTTTGGTCCCTGGTCCTGGAACGACCTGCAGACACGTTTTAAGTTGGTTTCTTTGATTTCGTTGTCCAGTTTTAAACACAAGTTGTCAGAGGTTCTTGTCTCGAGCTGCTCCTGTGGCAACATTTAAATTTCCACTGTGCACTTTGTCTCTTTATGCACTTTATGCCTCTCGTAGCAATATTTGGACTCCTCTGTGCACAATATGCCTCTGCACTTTATGCCGCTCTTATCATCATTTTATGACTATGATTTTAGGATGTATGTATGATTTTAGGATGTATGCTTTTTACTATTACTTCTGATGCAGTGTTGGTGTAGTCTGTGCTCTGTTTTAATTAGTTTTTGTATTTTGTATGTAAATGTGTGTATGATCTGATCTGTAACTTGCTGCCTTCTTGGCCAGGTCGCAATTGTAAAAGAGATTTCGTATCTCAATTTGTTTTACCTGGTTAAATAAAGGTTATAATAATAATAATAACTCTCTTCGTGTCTCCTCCTCTCCCTCTTTCTCCCTGTCCCACTCTCTCTGTCTCTCTGTCTCCTCCTCTCTCTATCCCTCTGTCTCCTTCTCCTCTGTCTGTCTCTCTCTCTCTCTCTGTGTCTCTCTCCCCCTCTCTCTCTCTCTCTGAATTGCACGCACGTGGCCAGGCGAGGCAGAATGAGTCTGGCTGTGCTGTGCGTGGATTGGTCTGCTGTTAGCTTGGCAGCCTTCCTCATCCTCCCATTCCCCCGCCTTCCCTGTCTGTGCTTCCTCCCTCCTCCTCCTCCCTCCCTCCCTGCCCCGGCCCCGCCCCCACACTCCTCTCCTCCCGAGATAAGAAAGGGAAAACTGAAACGATTCTTAATAGAAATCCATTTAAAACAAGTCCTCATGGTTACAAGTCATACTGGCTCGTATATCGAATATATTTTATCTACCAAAATGAGGTGAACCAATTTTTGGCTCTGAATAGATGCATCATGTGTAAGAAAGAATATCTCTCATGAGGCCATGAAGAAGCTGACCTGGGCGGCGCTTTCTTCCCCTTTCCCAATTCTACTCCCCATTTCTCTATTCAGCTTATGTAGCCGCGCCCACTCGACCCGTTTGTGTTCCGACTTCCTGTCGAAAATGCCGGCTGTTTGACCTCAAACCAGAGATCGTCTCTCTATAGTCAAAGGCAGCTATAGTGACTCACTGGAAGCAGGCTGCGGGGATAAGCTCTGCCACAGGAAGTGTCAACACAATCGGTTTCGATTGTGTTTACACTTCCTGTTAGTCAAGCCATACTGTCTCTTCGACATAAGGTGAATAGAGAGCCAAAGTGAACGTCACTTCCTGCCGGAAGAGCTGCGTTACGGAGAGCTGCGTTACTTTTTTGATCCCGTTTGAATTGTGCCACGTGGTACACACGTTCAATTTTGTCAATTTAAAAGATAACCAGGCATGTCAAGAGCATTTTCTCATTCTTCTCAATATAGCTCAACAGTCATGTGACGTTTCTTGCACCAAAAGTGAATTCTCCATTCATTTTCTCCATTTTTCGAAAAATCCTTATATAACGAGTTTTAAGGCTTGAACCGAGTCAGAGAATCGTGAGTGACCATACAACATTTCACTTTCAGCAAAAGCAAAAAATAAATGCAGGAAAAAAGATCGAAAATTGTACCCCCCCCCCCCCCCCCCCCCGCGCGCTTTTATGTTTTGTTTCTGCTGAAAGTGAAATATTTTATGGTCACTCACGATTCTCTGGAAGACTGGTTGGTTTGGTTCAAGCCTTAAAACGTGTTATATAAGGATTTTTTGCGAAATGTCTATGGAGAAAATGAATGGGGAATTCACTTCTGGGGCAACAAACGTCACATGACTGTGGAGCTCATGCTCCTGAGAAATAGTTGGATATGGTTCGGTCTACAGCTGATGAGTGTCGAGCCTGAAGATGAGAAAAGAATGATTTCTGTGGCACATTTAACCCTAGAACACGAACGTCGGGTGATTCCAGAAAATGTAATGCACGTGATTTTCATTGTGTTGCTGCTGTCTGAGGTGGGTGTGTCCTTGGGTACCTTCAGGATGCTCACTGACGTCATCGAAGGTAGGCGTGTTTCCCTGCTCCCATCCGTGGTTTTTTCTACACGCCACGTGTTTGGGTGATTTTCACCTGACGTTAGTGATAGAGGGTACATATTTAGACAATACATTTGATATGTATATATGCCTTCATGATGCGGACAAGGCTCACATGTCCCAGGAATGGGTGGACCGAAGGAGAAGTTCCCAGCTCGATTCGTTGTTTTTTTTAGGAATTCTTTGTTAACGATTCCCTCATTTTTCACCAATTTCACAGCTTTTTTATAGGGTCTCCCCATGATACCTTTTCTTCGTTTTTTTGTGATATTTTACAGGGAAAAATAAAAGATGAGTACCTCAATTTGCCATGTATTGTTGTACTTTCATATATTTTGATGGGAAGTATTTTTTATGGGGTATATTGTATCGGGTGAAATATACCCGACGTTAGTGATGGTGTGATTTTAATTGACCTTAGTGTTCTAGGACAATTCAAAGGACATAAGAACATTGTTACCATCAAATTAATCTCCCATCCCTCTACAGTAATACCTCTAGCATGCCAAGACTGAAAATGACTTAATTGAATTGATAGATGTGAGCGCCTCCCCCTATATGCATGTGGAGCACATTGCCAGGCCTCAAAAGGACGGCACGGTGGCTCAGTGGTTAACACTGTTGCCTCACAGCAAGAAGCTCCCGGGTTCGAACCCCGGTCCGTCCCAGGTCCTTTCTGTGTGGAGTTTCCATGTTCTCCCCGTGTCCGTGTGGGTTTTCTCCGGGTGCTCCGGTTTCCTCCCACCATCAAGAAAGACATGTATGTTAGGGTTAATACTCCTGTCAGTGCTCCTGACCAAGGTACTGGCAAAAGAACTGGAGTTGGTCCCCGGGCGCTGCACAGTGGCTGCCCACTGCTCCTAGTTCTAGGAAGGTTCCTAGTAGAGGATGGGTCAAATGCAGAGGATGAATTTCCCCAAGGGGATAAATAAAGGATAACTTAACTTAACTTCACTTCACTTAAAAGCCTCTGGTCTGCTCCCCCCCTTTAGCAGTGAAGCAATTCATGAATAATTCCACTGTGGCACTGGCAGGCCCAATTATAATAATACCCGATTAGGGAATGCCAGACCTCCTTCAGCAGCTGCAAGATCTTCATCCTTCATCTGGACTTTTGACCGTGCCATATGAACTTTGAGAAGTCCCTTTCAATCTCCCTAGCTCGTTTCTTTGTGATAGGCTATGTAATGGTAGCATCTGCATAGGATAGAGAAGGCGAGGCAGTAAATTCATTTTTATCAAATTTATTCTTCTAGCCATCCGTGAAACTGGTCAATCATATGCCATCTAGTAGAGAGCTGAAAGCCCTCGGGCCTGACCAGTGATATTTCTTGCTTAATTTTACATGAGAGACAGTACAGCACAGCAGGGTTATGCTTTTATTTTGAATAAGGAACTCTGAATGATTCTCCAGCATGAGCGCTGCCTGTGCAGAAATAAACAAAGCTAAGCGCTACTTGCGTCAGTGTTGAGAATATACAGTCAGCAGTTGTTTTGGACAAGCTAAAAGCTAGCAGACGGAGAGCTTTGAAAAGTTCCCAATGTGGCAGGGAAGGATGCAAAAGATGCCATCATTTTCCTGCACAGCGTCTGCAAAAGTCTAAATAGTTTGGCCCGACTGTGGATGTAGCCGGTTGGCGAAGATGTGTGACGTAAAACATTATTGAATGCAGCTAAATGGTGAGTCTGCTTTTAATTTCTATAGCTATATGCTATATGCTTCCATTTAGTTTGCATGCTTGCGGGCACTGCAAGGGGGCGGACTGGCGAAAAAATGTGCCTATTTGAAGCGGATTTAAAGGAATATCTAATTTTAAATTAACATTAGGATTAGACTGTTGTGATGTCATTATTCTGTCTTAAAAAGAGAGAGACACGCACATCCAATAACGTATTGCACCAGTGACTGGTGCAATAACTTATTGCCCCAGTCTTGACCATCAATATTTGCTCCTACAAATACATCAAAACTGCTCACACACTGCAGGGCTCTCTTTCAAAACGTATTAGAATAGAATAGAATAGAATAGAATAGAATAGAACTGAACTTTAATTGCAACACGACCAGGGCTGGTGGTATTTGTTTTCGGTACATACAGGATGTAAAAATAGACACTGCATCGTAGTTACAACACATGCAGGATGTAAAAATAGACACTGCGTCATAGTTACAACGCATCATAGGTACATCACATACAGGATGTAATAGACACTGCATCATAGTTGCATCACATACAGGATGTAAAAATAGACACTGCATCATAGTGACATCACATACAGGATGTAAAAATAGACACTGCATCATAGGTACATCACATACAGGATGTAAAAATAGACACTGCATCATAGGTGCATCACATACAGGATGTAAAAATAGACACTGCATCATAGTTACATCACATACAGGAAGTAAAAATAGACACTGCATCATAGGTACATCACATACAGGATGTAAAAATAGACACTGCATCATAGTTACATCACATACAGGATGTAAAAATAGACACTGCATCATAGTTACATCACATGCAGGATGTAAAAATAGACACTGCATCATAGTTACATCACATGCAGGATGTAAAAATAGACACTGCATCATAGTTGCATCACATACAGGAAGTAAAAATAGACACTGCATCATAGTTACAACACATACAGGAAGTAAAAATAGACACTGCATCATAGTTACAACACATACAGGAAGTAAAAATAGACACTGCATCATAGTTACAACACATACAGGAAGTAAAAATAGACACTGCATCATAGTTACATCACATGCAGGATGTAAAAATAGACACTGCATCATAGTTGCATCACATACAGGAAGTAAAAATAGACACTGCATCATAGTTACAACACATACAGGAAGTAAAAATAGACACTGCATCATAGTTACAAGTAAGATGTAAAAATAGACACTGCATCATAGTTACATCACATACAGGATGTAAAAATAGACACTGCATCATAGTTACATCACATACAGGATGTAAAAATAGACACTGCATCATAGTTACAAGTAAGATGTAAAAATAGACACTGCATCATAGTTACAACACATACAGGAAGTAAAAATAGACACTGCATCATAGTTACAAGTAAGATGTAAAAATAGACACTGCATCATAGTTACATCACATACAGGATGTAAAAATAGACACTGCATCATAGTTACAACACATACAGGATGTAAAAATAGACACTGCATCATAGTTACATCACATACAGGATGTAAAAATAGACACTGCATCATAGTTACAACACATACAGGATGTAAAAATAGACACTGCATCATAGTTACAACACATACAGGATGTAAAAATAGACACTGCATCATAGTTGCATCACATACAGGATGTAAAAATAGACACTGCATCATAGTTACATCACATACAGGATGTAAAAATAGACACTGCATAACTATGCTTAACTGCATAGTTACACCACATAAGTGCATCACAATAATAAAGTGCAACCAGACAAAACCAATAACAGTGCAATTACAGCAAACAACAACCAATTAACAAAACCATTGACAAGACACATAGAGGCACATACAGTATACCCAGTGCAGAAAGTCCTTGTGGTTAACGGAGGGAGTTGTGTGTTCTTATTGCTGTGGGAAAGAAGCTGTTTTTAAAGCGGGTGGATTTTGTGGCAAGTGACCTGAGACGCCTCCCCGAGGGGAGGGTCTGGAATAGGTGGTTAGCAGGATGGGAGAGGTCAGAGATGATCTTTTTTGCCCGTTTTGAGACACGCTGGTGGGAAATGGATTCGATTGAGGGGAGGGCAGAACCGGTGATCTTGGAGGCCTTAGACACGATGCGCTGTAATTTCCTCTGTGAGTGACTGTCAGTGTTTCCATACCAGACTGTGATTGAAGAGGTGATGGTGCTTTGGATGATGGCTGTGTAAAAATGGACCAGAAGGTGTTTTTTTGTTTGTTTTGTTTTTTTCAATTTTTCAATAGAACAGTACACAAACAAGACAAAACAAACAGGCTCAGGCACAGGAAAAGAAAAAAAAACATACAAACATAATCAACATTCAATATCACAACGTGGTGCTACCAGCAACATAAGGCGCATAATGTGCTTAAAAGAAAAAAGAAAAACATGGGATCCTGCCCGAGGGGTCCATGAGAAACCAGCCAGGCGACTCACCCGTCGCCCCCTAACCTCATCGAGGTCGGCTAGAAACGGCTCCCAGATCGTTAGAAATGTTCCAAGTGAGTTAGGTTCTCAGGAACCTGAGCCTCTAGATCCGTATGACACAGATCATGTCCATCAACCACAATTGAAAAGGAGGTGAAGAGGGGGACTTCCATTCCTTCAAAATTAGTTTTTTTGGCAACAATTGTCCCCAGTGTCAGAGACTGTTGCACAGCTGTAGGGAAGTTCAGAGAGGACTCTGAGCAGCCAAAGATCAGAAGGCGTTCGTTTTTTAATTGTCGAGGAAGTACAATCTCTGATGTCCTTTTTTGATTATCTGGTCTGTATTGGTGTGCCATTTTAGGTTATTGCAGATGTGGCTGCCTAGGAACTTGAAGGAGTCTGTTGAAGTTATTGGCTGGGAGTTGATCTAGACCGGGGATTTGAGATTTTGTTTGCGTCTGAAGTCGATGATTATTTCCATGGTTTTTGCTGTATTCAGATGAAGGTCAGATGAAGGTTGTCTGCACACCAGTGACTGGTGCAATAACGTAGTGACTGGTGCAATACGTTTTTGCACCAGTAACCATCAATATTTGCTCCTTTTCTCACTCACTCATTCCTGTTAATAGCCTTCAGAGTTGCAGATGGTGTGCTGTAGACTACTCTATGCAATGACTGTTCAAGGGTTGATGTGCGTGTGCAAGGAATCGCAATGGGGTTTTCATTTTTGGTAACGCAAAAGTACCCTAAGTGGACTCTAACGAGTTACCTTTCCTGGTAGCTAACGCAGTAACCTAACAGATTACGTTTTAATGGAAGTAATCTAGTAACGTAATGAGTTACTTCTAAAGGTAACATTACCCAACACTGACCGAGTCATCTCCGTTTTATGGTGTTTTCAGTAAAAGGTACCTCCGGAGCAAAAACAGGTCCTCTCATTGACTCTTTATTTCAAATTTGGTTTCATGGTTTCAAGTGTGTGACTGGCCATTTAGTCAGGCCTTGCTCACAGAGTTGGCATGCGGCCTCTCCTCTCTCTCCAGAGGGTTTTCATAGTGCACATCTGTGGCTGGTTATAACTCCGCTCACCTGTGTGCTGCTCCAGAGTTCACTGGCTGATTCAAACTCCGCTCATCTGTTCGGCGCCTGTTCGGAGATAGGGAAAAATAAGCGGCTGGCTAACTGCCCATGTCTCGGAGGAAGCATGGAGCCAGTTTAGGCTCTCCCCAGATCGACAGAGGGTGGAGCAGTAACCAGGATAAATAAATTCAAATTAGCACGAATGGGGGATAAAAAATGGGATAAAAAAATCTGGGAAAAAATATTAGAAAAAAAAAAAAAATCCGGCTCCATTAGGACTGAAAGATTCAGCGCGATCGCACGTGAAACGGCATAGTTGTGGCTGAACACAATTGTGCACACTCACACTTCTTCTGTCATTTGAGCAGATGTTCCAGGCGCCAGCGGTAGTGCTGCAGATTCCAGCACATCAAAATGTGTTGCTTCTATAGCCTGCTCGTGCTCTGTAGTCTGTATCAACAAGGCGTAATGACTTGCCATCTGTATAAAGAATTAAATTGGGTTTGATTAACCGTGTTTGTTGCAAATCTGGATGCAGCGTTGACAACCTGTTCACAATTATGGGGTGTAATAGCATTGTCAGAGTCTGACTGAGGTAGGAGGGTAGCTAAATTAACAACTGGCGACCTAACAACAGTGACATTAGCACAAGCTAAAATAGCAGCTGTGAACAGTGCGGGTTGTGTGGAGGATCATTTGTACTGCGTGAGGTACATATTGCGCCTGCTCATTTAATTGATCTCCTGCACCATCACACTCCACCTAGAACATGCTCTTAGATATGCCTAGATCCAGACTTAAAACTAGACTTAAAACACCATGCTTTTTTGTGTGTGTGCAAAAGCTTATACTATATAAATATATATATTTTCTATCTTGTAAGGGCTCCTTGGCTAAAATTTGAGAACCTCTGCTTTATAGGCCTTAGACAACACGAACCACAGCAGGGAGTTGAGCTGAATAGTATGCAATCGGACACCAGATGCCAAGCTTTCATCCACAAAGAGGTGAACAGGTCACTCCGTAGTACAAGTATCACGTGTGAAATTCTTGTGCTGTGAACTCCGTTTACAACATAGTACAAATATAACAGGGCATACTGTATGAGTGCAAAAACAACAAGAGACACAACAAGCAATAAGGCAGTAGAGTGATAGACAAGTCAGAGACAGTGGCATATTCACTGCACATAGGTGCACATGTCATGTGCATACTTTGGACGTACTTAAACATTTTAAATTCGACGTATTTGACGTACAGGTGCAAATAGCATATACCTAATTAAACATACAATTAAACATTAGACATACATAATGGTAGCATCTACAGTGTGGTACAGTACAGCTACTACACTATTTGTGTATGTTAAGGAGTCTCGTGGCCTGCGGGATGAAACTGTCCCTTAAGCGATTTCACTGCAGCTCTCTAACACAGCATCCATGTCTGATGCACAGGTGTGTTCAGTCACTGCAGCTCTCTAACACAGCATCCATGTCTGATGCACAGGTGTGTTCAGCCACTGCAGCTCTCTGCACAGCATCCATGTCTGATACAGGTGTGTTCAGTCACTGCAGCTCTCTGCACAGCATCCATGTCTGATGCACAGGTGTGTTCAGTCACTGCAGCTCGCTAACACAGCATGCATGTCTGATACAGGTGTGTTCAGTCACTGCAGCTCTCTGCACAGCATCCATGTCTGATGCACAGGTGTGTTCAGTCACTGCAGCTCTCTGCCAGCATCCATGTCTGATGCACAGGTGTGTTCAGCCACTGCAGCTCTCTAACACAGCATCCATGTCTGATGCACAGGTGTGTTCAGTCACTGCAGCTCTCTGCCAGCATCCATGTCTGATGCACAGGTGTGTTCAGTCACTGCAGCTCTCTAACACAGCATCCATGTATGATGCTTGATGCACAGGTGTGTTCAGTCACTGCAGCTCTCTAACACAGCATTCATGTCTGATACAGGTGTGTTCAGGCACTGCAGCTCTCTAACACAGCATCCATGTCTGATGCACAGGTGTGTTCAGTCACTGCAGCTCTCTGCCAGCATCCATGTCTGATGCACAGGTGTGTTCAGTCACTGCAGCTCTCTGCACAGCATCCATGTCTGATACAGGTGTGTTCAGTCACTGCAGCTCTCTGCCAGTGATACGAGCTAAAGATAATACACTTATGGCTACTACAAGTATACACAGTAAATTCATGGTCCAATAATGTTTAAAATTGATAATTGTATTAAAAGATACGAAATAGCTCATAAAATGTGTTTTAAAAGAGTAAGAACTCATTGTGCTAAAAAGGGCTAAAATGTTAAAAGATAATTTAATTAATTCATCTGTTATTTCATTCTGTATGGTTAAAAACTAATCTACAACAGTATTATTTGTGGTCTGTAAAGTGATCTAGATCGGCTGGTCTTGGATTGATTGCTTTTGGGTTCATCTGAGATCGATTGCTTTTGTCTTCATTCACATACCAGGGGAAGTCGCGCTGTTTTTCTCATTCCAGTAAATACGCTGATGAGGAAACACCACATATCACTGTTGTGTGACTTTTCTCCCCATTCTCGGGTATGTCTGTCAGTAATTCACGGAGGAAACAAGTTGTAATCATTTCCTACTTTGTTTAGAGTGTCTACAGCTGTGCATGTGACGTTTCTAGCCAGTTAAAAGACAAGTTTTACCGAGTTTGGTAACACGTGGTTCCAGTGCTTGTTAACTCAGCTCCTCATGACTGCAACAAGTGTGTTGCCATTTTGTGTTTACAAGTGAAGAGATTGTCATGTATTTTGTACTGAGTCGCCTATACTTTGATTATTGTTATTTTATAAGTTGTTTTGCGTGTTTACTGAGGTACATATTATTTAACAGTGAATATAACAGTAGGCTATTATTTAATGGGAATTGTCTCAGAGAATACTGTATAAAAAGGATGCTGTGTATAATTACCGTAAATTCCGGACTATAAGCCGTGGCTTTTTTCCCGTTTTTTGGCCTTTTTTGCCCCCTGCGGCTTATATAACGGTGCGTCTTATCTATGGATTTTTTCCAAAAAAAAAAAAAAATCTCTCTTTTTTAGCACTCTTTCTAACTATAAATCCACTTCTGTTTTAATTTCCTCTCTTGCCCTCTTTTAACAACATAACATAACATAACATAACACAACACAGGTAAGCAGAAAGAAAAAGACGAAGCAATCACGCCATGAATGAGGAAATGACTCACCTGCTGGAGGCTGGAGATACACCGCTTGGGCTAAACTTTTACTCCGTGAAACACTATCGATTAAGTCCGACATCGCTCAGAGGTTTTGAGCAGCTTGAAAACAAGTTTGAAAACGTGCAGAAGTCCATCCACTCACTCACTAAAGAAACTAAGGCAACCGTGAACAGAGTTTATAATGCGGAAAAGCGCATCCGCGCACTGGAGGACAAAAACAACACAGTGAGTCCGAAAATGGATAAAATGCAAAATCGAAACCCTGCACACGCAGGTTGATGACTTAATCAGCAGGAGTAAAAGAAATAACATTCGCCTGATCAATGTAAAAGAGGGAGCTGAGATTGGTGACATGGACGCTTTCGTGGCAAAATCCTGTGTTACATCCTGGACCTGAAGGAAGGCGAGAAACCACCAGAGGTGGACAGGGCACACCGGGCGCCTCGGCCACGTCCAGACCCCGGCCTGCCACCGAGGGCCATCTTCATCTGCCTACTCCGCTGGCCCGACCGTCAACTCATCCTCCAGGCTGCGGGGAAGAAGCCCCTCACCTGGGAGGGTACGCGCTTTTTCGTCCGGCAGGACCTCTCCGCGTTGGTGCAACAGAAACGCGCAACATACAACAGCATCATCGAGTCAATGGATATCGCTTTGGCGTACTGTACCCAGCGAGACTCGTCATAACCATTGATGGACAGCGGCGGAACAAGAGCTCAAAGTGAAACTGCCGAATATCTTTTGAGTTGGACTGGTCAATAGTACTGTGAGTAACTAAAATAAAAAAATAAAAAACGGAATTCTCTCTTCTTTAGCACTCTTTCTAACTATAAATCCACTTCTGTTTTAATTTCCTCTCTTGCCCTCTTTTCACCACACCGCGGACACTGTGTGCACTGTAAAAAAAACAAAAAATACCACAATGTGTGATTTTGTCTGGGGATTAGTGACCTGACTTTTGTTTTGTTGAAATGTTAATAAATGGGAGCTTCCCCAAACAGCCATCTCTTTCCCGACAATCCCCTCTGTGCACGAAGCCTTACATATGGTAATTAAACATCAAAACACCCGCGGCTTATAGACCGGTGCGGCTTATAGAAGAAAAAAATAGTCACCTTTGAAGGTGCGTCTTATAGACCGGTGCGCCTTATAGTCCGGAATTTACGGTAATGTTTATATGGTCATATGTCATACTTCTACTGAAATTTAATTGTTTTGTATGATTGTAAGCTGCATATATATTTGATTCATTCCAGTAAATACGCTGATGAGGAAACACCACATATCACTGTTGTGTGACTTTTCTCCCCATTCCCAGGGGTACAACACCAGCATCCATGTCTGATACAGGTGTGTTCAGTCACTGCAGCTCTCTAACACAGCATCCATGTCTGATGCACAGGTGTGTTCAGTCACTGCAGCTCTCTGCACAGCATCCATGTCTGATACAGGTGTGTTCAGTCACTGCAGCTCTCTAACACAGCATCCATGTCTGATACTGGTGTGTTCAGTCACTGCAGCTCTCTAACACAGCATCCATGTCTGATGCACAGGTGTGTTCAGTCACTGCAGCTCTCTAACACAGCATCCATGTCTGATGCACAGGTGTGTTCATTCACTGCAGCTCTCTGCACAGCATTCATGTCTGATACAGGTGTGTTCAGTCACTCTCTAACACAGCATTCATGTCTGATACAGGTGTGTTCATTCACTGCAGCTCTCTGCACAGCATTCATGTCTGATGCACAGGTGTGTTCAGTCACTGCAGCTCTCTGCACAGCATTCATGTCTGATACAGGTGTGTTCAGTCACTGCAGCTCTCTAACACAGCATCCAGGTCTGATGCACAGGTGTGTTCAGTCACTGCAGCTCTCTGCACAGCATTCATGTCTGATACAGGTGTGTTCAGTCACTGCAGCTCTGCACAGCATTCATGTCTGATACAGGTGTGTTCAGTCACTGCAGCTCTCTGCACAGCATTCATGTCTGATACAGGTGTGTTCAGTCACTGCAGCTCTCTAACACAGCATTCATGTCTGATACAGGTGTGTTCAGTCACTGCAGCTCTCTAACACAGCATCCATGGAGCGGTAATCCATGATACACTGCCTGCAATAGTTACACATGCAGAGAGAACAGTTCAGGTCTTTGCGCAAGGGTTTATCAGGGAAGAGCAACCTTAGGAAGACAAACCTGGAGTTTATTCAATGAGGCAACACGTCCTTTCTCTGCCAGTGTTGTCAAATGCATTAGAGTCTGTTGTGCAGACTGAGTGAGATGGAGACGCTATCAAGAGATCATCAGTGTGCTCTATCAAGGTGCTGTTTGCAGGAATACTTGTCAAAACTGACGAAACATCTGGGACTATGGGGAAGCTGTGAAAAGCACATGCATTTATCTCCCTGCAGATCCTGCACAAATCTCCATGAATCCATACTGCAGGCTTGGAATTGGCATATCTAGATGTCTAGATTCTAGAAGTTGCCACTATGACATATTCTGTCGTAACAGAGATTTAATTACTGGGCGTATGTATACCTTCTAACACCTGAGGGGAAGTACTGTACTGTCGCATACAAGGTAATTCTGCATCTGGCTGTAAAGTAACTGCAGTATGTGGTAATGCAGAGTTAGTCTGGCTGTAAAGTAACTACAGTATGTGGTAATGCAGAGTTAGTCTGGCTGTAAAGTAACTGCAGTATGTGGTAATGCAGAGTAAAGGGGCGTTCACACCGACCTATTAAAGTTGGGATTCCAAAGGGTTGACTTGAGCGACAGAGCGAAAAATAAATATCTCGGTGTGAACGCTCCTTTAGCCTGGCTGTAAAGTAACTACAGTATGTGGTAATGCAGAGTTAGTCTGGCTGTAAAGTAACTGCAGTATGTGGTAATGCAGAGTAAAGGGGCGTTCACACCGACCTATTAAAGTTGGGATTCCAAAGGGTTGACTTGAGCGACAGAGCGAAAAATAAATATCTCGGTGTGAACGCTCCTTTAGCCTGGCTGTAAAGTAACTACAGTATGTGGTAATGCAGAGTTAGTCTGGCTGTAAAGTAACTACAGTATGTGGTAATGCAGAGTTAGTCTGGCTGTAAAGTAACTACAGTATGTGGTAATGCAGAGTTAGTCTGGCTGTAAAGTAACTACAGTATGTGGTAATGCAGAGTTAGTCTGGCTGTAAAGTAACTACAGTATGTGGTAATGCAGAGTTAGTCTGGCTGTAAAGTAACTACAGTATGTGGTAATGCAGAGTTAGCCTGGCTGTAAAGTAACTACAGTATGTGGTAATGCAGAGTTAGTCTGGCTGTAAAGTAACTACAGTATGTGGTAATGCAGAGTTAGTCTGGCTGTAAAGTAACTACAGTATGTGGTAATGCAGAGTTAGTCTGGCTGTAAAGTAACTACAGTATGTGGTAATGCAGAGTTAGTCTGGCTGTAAAGTAACTAAAGTATGTGGTAATGCAGAGTTAGTCTGGCTGTAAAGTAACTACAGTATGTGGTAATGCAGAGTTAGTCTGGCTGTAAAGTAACTACAGTATGTGGTAATGCAGAGTTAGTCTGGCTGTAAAGTAACTGCAGTATGTGGTAATGCAGAGTTAGTCTGGCTGTAAAGTAACTACAGTATGTGGTAATGCAGAGTTAGCCTGGCTGTAAAGTAACTACAGTATGTGGTAATGCAGAGTTAGTCTGGCTGTAAAGTAACTACAGTATGTGGTAATGCAGAGTTAGTCTGGCTGTAAAGTAACTACAGTATGTGGTAATGCAGAGTTAGCCTGGCTGTAAAGTAACTACAGTATGTGGTAATGCAGAGTTAGTCTGGCTGTAAAGTAACTACAGTATGTGGTAATGCAGAGTTAGTCTGGCTGTAAAGTAACTACAGTATGTGGTAATGCAGAGTTAGTCTGGCTGTAAAGTAACTACAGTATGTGGTAATGCAGAGTTAGTCTGGCTGTAAAGTAACTACAGTATGTGGTAATGCAGAGTTAGTCTGGCTGTAAAGTAACTACAGTATGTGGTAATGCAGAGTTAGCCTGGCTGTAAAGTAACTACAGTATGTGGTAATGCAGAGTTAGTCTGGCTGTAAAGTAACTACAGTATGTGGTAATGCAGAGTTAGTCTGGCTGTACACACTGGATACCCTCAGACCAAGAGGTGTGAACGAGGATTACAGTATCAAACCTTTTCTAGAATTCACTTGACCTTTATGGTCTTATTGGGCAACATACAGTAAGGGATTATGGACCTTAAAGGGACTAATAACTTTTCTTTTCATGTATTATAAGAGGGAGCATGTGGGCAATCATTTTTTTTGTGGCCCTCTCCATCATCAAAGTTGCCCATCCATGGGTTACGGCATGACAATATTTGTTAATCTGGGTTTCTCATGTGGCCCCCCATGAAAAATAGTTGTCCACCCCTGGTCTAGGGGTATTCAAACTAGCCCCAATTGCCCGTAACATGAGAAATTAACAAGAATACAAGAAGTACAGGGCTGTCATCAGAGAGGAGAGAGGTGGTTAGCCTACCTGGCTAGCTTGACTTGTTCCAGCCCAGGCAATGCTTGAGCCTTCCTCCGACAGCTCACGCTGTTGGGGTGGATAGTGTCCAGTGCTGATGCACTAACCCAGGGATGGGCAACTTTGATGATAGAGAGGGCCACAAAAAAATGTCCTCGCTACCAGAGGGCCAGATTTTGCTGAGGGCTGGGGGCCGAATGGCACTGAAACTTTCAGGAAGTGTATATGGCACCGGTGCGGGTGACCTGACGGAGCCTGATTTTTTTTTATTAGGTAATTGCCCTAATTACCTAATGATGATGTGATGTCATCAGTGATGATGTCATCAGTCATGTCATCTGTGATGACGTCATCGAGCAGGCGAGGCCGCGTGGCGTCCAGACTGCGTCTGCGAGCTGCAGGGTCAGCTCGGCGAGCAGCAGGGCGGGCAAGGCCACGTAGCGGTCGAGCTAGTGAGTGCGGGCGAGCCTAGGCATCGAGCGCGAGATGCCTGGTTTAAAAAAAAATGACACCTTCTGCGGAAAGGAACATTGTAACATGCCATTTACATAACAAATCCCTGCCCATCAAGGAAACTGGAGACTGGGGTGAAATCAAAAATGAATATGTTCCTCATCTATGGCCCCCTGAAGGCCCTGAATAGAATGTTATTGGACAATGGCTCATTAAGTGGAGTACCACTTGATATCCCTACAGTCTGCACACACAGCGGCGGAGGGGGAGCAAACATAATTTCTTAATGTCGTAGAGGTGCTTTGCTCTGGCCTTGTACTCTCCTTATGCAAAATGTCTTTCTGTTTCTCTTTTATGGATCTGTTTGTCCTCCCTCCCCCCATTGCACCCACTTCATTATCTGCTGCGGCTCGGCTCTCCTGTTAGCCTTCGTTGTGTCTGAACTGCAGCAGCAGGTGTGAGAGTGTTACTACTCTTTTATCACATATTGTGTTGTTTTTACAACTTCTGTTTAATATCCCTTTGATTCTTTTTCTACTGCTTTTACCATTTGTGTTTAATATCACCCTTTTACTGTTTTCAAGATTTAAAGGAACACTCCGCCCATTTTCAACCAGCTTTGTATCATTAGAACATCAGTAGTATATCAGAAAACTGTAAACGGTTTTGAAGTCTGTCATTTAATTTGACAGTTATTGAGTGTTAAAGTGTGGACCAGTGACATCACTGGTCCACACTAACTCAAATGAATAACTCATTAACTCAAATCAACTCTCAATAACTGTCAAACTATTCATCATTCATCTAGTTTGACAGTTATTGAGAGTTGATTTGAGTTAATGAGTTATTAATTTGAGTTAGTGTGGACCAGTGATGTCACTGGTCCACACTTTAACACTCAATAACTGTCAAATTAAATGACAGACTTGAAAACAGTTTACAGTTTTCTGATATACTACTGATGTTCTAATGATACAAAGCTGGTTGAAAATGGGTGGAGTGTTCCTTTAAGATGATTTTAATAGCCATAGTATGAATAATGAATGAATGAATGAATTAATTAATTAATTAATTAATTAATTAATAATTATTTTATTTGCGTGTCATGCCACATTGTGGCCACAGTTACACAAAATATATACATTTTCTTTTTCTTATTTTATCTATACATTTCATTCCTCCTCATCAACCAAGCCTTTTCTAAGAAAGTGGCAAATGCAAAAGTTTCATATTGGAAGAGCCGTATGAATTTTTCAGTCTTCCAACCACACAAATTCATTTTCTTTGTCTACCTTATTAAAAAAAACTCTGCCTGATAGTATTATAGAAGGGACAATAGAATACAAAGTGTGTTTTGTTTTCAACTTCCTTAAGTTCACACAGACTGCACAATCTATCCTCCTCAGCAGTGCCCACAAATCGGCCTGTCTCAATATGAAGGCCAAGTACGCCAGCTCTGATTTGAGCACATAGAGACCACTTTTTCTTAGACAGATTATACAAAACATAATATTCTGTGCCGTACACATGATTTATTTCACAGAAGGTGCAAAGTTTTGGTTTGTAACATATATCTGATGCCCATTTATCCTTTACTTTCTGAAAAATAATGTCTTTCACTACACTAATAACTATGAGTTGTTTTCTGTGAAAAACATCTTCCAACCCAGCTCTTAGAAGGACATCATGCATGTCCCTAGCCCATGCTCCGTTTACCATCATATCCCACTCAAAGACCTTTCTAGAGATTCTGTTGGTATTCAGACCCAGTATCCTATTCCAAAGTCGCATCACACACATACTCCAACGTACCTCATTAGGCTCCCACCCCATATCACCCGTGACAGCCAGGATTGGTTCAAACTTATGTACGCCCAAAAAGTATCGTATGGCTCTGTTGTGAACATAGTAAGTAGAGGATGTGATTTGTCTTTGTGCAGTATGCAGCACAGCAATACAAAAATATGGAGCAGACAGAAAGACAATCTTCAAATGATAAATTACTAGCAATCTCGCGCTCTTTGTGGGGGCGGGGGGGGGGGTTTGCTTTCTTCGTCAGCACCAACATCTCAGACGAATCCAGGTATTTTGTTGTTTCCACCTGGTGTGTTACATGTACTGTAGCAGCATGTCACCTGGTGTGTTACATGTACTGTAGCAGCATGTCACCTGGTGTGTTACATGTACTGTAGCAGCATGTCACCTGGTGTGTTACATGTACTGTAGCAGCATGTCACCTGGTGTGTTACATGTACTGTAGCAGCATGTCCAAGTTAGCAAATGTAACGTTATCTTATTGTTTCCAGGTGTGTCGTTCTGCAAAGCCTAGTCTGACTCACCGGAAGCAGGCTGCGGGGATAAGCTCTGCCATTGGCTCCGACCATTTCAGTCAGAGCAAGTGAGTAAGTAAAACCTACTCACTTACTTTTCAAAATAAATGACAAAGAGATCAAACAAGAGGAATTAAAACAATGCAGAAATGATTACAATCACAATACAACAAATTAATACATGATTAAAAAAAACAGAATCATTAGAACGCAATTTTAAAAAGGTGTGTTTTCAAGAGAATTTTAAAGGAAGAGACAGAGCAAGCCTGTCTGATCTCCTCTGGCAGGTCGTTCCACAGTCCAGAGTCGTGGGGCTGCGATGCCAAAGACTCGGTCACCTCTGGTTTTTAGCCTTGACCTAGGGACTACGAGCAGGCCTCTGGTTTTTAGCCTTGACCTAGGGACTACGAGCAGACCTCTGGTTTTTAGCCTTGACCTAGGGACTACGAGCAGACCTCTGGTTTTTAGCCTTGACCTAGGGACTACGAGCAGGCCTCTGGTTTTTAGCCTTGACCTAGGGTCTACGAGCAGGCCTCTGGTTTTTAGCCTTGACCTAGGGACTACGAGCAGACCTCTGGTTTTTAGCCTTGACCTAGGGTCTACGAGCAGGCCTCTGGTTTTTAGCCTTGACCTAGGGACTACGAGCAGACCTCTGGTTTTTAGCCTTGACCTAGGGTCTACGAGCAGGCCTCTGGTTTTTAGCCTTGACCTAGGGACTACGAGCAGACCTCTGGTTTTTAGCCTTGACCTAGGGTCTACGAGCAGACCTCTGGTTTTTAGCCTTGACCTAGGGACTACGAGCAGGCCTCTGGTTTTTAGCCTTGACCTAGGGACTACGAGCAGACCTCTGGTTTTTAGCCTTGACCTAGGGACTACGAGCAGACCTCTGGTTTTTAGCCTTGACCTAGGGACTACGAGCAGGCCTCTGGTTTTTAGCCTTGACCTAGGGTCTACGAGCAGGCCTCTGGTTTTTAGCCTTGACCTAGGGACTACGAGCAGACCTCTGGTTTTTAGCCTTGACCTAGGGTCTACGAGCAGGCCTCTGGTTTTTAGCCTTGACCTAGGGACTACGAGCAGACCTCTGGTTTTTAGCCTTGACCTAGGGTCTACGAGCAGACCTCTGGTTTTTAGCCTTGACCTAGGGACTACGAGCAGACCTCTGGTTTTTAGCCTTGACCTAGGGTCTACGAGCAGGCCTCTGGTTTTTAGCCTTGACCTAGGGACTACGAGCAGACCTCTGGTTTTTAGCCTTGACCTAGGGTCTACGAGCAGACCTCTGGTTTTTAGCCTTGACCTAGGGACTACGAGCAGACCTCTGGTTTTTAGCCTTGACCTAGGGACTACGAGCAGACCTCTGGTTTTTAGCCTTGACCTAGGGACTATGAGCAGACCTCTGGTTTTTAGCCTTGACCTAGGGACTACGAGCAGACCTCTGGTTTTTAGCCTTGACCTAGGGACTACGAGCAGACCTCTGGTTTTTAGCCTTGACCTAGGGACTACGAGCAGACCTCTGGTTTTTAGCCTTGACCTAGGGACTACGAGCAGACCTCTGGTTTTTAGCCTTGACCTAGGGACTACGAGCAGACCTCTGGTTTTTAGCCTTGACCTAGGGACTACGAGCAGACCTCTGGTTTTTAGCCTTGACCTAGGGACTATGAGCAGGCCTCTGGTTTTTAGCCTTGACCTAGGGACTACAAGCAGACCTCTGGTTTTTAGCCTTGACCTAGGGACTATGAGCAGGCCTCTGGTTTTTAGCCTTGACCTAGGGACTACGAGCAGACCTCTGGTTTTTAGCCTTGACCTAGGGACTACGAGCAGACCTCTGGTTTTTAGCCTTGACCTAGGGACTACGAGCAGACCTCTGGTTTTTAGCCTTGACCTAGGGACTACGAGCAGACCTCTGGTTTTTAGCCTTGACCTAGGGACTACGGGCAGACCTCTGGTTTTTAGCCTTGACCTAGTGACTACGGGCAGACCTCTGGTTTTTAGCCTTGACCTAGTGACTACAAGCAGACCTCTGGTTTTTAGCCTTGACCTAGGGACTACAAGCAGACCTCTGGTTTTTAGCCTTGACCTAGGGACTACAAGCAGACCTCTGGTTTTTAGCCTTGACCTAGGGACTACGAGCAGACCTCTGGTTTTTAGCCTTGACCTAGGGACTACGGGCAGACCTCTGGTTTTTAGCCTTGACCTAGGGACTACGAGCAGGCCTCTGGTTTTTAGCCTTGACCTAGGGACTATGAGCAGACCTCTGGTTTTTAGCCTTGACCTAGGGACTACGAGCAGACCTCTGGTTTTTAGCCTTGACCTAGGGACTACGAGCAGACCTCTGGTTTTTAGCCTTGACCTAGGGACTACGAGCAGGCCTCTGGTTTTTAGCCTTGACCTAGGGACTACGAGCAGACCTCTGGTTTTTAGCCTTGACCTAGGGACTACGAGCAGACCTCTGGTTTTTAGCCTTGACCTAGGGACTACGGGCAGACCTCTGGTTTTTAGCCTTGACCTAGGGACTACGGGCAGACCTCTGGTTTTTAGCCTTGACCTAGGGACTACAAGCAGACCTCTGGTTTTTAGCCTTGACCTAGGGACTACGAGCAGACCTCTGGTTTTTAGCCTTGACCTAGGGACTACGAGCAGACGTCTGGGGCCGTATGCACAAACATTGTGAGAATCCTCTCAGAGAGCTCCTAACTTAGCCTAAACACTTCTAGCCAGGAGTCTCACCCTCCCTCACTCTCCATCTTCAAGTCCTGTCTAAAAACCTCTCCCAAGCATACAACATCCCTGTTGTAGAAAATGTAAGTTCCATTGGCTCATTTAATAATCAATAAGCTATCATTACATAGACATAATTATTGGTATGAGTTAAATGAATATCACATAGACAAAGGCAATACAGACTCATACTCAGATAACCTGAGGGAAACTGAGTGAACCTTCCTCTATCTAGGCAGGGAAACTGAGTGAACCTTCTTCTATCAAGGCAGGGAAACTGAGTGAACCTTCCTCTATCAAGGCAGGTAAACTGAGTGAACCTTCTTCTATCAAGGCAGGTAAACTGAGTGAACCTTCTTCTATCAAGGCAGGTAAACTGAGTGAACCTTCTTCTATCAAGGCAGGTAAACTGAGTGAACCTTCTTCTATCTAGGCAGGTAAACTGAGTGAACCTTCTTCTATCAAGGCAGGTAAACTGAGTGAACCTTCTTCTATCAAGGCAGGTAAACTGAGTGAACCTTCTTCTATCTAGGCAGGGAAACTGAGTGAACCTTCTATCAAGGCAGGGAAACTGAGTGAACCTTCTTCTATCAAGGCAGGGAAACTGAGTGAACCTTCCTCTATCAAGGCAGGGAAACTGAGTGAACCTTCTATCAAGGCAGGGAAACTGAGTGAACCTTCCTCTATCTAGGCAGGGAAACTGAGTGAACCTTCTTCTATCAAGGCAGGGAAACTGAGTGAACCTTCTTCTATCTAGGCAGGGAAACTGAGTGAACCTTCTTCTATCAAGGCAGGGAAACTGAGTGAACCTTCTTCTATCTAGGCAGGGAAACTGAGTGAACCTTCTTCTATCTAGGCAGGGAAACTGAGTGAACCTTCTTCTATCAAGGCAGGGAAACTGAGTGAACCTTCCTCTATCTAGGCAGGGAAACTGAGTGAACCTTCTTCTATCAAGGCAGGGAAACTGAGTGAACCTTCTTCTATCTAGGCAGGGAAACTGAGTGAACCTTCTTCTATCTAGGCAGGGAAACTGAGTGAACCTTCTTCTATCAAGGCAGGGAAACTGAGTGAACCTTCCTCTATCAAGGCAGGGAAACTGAGTGAACCTTCCTCTATTTAGGCAGGAAAACTGAGTGGAAGGGAGGAAGTGGCTAGTCATCTAGTTGAACAACAGACCTTCACTTCATATCAATGTATTGTGATTCATGTCACAGTAGAAATGTCCTTATGTCAGGTTTCTCTTTGTGGCCGGTGGGATACAGTGCATAAGATGGCATCACTTACCCATGAACACTCTGGTGAAGTGCATCTAATGATCACCATCTAATTTACATCTATTATGCAACGTTTAAGGACAAATGTGACTGGTCCCAGTGTGACTGGTCCCAGTGTGTCACTGCCCCAGGCACAACTAATAACGGCTCTAAACTCAAAACACATTCATCCAACTCTGCCAAGAGCCCTCTGATGCATGGCTTGGTGTGACACTGAAGATTAAGGTGTGTGTGTGTGTGTGTGTGTGTGTGTGTGTGTGTGTGTGTGTGTGTGTGTGTGTGCGCGCACGTACGTGTGTGTGTGTGTGTGTGTGTGTGTGTTTTAACTCAATTTGTAACTTGAGTTACTTGACAAAGTAACTGGTATAATATTACTGAAATCCTATAAGTAATAAGTTATATTACTGAGTTACTGCTAAAATAATAATATATTACATGTAATATGTTACTTTTGTAATGAGTTACCCCCAACACTGCATACTCAGCAGACATTAGCCATTGGAATAACTCTGGTGCAGTTGTGCACAAAGGTAGCGGCTGCCGGCCTCTCGCCCTCCCTCCCTGCTCACCTGCCTTCATCCTCCACAGACAAATGGCGCGTGTCAGCATCCTCGAGTGACTTCACCTACTTACTTATTCAAGCGCATCAACCTTGGTGACAAAGCAGATCCGTCTCCTTTTGAAGGGGCCAGATAGGGATTAGCAGAGTGCACTGTCCAAAAACAACCCATCATAATTAGCACTGCTCTTAGCAGCTAATGGCCTCCACAGGCGGGGAAGTGGGGTGTAACGGTCTGATTAGAGGCTGTAATACATCGAGAACTTTGTGTGTGACAAGCTGACCTGCAAGTGAAACAGTGGCTTTACTGATGCGTGACAGGGGGTCGGCCTGCACGATATGATTTATGCTGCTTCACCAGCCATCGCCCCACATCCTTCTTTAATATCCTATGTGCACTTGAGTATGTGTGGTGATATGTAGCTACTGCATCTTGCATTGTCAACACTTGTCACTTGTCAGTATTGTAACGAGCCAGGGTTGAAGCATAAGGAGAGCATGATGTTGGCCGTTGGCCATTGGGATTGTCCTGTTGGTCGACTGGTTAACATGTCGCTCCTTGGAATTATGTTTGATTTCCCGTCTGTGCTGTTACAGACGTGCTGTGTCAGAAGTGGCCGCGAGGTCATCGGAGGCGCAGTCCCGGAGGCGTGAGGGAGCTGACGGGCGCCACTACGTTGAATGTAAGTCGCCCGAAAGTAAGCTGAAGCGCAGGGGTCACGACCCAGGATTGAGGCATAAGGAGAGCATGGTGGCAAGGATTGTCCCTTTGGTCAATGCCCATTTTCTCCCCATATTGTACTTGGCCAATTTCCCCCTGCTGTCCCGGTTGCTGCTCCACCCTCTGCCAATCTGCGGAGAGCCGTAGACTAGCACCATGCTTCCTCCGACACATGCGCAGTTGCCAGCCGCTTCTTTTCACCTGACAGCGGGGAGATTCACCGGCAGGACGGATCAAGCTATTCCCACCAGTTCCCTTCCTAATCCTCCCCAAACAGGCGCCCTGACCAACCAGAGGAGGCGCTAGTGCAGCGACCAGGACACATACCCCTAATCTGGCTTCCCACCCGCAGACACAGCCAATCGTGCCTGTATGCCCGACCAAGCCGGAAGCAACGCGGGGGCGCGAACCTGCGACCCTCGTGTTGGTAGGCAGGGAATCTACCGCTACACTACCCTTTGGTCAACTGGTTAATGTGTTCCTCCGTGAAATGATAGACCAGGTTTGTTACAATGTGTTTCTGCACATAATTACCAAGAAGACAATTTCCTTTACATTAGTTGTGCTTGACTCGCAATTATGACTGTGATTATCCTGACATTTTGGTCATTGCATTCAGAAGTGAAGTGGAGAAAGATAGACAGGCAGCTTGTCTTCTGACTGCAACAATCCTAAAATTACCTAGGCAGGCAGGTGGTGCCTGTCTGTCTGTCAGTCACGTTCATGACGTCGGCCGGGCCAAAGGCCGATACCACACCACCCCCAGAGATACCCCCCCCACATTAACCCCCGAGGCACCAGCTCATACGACATTAACCCCCGAGGCACCAGCTCATACGACATTAACCCCCGAGGCACCAGCTCATACGACATTAACCCCCGAGGCACCAGCTCATACGACATTAACCCCCGAGGCACCAGCTCATACGACATTAACCCCCGAGGCACCAGCTCATACCACATTAACCCCCGAGGCACCAGCTGATATGACATTAACCCCCGAGGCACCAGCTTATACGACATTAACCCCCGAGGCACCAGCTTATGCGACATTAACCCCCGAGGCACCAGCTTATACGACATTAACCCCCGAGGCACCAGCTTAACTTTTAAAACACTTCTTAAAACCCACTTATTTATACAGACATTTTATTAATCCCACTTATTTGATGTACCTTTGTTTGCTGGATTGCCTGCACTTTATGGCCGATGCGCCTCATGCCTTCTTATTACTTTATTTTAATTTGTGCTTGTTGATGCTGTCTCTTGCATTGTGTTTATTTGCCTATTTGTTTATTGTAATTTGTTTGATCCTGCTGCCTGTTTTTATTGTGAAGCACTTTGTGATCTCTGGATTTGAAAGGTGCTATATAAATAAAGCATTACTTACTTACTTTGACGACATTAACCCCCGAGGCACCAGCTTATGCAACATTAACCCCCGAGGCACCAGCTTATACGACATTAACCCCCGAGGCACCAGCTTATGCGACATTAACCCCCGAGGCACCAGCTCATACGACATTAACCCCCGAGGCACCAGCTTATGCAACATTAACCCCCGAGGCACCAGCTTATGCAACATTAACCCCCGAGGCACCAGCTTATGCAACATTAACCCCCGAGGCACCAGCTTATACGACATTAACCCCCGAGGCACCAGCTTATACGACATTAACCCCCGAGGCACCAGCTTATACGACATTAACCCCCGAGGCACCAGCTTATAAGACATTAACCCCCGAGGCACCAGCTTATGCAACATTAACCCCCGAGGCGCCAGCTCAAACGACATTAATCCAAAATGCAGAGAAAATTTATTTTTTTAAGGTAAATAGATAGCCGGAACTACTTTCTAAACATGGCCGTGTACAGTGAAAGCTCTGTGTACAGGCAGACAAGGAAGTAATTCGGTTGGGGATTTACTACAAAAGTGACGTTTCACCTAACTATATTTCATCTCGTGGTGAGTACCCGAGTACATGTACATAGAGCTTTTTGGCACTGTTAGAAATGTGTGTTTTTGGTGACTTTGAACTGGCTGTACGGTTTCGTCCAATACTAACTAACTGGAGGAGTGTAGCTCGCTGTATACTGTATGGAGAATGACGGTAAAGGTATTGTGTATCTTGATTATGTGTGGGCGATATGGCAAATGGGCTAAACTCCCAAGAAGTTGGCGTATCCCTTGAAGTACTTGCATTCCTTACCCAAACTCTCTATCTGAACCCAAGGGTGGATTCACTTATACAGTACCCAGCATGCCTTGCTCTCTCGTCTACTCTGAGGGCTGTGTGCATTTGGAGGGACAGCAGGCCTATAATAGCCAGAAGCAAGAACATGTTTCAAGTAATTCTCCCTTCATGAAAGATGAAATTGTGTCGGGTGGACCACGGGATCTATCAAATTGACTGGCTAATCTCTCCTTATCTGTGTCGACTCTAGCTGTCATCTTATTGACACTGCCGCCACCATCAGCGGCTTGAAGGCCTCTTAAGGAGAGCCCGGGGACATTGATTGACTTTAAATTATAAACGGGTCGAAAGCGTTCCTCAAAAGATGTCTGCCCGTCATGGATTTGCAGGATTGGACCCAAATGCAGACACGGGCAAGACAGGATGCCAGGAACAACAAAAGTCTTCACTGAAGTGTCTCAATCAAAACGTAGACCAGGTCCATATACAAGCAGGAACAAACGACAGGTAACCGCTGACACAATAATAGCCTACCATAGACAATGACGCGACAAGGGGCTACGAGCAGACGGAGACAATGTCGGCACAGGTAAACTAATGAGACATGAGGGACAGCTGTGAGACAGGGACAGAGGGGAGAAACGGGGGAGACGTGATTGGTCAGGGGATCATCATGACTAACGAGGGATCATATTAGAGGGCAGGTGTGGGAGGAAAAGGCACAGCAGGAAAGACAACACTGAGCTAGAGTTCATGTCAAATGTCAAGGTGAAGATTGGTTGCCATGTTCAAATGAGAGCAGCATCACTGCTTATATCACATGTAGGTCTCCATAGGTTGTTGCTTTTGGAAAGCTATTTACTTTTTTCCTCCTTTGAAGGCCGTCTGATATTGATAGCGTTACATTAATAGTGATTAAATGATACAAAAGAAAGCTAAGGAAGTTCTGAAATGGAGGGAGTCTAAGAAACCTTAGTAAACTGCCAAGGAATCCTTTAAAGAGAAGGTCCACGGTGAAGAACCATTATCTTCTGTTAAGGAAGGGGGGTGTTTTAAAATGATTGATGTTAGCTCACCAGCTGTGCAAACACAATTTCACCCCATCTTTAGCATCAGAGGCCTTTTTTTTTAGCTTGTTCTTTTTCCAGGTCTGACTGAGTGCTGACGAACTGAATAAGGTAGTGGGGAGGACAGGCGATCACTATCAGGCCAGATAATGAACTGAATAAGGTAGTGGGGAGGACAGGCAATCACCATGAGGCCAGATAATGAACTGAATAAGGTAGTGGGGAGAACAGGCGATCACTATCAGGCCAGATAATGAACTGAATAAGGTAGTGGGGAGAACAGGCGATCACTATCAGGCCAGATAATGAACTGAATAAGGTAGTGGGGAGAACAGGCGATCACTATCAGGCCAGATAATGAACTGAATAAGGTAGTGGGGAGGACAGGCGATCACTATCAGGCCAGATAATGAACTGAATAAGGTAGTGGGGAGGACAGGCGATCACCATGAGGCCAGATAATGAACTGAATAAGGTAGTGGGGAGGACAGGCGATCACCATGAGGCCAGATAATGAACTGAATAAGGTAGTGGGGAGGACAGGCGATCACCATGAGGCCAGATAATGAACTGAATAAGGTAGTGGGGAGGACAGGCGATCACTATCAGGCCAGATAATGAACTGAATAAGGTAGTGGGGAGGACAGGCGATCACTATCAGGCCAGATAATGAACTGAATAAGGTAGTGGGGAGGACAGGCGATCACCATGAGGCCAGATAATGAACTGAATAAGGTAGTGGGGAGGACAGGCGATCACTATCAGGCCAGATAATGAACTGAATAAGGTAGTGGGGAGGACAGGCGATCACCATGAGGCCAGATAATGAACTGAATAAGGTAGTGGGGAGGACAGGCGATCACCATGAGGCCAGATAATGAACTGAATAAGGTAGTGGGGAGGACAGGCGATCACCATGAGGCCAGATAATGAACTGAATAAGGTAGTGGGGAGGACAGGCGATCACTATCAGGCCAGATAATGAACTGAATAAGGTAGTGGGGAGGACAGGCGATCACCATGAGGCCAGATAATGAACTGAATAAGGTAGTGGGGAGGACAGGCGATCACTATCAGGCCAGATAATGAACTGAATAAGGTAGTGGGGAGGACAGGCGATCACTATCAGGCCAGATAATGAACTGAATAAGGTAGTGGGGAGGACAGGCGATCACTATCAGGCCAGATAATGAACTGAATAAGGTAGTGGGGAGGACAGGCGATCACCATGAGGCCAGATAATGAACTGAATAAGGTAGTGGGGAGGACAGGCGATCACCATGAGGCCAGATAATGAACTGAATAAGGTAGTGGGGAGGACAGGCGATCACTATCAGGCCAGATAATGAACTGAATAAGGTAGTGGGGAGAACAGGCGATCACTATCAGGCCAGATAATGAACTGAATAAGGTAGTGGGGAGGACAGGCGATCACTATCAGGCCAGATAATGAACTGAATAAGGTAGTGGGGAGGACAGGCGATCACTATCAGGCCAGATAATGAACTGAATAAGGTAGTGGGGAGGACAGGCGATCACCATGAGGCCAGATAATGAACTGAATAAGGTAGTGGGGAGGACAGGTGATCACCATGAGGCCAGATAATGAACTGAATAAGGTAGTGGGGAGGACAGGCGATCACCATGAGGCCAGATAATGAACTGAATAAGGTAGTGGGGAGGACAGGCGATCACCATGAGGCCAGATAATGAACTGAATAAGGTAGTGGGGAGGACAGGCGATCACTATCAGGCCAGATAATGAACTGAATAAGGTAGTGGGGAGGACAGGCGATCACTATCAGGCCAGATAATGAACTGAATAAGGTAGTGGGGAGGACAGGCGATCACCATGAGGCCAGATAATGAACTGAATAAGGTAGTGGGGAGGACAGGCGATCACCATGAGGCCAGATAATGAACTGAATAAGGTAGTGGGGAGGACAGGCGATCACTATCAGGCCAGATAATGAACTGATAAGGTAGTGGGGAGAACAGGCGATCACTATCAGGCCAGATAATGAACTGAATAAGGTAGTGGGGAGGACAGGCGATCACTATCAGGCCAGATAATGAACTGAATAAGGTAGTGGGGAGGACAGGCGATCACTATCAGGCCAGATAATGAACTGAATAAGGTAGTGGGGAGGACAGGCGATCACCATGAGGCCAGATAATGAACTGAATAAGGTAGTGGGGAGGACAGGTGATCACCATGAGGCCAGATAATGAACTGAATAAGGTAGTGGGGAGGACAGGCGATCACCATGAGGCCAGATAATGAACTGAATAAGGTAGTGGGGAGGACAGGCGATCACCATGAGGCCAGATAATGAACTGAATAAGGTAGTGGGGAGGACAGGCGATCACCATGAGGCCAGATAATGAACTGAATAAGGTAGTGGGGAGGACAGGCGATCACTATCAGGCCAGATAATGAACTGAATAAGGTAGTGGGGAGGACAGGCGATCACTATCAGGCCAGATAATGGACTGAATAAGGTAGTGGGGAGGACAGGCGATCACTATCAGGCCAGATAATGAACTGAATAAGGTAGTGGGGAGGACAGGCGATCACCATGAGGCCAGATAATGAACTGAATAAGGTAGTGGGGAGGACAGGCGATCACCATGAGGCCAGATAATGAACTGAATAAGGTAGTGGGGAGGACAGGCGATCACTATCAGGCCAGATAATGAACTGAATAAGGTAGTGGGGAGGACAGGCGATCACTATCAGGCCAGATAATGAACTGAATAAGGTAGTGTGGAGGACAGGCGATCACCATGAGGCCAGATAATGAACTGAATAAGGTAGTGGGGAGGACAGGCGATCACCATGAGGCCAGATAATGAACTGAATAAGGTAGTGGGGAGGACAGGCGATCACTATCAGGCCAGATAATGAACTGAATAAGGTAGTGGGGAGGACAGGCGATCACCATGAGGCCAGATAATGAACTGAATAAGGTAGTGGGGAGGACAGGCGATCACCATGAGGCCAGATAATGAACTGAATAAGGTAGTGGGGAGGACAGGCGATCACCATGAGGCCAGATAATGAACTGAATAAGGTAGTGGGGAGGACAGGCGATCACTATCAGGCCAGATAATGAACTGAATAAGGTAGTGGGGAGGACAGGCGATCACCATGAGGCCAGATAATGAACTGAATAAGGTAGTGGGGAGGACAGGCGATCACCATGAGGCCAGATAATGAACTGAATAAGGTAGTGAGGAGGACAGGCGATCACTATCAGGCCAGATAATGAACTGAATAAGGTAGTGGGGAGGACAGGCGATCACTATCAGGCCAGATAATGGACTGAATAAGGTAGTGGGGAGGACAGGCGATCACCATGAGGCCAGATAATGGAGACGAGAATAAAGGGAACCAGTGGATCCAGAAATCCCACTGGCATAATGAGGCTTGACACTATATCGCCACCGCCAGATGAAAACCTTCAAAAAGTAATTGTTTCAAGAATTTATTCAGATTGACGTGTGTTTTTGAAAATTCTGTCATATAATAGTTTAGGGTAGGCTTCATGTAGCCTGCTAAAGCATCCGGTCACTTGAACTCACATTTGTGTTTCTTTCTGCGAGACAGTCTGGCCTCCGGCGTTTTCAGAATCCAGAATGTGGTAGGCCCAATCATGGACCTGCCTCGTAGTTGACATCGTAACCAAAACAGTAATGGCTGCCTCCATGGCTCTCCGCCTCGAGCAGTAACGTCAACGTTTGTCGAATTTACAGAGGTAATAAGTGCAGTTATTGCAGAAATAGACTATTAAACAAGAACAGGAGTATGCATCGGCAGAGTTTCTCGGCAAAAAATACATTTTCGCCGTTCTTCCAAGTGGATTTGGATTTGATTGGCACTGATTGGCTAAAGGACTGGCTACTTCCACCCACTGAAATGATTGTGTGTCAGGTGAAAAGAAGCGGCTGGCGACTGCACATTTGTCGGAGGAAACATGTGCTAGTCTACAGCTCTCCCCAGACCAGGAGTGGGGGTGGAGCAACAACTGGGACAGCATAGGGGGGACTCGCCAAGTAGGGAGACAAACCAGGGGGGGGTGGGGGGACTACTTGATCAATAAATAATAACGGTAACACTATGAAGCCCATGTCTCTAATGCATTATAAGTATACTTATAATTCCTTGTGTTTATAATGCTGTATAACTATAGACGGTTTTCACGGAATTGTGTTGCTATGGGAACAGTTTGAACCCTAGCTTATTTCCTGTCAGCTATTGTATTAGCAAACATTGCAACAGGAAGTAAGCTAGGGGCAATTTTGAATGTGTATGTTGTCAAATTAAAAGCGTCTATAGTTATAAGCACTCATAATGTTTTATTATTTTACATTATAAGGCATTATAACTATGCTTATAATGCGTTATAGACATGGGCTTCATAGAAAGTGTTACCATAATAACAATAATATAATTAGTATGATTGTATTATCATTGTTATTGTTGTTGTTGTATTTGTTGTATGTGATTTACAGCTTACCTGAAATGTCTTGATGCAATGAACTCAAGAGAGGACACTGCAAGCATCTCTGACCATTGTATGGATTTAACGCCAAATTCATGTATGTAATTTGGAGCTAGCTGTTTTCCTGACGAGGTTGCCAGCTGTCTCGCACAAGGATTATAATTATGTCTCCGTAGTTAGACTCTGCCTCTAATTGCATTCGGGGACTTTGGGAGAGCGATCAGGAGCAGCTTTAAATTGGGTACATTTCCAGGCGTGAAAGACATCGTGAGGACTGATGGGAGAGCTGTATACAAGGTGACCTCGTGTTGTCGCCCCACACGGGTGTGAGGTACGTTAATTGACTTGGCCCCTTGTGCGCACAATCCACTCCAATGTCAGATTACAATATAGTCATTTCCAATTAACGGCCGTGACTCTTTCAGATGGAATTAAGAGTGCTATAGACGCTGTATAAGTCCCCCTTTTTATGCTGCAGTAGTATGGTGGCGAATTAATTAATACAAACTAAAAATGCAATTATTGTAACACAAAAGCTATAATGTCTCTCCACCAGAACTATCCACCCCTGGGCAAGCCCTTAACAACTACCATCAGCACAACGCCGTTCTAATGGTGCCGTGACCTGGATGCCCAGTGGGTGTGGAGTGACTTTAGGGGGGTGAGTGTAACCCAATGAATGTTGAGTCCTCGTGCGTCCCGAGTGGTAGCGAGTAGGTTGGTTAAACTCACTCCCCCAGTATGAAGGCCCATTAATCCGCCCCGCCAGGGCAGCTAGCTCTCTTGGTGTAGTGGTTAGCGTGTGCGCTTTGGAAGCCGGAGGTCGGCGGTTCGAATCCAGTGGGTGTGTGTGTGTGTGTGTGTGTATATACATACATATACGTGTGTGTGTGTGTGTGTGTGTGTGTGTGTGTGTGTGTGTGTGTGTGTGTGTGTGTGACTGTGTGTAGAGATTTCCAACAACAAAGATGACATGGTCAAGGGGGGGAAACAAACTTTATTCTCTCCCGTTTACAAAACATTTCAGAGTCAACCTCAATAAAGTAAAACTAATACAGAGCTGCGAGCAGCAAGTGATCAACGTCAACATGATCCAGACTTATTTTCTCAAACAGCGTCATACATCACCTCAACACCAACCTCTTTTTTTTTCCTTTTTTTTTGCTGCTGATGCTCTAGCACAATAACAAAAACAAAAAAGTGTTCATGTATGGACACAAGGACAAATGCAACGCCAAACGTCTGTCGTGCTCAAAAACCAGAGGTGATTCTGAGTCCCGCAGCACTGTGTGACTGGGATGATCATCATGCAGCACTGTGTGACTGGGATGATCATGAGCGATGCTGTGAATTTGAAGAACAGCGATATGAAACGGAATCAAAAAGACAACCGAGATGGTTCCGAGTCGGTTGTACTTTGAAGTACTAAATAACAGGACTGCAGCATCTCTGTTGGTCTGCCACCAGCGGTGAGCCACCCGGCGGACGCTTTGAACCTACAAACACGACCATTAAGGAGCTCCGTGTGGGCAGGAGGAACCACACCGCTGAAGGTCATTAGCATGCTTTCCATAATACTGTACCGCAGTCTATTGTTGGTTTTGCACGTTGAAAGACATTCTAGTATTGGTAAGAATGATACTAATGATGATCATACTGAGTAAGTTTATAAACCATGAGGCCATCATGATTTCTGTCAGTCAATGTGCCTCAGCAGAAAGGCTCGTCTCTCAGCGGGGGGGCTTCTTAGCATTACATTTCAAACACATACTGTACCCACCTGAAATAACACACACCACTTGTTTGTGTTAAAGGTTAAGTTCACCCAAAAATGAAAATCCTGTCATTATCTACTCACCCCCATGCGGTGGACGGTCGGGTGATGTTTTTTTTTTAGTCCACAAAACATTTGTGGATTTTTCCAGGAAAACGGAGTTAGGCTACAGCATTCTCATAAACAATTGACGTGAATGAACCATCAAATGCCTCTGGCATAATCCAAGTCTCCCAAAGCCCCCAGAGATGCCAAGTTGACTTGAAAAGGCGTCATTTAGTTGAAGGTTCCGTTTTCACTTGAACTTGTAGCTCACGGCTACAATAAAGATCTCAGCTAAAAACAGAGCGTATGAGTGTGGAGCAGGCAGTATGTTTTTAACATTTGAATGTCTCTCACCATTCACTTCAGTTGTTTAGGAGAATGCTGTAGCTTAACTCTGTTTCCCTGTAAAAGTCTGCGAATGTTTTGTGGACTAAAAACACCGGTCCTTCCATCGGCATGGGGGCGAGGAGAGAGGGACGAACCTATCCTTTAACAGCACTGTATGCATACAGAGCCTAAGTCACGTCCACTTCCTGCTTCAGCGTACGAACCAGCGTCTGAAAAAATGAGTGGTGGTGAACGGCGAAAGACAATCATTTTTTGATTCCGTTTGAATTGTGCCATAGGCTACACATGTATGATGTTTGTCAATTTAAAAGATAATTTGCAACCCAAGGAACTCGCAGTTTGTCATAAAACCGAAATGTACAGTTTAGTTTTGTATGAAACCGCTCAATCAACTACATCTCGCACAATATACGTCACACCAACACCACCAAACATGGCTGGTCGGGGGAGAAAGTTACGCCCTCACTTACGCGACTGCTTGTGTGTAGTTTTACGACAAACTGCGACTTTCTTGACTTGCAAAGTTATCTTTTAAGTTGACAAACCTTATTATGTGTACTTCATTACACAATTCAAACAGGATCAAAAAAGTATTGTCTCTCACCGTTCTCCATTACTCGTACTTTTCGCGATGCTGATTCGTATAGGGCCCTACCGGAAAGGGGCGTGGCTTTGGCTCTCTATCGAGTCCCAAGAAGAGATCCTCTGAACCGCTGACACACACAATGCCAGTTCACTAAAGCCCTAAATCAACCCCTGACATACACAACGCCAGTTCACTAAAGCCCTAAATCACTACAAGGATGCACATCAGATTCTGTACACAATGCCAAGTGCATGAATTACACCCGAAGAAAGGTGTGCTCAATCAGCTATTATTAGAAGAGAATATTCACATTTGTACAAATGTAAATTTGATATAAAGCAGCATTGTTTACCAAAAAACGATTACTTTATTGACAATTACATAATAACCTAGAATCAATTCTAGTGAAAATTAACTAAGTACCTGAGCCTATAAGCTGCAAAATAAGATTCCCCCAAAGTCCAAATATACAAAACAAATGTACACTGTGTAACTGTAATTAGATTTAGGTCGTCTGAAGAAGTAACTGTTATCAGTTCAAACACAGCCATCGGAGTAAAGATGCATGAAGGGAAGATACTTGTTGGGTTACTCAGCCGTGTTTGATTACTGGAAGATTGATTTGACTGTGTGACATCAGCTCATAGATATAATGTAAATGGATAAACTAGATCATTTGACACCTCTTGAAATAATGGTTGATGATACTAATAAGTAGTCTATTGTTACTTTTAAAGTTACAGAAAAGCATTGATTTGTTTATCAGTTTTGGTAGGAAAGAAATCCAAAAGTAATGGAAAGCAATCAAATGACATAACAGAGTTTGAGGAATCTACTGCAAATATACTACTGAAGGTTACTGTAACCTACCCTTCCACGTACACTTAAAATCTTCCAATAAGTAATCAAGTTCCAACAATAATCTTCTGTACTCATTCACAGGCATAATTTATGTTGGCAGTAAAAAGAAATGTGGACGTACATCCAGCTTTAGTTTCAGTGTCAGGGCCAGGAGAGACGAGCTAACAGCTCAACCTAGTGGGAGCAGGGAGAAGTCAGGTGGCGGGGGCGGGGCTACTGCAGTGCAGATGGTTATTTCTAGGTCCATAAAATCAGGCAAATATGATGAGACTTGTTAATAGATCAGTTGACCTTGCCAGTGAACCCAACCGTTGGTTCAATAAGGATACTGATCTAAAGAGGAACCCAACATCTTACGTAATGGTGAGGCTGACACTGGAAACGTACTGCATGTGGTGGATTTGGAATGGTCTGCGATCAGTCTCTAACAGACGATCAGTCTCTAACAGACTAATAGGCTTCTGCGGGGGGTTCGCTGAAAATTCACGAATGTTCCGCAAACAATTTGGCTCCTCAGGAGCTTTTCAGCCCTTTGCTGCACTCCTGAAAACTTCAATACGCATTCTCAGAATAGTACTCAACAAGTCGAGCGATAACCTGTCACAGATTAATAGGTATTATATGTATATGTATGTTATTTTATGGACTGCATTCAAACCTCCCCGTTTACACGCCTACATGCGAGCGCAAATGTACACGTTTCATTTGTCAAAGGCTCACTATGTGGTCTGTGCCGCTCAAAGGCAGATGCTAATGGTGATAGCATAAAGAACACAGTGATGTTTGCAGTAGGTGAACACTGTAGCATGGGATTGATTCATAGCATGCATTTGGGTTTCCCTCTTAGATGCAGCCATTTTCACGACTTATTTTCATTTCTCCAAGGAACCTATGTGACGGCTCTCAAATGAAACTAGGAAAGACAGATATTCTTTGCACGGGAGGGGATGTTTACTGGCCTAGTACCGTTGGTGCTGTTTCAGATTAGACCCAAGGCGACGCAGCCACGTCATCAATACAATGTTCACTGTTTCATTCTGCTCGTTTTGGCTATTCCATCGGAGTTTGACCCTTTAAACTGGAAAATGAGTTTGAAATGCAGTGGTGACTGCTAGGGGTGCTCCAAAAAATCGATTCTGAAAGGATCGCGATTCTTAATGCCACGATTCCTGGATCGATTCCAAACTCCCAAGAATCGATTATTCTTTGTATTGTTAATTTTTTTTTTTTTTTTTTTTTTTACAGTGCACCTGAAGGTAACATGCAAGATACCGGCTGAATAAGTGTCCAAATGTTCATGTCATTTGTGTAGTGTACTGCCACGGTGCCACCACCTCTTGCACTTAAGAACGCTGGTTAATGTATTCCCCCCAAAATCTATAAATCCTTCTCAAAGTCTACAGATCCCCCCCAGCCTATAAATCCATCTTATCCGAAGAACATAAGGGGAATTCCCCCCTAGTTTGCAAAATGAATTTAGGCCCTGATTGTAATACTTCAGAAGTTGAATTTGAAGTTCAGCATTAATACATTTGTCATTTTTTGTCTTAGATTTACCTTTGTGTGTTATTTGCAATATAAAACTACATCATTTAGAATCGATTCTAGATTCTGGAATCGAGAATCGTTGGAATCGAGAATCGTTGGAATCGAGAATCGATTCTGGAATCGGATCGTGACCCCAGGAATCGGAATCGGATCGGATCGTGGCTTAGCTGGATCGGAGCACCCCTAGTGACTGCCGAGTGCTGTGCGTCATGCAGGACGAACTATACTGTACATACATACAGTGCATTCAAAAAGGCAGGCAAATGTAATGTGTACCAAAGCAAAACACTTATTTTATGCATCATGAAATGAGTGTGAAATAGACCAGAATAAAAATATCTGGTTGAACGGATCTGGTTGAACTTTTTCATTTAGTATTCCATTGACACACAAGTGATAGACTATTATGGAATGTATCATGTATCATGTGAGAGAAAAAATATTATTTATTTACGCTATGTTGGGTGAATGAGGTTGCAACCTACAGGTAGTTAAAATTGTCTAAAACCACTTTCAGGTGAGAATAAAAAATAAAAGTAGAAAATAGAAAAATCCAGTAATGCATTAAAAGGTAAAACAAAGTCATCGTTGGGGTGCATGCGATGCCATGACAGGTAGGCTACTAGACGTGTCGAAAAAGTAAAGTGTCCTTTCAAAACCGAAACAGCAGGGTTTCCGATAGGTGAGGGAGAATCCTAGTGTAGCGCAGGTGTGCATGGTTACAGTATCAGAACTGATCAAAGCTGAAGTCACTTCAAGTCAGGACAGTCAAACACAGAAAGAAATAAACTATAGGTGCAATGCCATTAATGCCCAAGGGTCATGTGATGCAGTGAGGGAAGGTGGGGGAGGAGTTAGAGTGTGCCCATTCCCGTGACTTCAGACGTCAGCCTACAACAGGTTGGGGAAGAGGGGGGGGGGGGGGGGCAGGGAGGGAGGAGACAGAGAAAATAAAACCACTGTGAAATAGAAACGTTCACATGAAAGTGAAGGATACGCAGCAATGGCTGCTCTTTGCGCTGGAGTGTTGTGCTGGTGCCTGTCTATCTCACAGGGTGGCCTTTCACTGTACCTCTACATGGAAAAGACCTACCGCCTTCCTTATAGAGAGCCAAAGTGAAACGTCACTTCCTGCTTCAGCACTGTACCAGAGATTTTCATCCGCCATTTATTTCCCCATAGATGCTTATAAGAATCGTTTTAATTTGGTCAAACCAAACGGTTCAGATATAATATATCTGAACCGTTTGGTTTGACCAAATTAAAACGATTCTAAATATTATTTAGAAACAGGCGAGACCGCATAACATTTCACTCGGACCAAAACGTTTAAAAAAACGGCGGATTTATAGAAAATATGTTTTCAATGTTTTTTTTTAGTTTTGGTCCGAGTGAAATGTTCTATGGTCTCTCCCGATTCGAAATATATCTGAACCATTTGGTTTGACCAAGTAAAACTATAAGCATTTTTTTTAACGAAATGTCTATGGGGAAATAGAGGAAAATCTCTGGTACAGTGCTGAAGCAGGAAGTGACGTTCACTTTGCCTCTCTATAGCCATGCTGTGGACAGAATGGAAAAGAGTGATGGTGTGGTGAAAGACGTGACGCTGTGGACTGACAGGACAGCGCCATCACACCACTCCTCCCCTCTAACATAGACGTGACGCTGTGGACTGACAGGACAGCACCATCACACCACTCCTCCCCTCTAACAGCATTTGCTCAGTGGCAGTCAGGTGGCCGGGGGGTTTTTCTTTGCCCTTTTTGTTTCTTTTCACAATTTTCCACTTTTTATATATTTCTTCTTTCCGGACACAACAGGACTAAATAGGCTAATTCATCTAAGCTAGCAGTGAGCAAAAGAAGTACAACCACATCCTTGGAATTAAGCATGCTTTAAATAATTAAAGGAACACTCCGCCCATTTTCAACCAGCTTTGTATCATTAGAACATCAGTAGTATATCAGAAAACTGTAAACTGTTTTGAAGTCTGTCATTTAATTTGACAGTTATTGAGTGTTAAAGTGTGGACCAGTGACATCACTGGTCCACACTAACTCAAATTAATAACTCATTAACTCAAATCAACTCTCAAACTGTAAAGGGTTTTGAAGTCATTCATCTATAGTTTGACAGTTATTGAGAGTTGATTTGAGTTAACGAGTTATTAATTTGAGTTAGTGTGGACCAGTGACGTCACTGGTCCACACTTTAACACTCAATAACTGTCCAATTAAATGACAGACTTCAAAACCGTTTACAGTTTTCTGATATACTACTGATGTTCTAATGATACAAAGCTGGTTGAAAATGGGCAGAGTGTTCCTTTAACTATACACCGGCTACTGTACATGATGAACCTAAAGCAAACTCTGCCTTTGTTAGCTTGATTTTAACTAATCGGTCTCCTTGGGTCTAAACGCTAAAGGCTTGCAGCGAGGCGCTACTGACATCCAGTGGGGGTCTAGGGGGGAAGTTCAGCAGGAGAGCACATAGGGGATCATTGTGAGGCGGTGGCTTTGATGTTAGCTTCTGACAACACAACCAGATTTGGGGGTGACTTCAGGACGTTGTCATGGATGAGGGGTCATTCCACATGGCGGCCACGTCCCTGAACCTGCCATTGGAATTGTGGGAAAGTAATTAGTATTCTCTCCAGCCTCCTTTGAAACCTCCTTTCAAAAGTCAAAAGACATGACAGAGTCCTCGATGCAAGTAGCCTATGTGGCTTCTCCTGGGATACCGCTGACAAACATTTGGCTTCGGCGTTCACGCAGCCTGTGGACATCCGAGGTTCCATTTTTAGATGATAACAAATTGTGTTTCTCTGTTGATAAGGAATTAGATGTTTCCATGGATAAGAGGGGGAATAAAGAAACAGACAAACAGGTGCAGCATAGCAGCAAAAGCATATTGGTATGTCTGGTATCTTACTACCATACCCAGGGCCCTGGTCATTCAGCCCTGGGGCTGCGGAGACATCAGCTTATCACCGCAGTCAGTTCCTCTCCGTTGAAAAAAACCTAAATGGTTCATGTGCCGAGACACTGAGGTTGGAGCTCAAGTAATACCTGCTATTAGAGCTGCTGATTCTATGCACTTTTCTGCATCATCTTCCAGATTCTAAGAGGCCATTTACACCTGGCATTAACATGCGTTTTCTGTCATCAGATTGCAATCAGATAGTGCTTGACCACATTAGCCTGATTTCATTTACACCTGGCGTTAGCATGTGTTTTTGGTGATCAGATGGCAATCTGATTGCAATTTGATCACCCAAAACGGGTGTCCTCTCAATCCGCATACAGTTGCTGCATGCAGATTGAGAGGACACATTGCATTTAAACTTGTGTTCAATGTGGTCACAATGCGTCCCTGACCACCTCCGGAGGGGGTTTGGCCGATCAGATTGCAATCCATCTTTAATCTGTTTTGGGGGCTTTTACACCTGTACTTTCAAGTGGTCAAGCACAATCTGATTGCAATCTGATGACAGAAAACGCATGTTAGTGCCAGGTGTATACGGCCTCTAAGATGTATGGTCTTGGACATTCCAAAATGAATGGTCTCAGGCAGATTGTATTTTGTATTTTGAGTGCAGTTGCTCCTGCATCGCTCAACTCAGAAGTTGACTTGTCCCATGGTTGTCATTGCGCCCATTTACCAATTATTTGCAAAGCTGTGTGTCCAGTGAAACATTTTGCAGGGATAATCAACTTGCGGCCCGGGGGCCAGATGCGGCCCCCGATAGGGTGCAGAGTGGCCCCCTGACCATTTTCTAATTCACAATGAAAACTAATGTTAAATCAAGTTTGACTGAGCTCCAGCTAAATTGTCAAGTATTGCGGCCTGCTTGCTACCGAGGTACTTATATGTTACTTAATTTATATGATATAAATTTATCCAAACAGGTCGACTTTGTGCACACAGGATAAGTAGGTAAATTTTCTTTTGGAGAGAGATCCTTTATTGATTTGTTTGGGAAGAGGGTTTAGCCTACTCTGAACAAATTTGAGAACTGAACTGTTGATGAAACTGAATTTCTACCTTTTGTTGTACAGTACCTCCTTGAGAATGCAAACCCAATATCCAGTGTATACTGGATATTGGGTTTGCATTCTCACTCTGATTATTGCTTGTTAACATTCTCCTTGGTGGTTCAAAAAGTGTCCCCTGGGCAAAGCAAGTAGAGTATCCCTGCTTTAATGTTTGTTCTTGGGTGGAAATAAGAAATGAGGAAAAAAAATGGAGAAGGAGCACAACATGAAGCAGCCAGCCCATAATACCAATAAAGGCCAAGATTAGCCACCCTCAATGACTCATCTGAATTCTGCTTGTCAGACATTCAAATCCGATTATCTGTCCCTTGTCCAAATGTGACAGTGATATGAGTCCCATGGTGACTCAAAGTGTCAGTGTCACGAGTGACAAAACTAACCTAGCAAAGATCTCTTTATTTTTTAAGACGGCGCTTTTCTCGGAAGCTCACTGTGAACATGCTCATGCAAGCCTTTCTTTTCTCTTTCTCTGGGTTTGTGCTCAGGCCCAGTTAGCGCTAAAGGTTACCTGGCATTGAGATACTGTGCGAGACTGATGTTAGCAGGGGTCTGTTAGGACTAAAGGTTACCTGCCATTGAGATACTGTGTGAGGCTGATGTTAGCAGGGGTCTGTTAGGACTAAAGGTTACCTGCCATTGATGAGATGCTGTGTGAGGCTGATGTTAGCGTGGGGCTGTTAGGACTAAAGGTTACCTGCCATTGAGATACTGTGCGAGGCTGATGTTAGCGTGGGGCTGTTAGGACTAAAGGTTACCTGCCATTGAGATACTGTGTGAGGCTGATGTTAGCGGGGGTCTGTTAGGACTAAAGGTTACCTGGCATTGAGATACTGTGCGAGGCTGATGTTAGCAGGGGGCTGTTAGGACTAAAGGTTACCTGCCATTGAGATACTGTGCGAGGCTGATGTTAGCAGGGGTCTGTTAGGACTAAAGGTTACCTGCCATTGAGATACTGTGTGAGGCTGATGTTAGCAGGGGTCTGTTAGGACTAAAGGTTACCTGCCATTGAGATACTGTGCGAGGCTGATGTTAGCAGGGGTCTGTTAGGACTAAAGGTTACCTGGCATTGAGATACTGTGCGAGGCTGATGTTAGCGGGGGTCTGTTAGGACTAAAGGTTACCTGCCATTGAGATACTGTGTGAGGCTGATGTTAGCGGGGGTCTGTTAGGACTAAAGGTTACCTGGCATTGATGAGGTACTGTGCGAGGCTGATGTTAGCGGGGGTCCCTGTGATGGTGATCTGGCGCTCTGACGAGCCCTCCATGGCGTTGGCAATTTTGATCTGCGCCCCAGACATCTGTCGAATCTCGTTTATTTTCGTTCCCTGGCGTCCGATTATGCAGCCTATTAGCTGGGAAAAGAGAGCAGAGGTATACCGGTACCTCAACAGGAAGCAGCGGAATCTGTGGGTTGTGTTAATACATTTGAGCCGTGACTGTCTCATATATATATGTGTGTGTGTGTGTGTGTGTGTGTGTGTGTGTGTGTGGAGAGAGAGAAAGATGGGGGGGGGATGGGGTGGACTGGGTTATGAAATAGTCTGGGATATTCATTTGAATCCCATCATTTGGGTAAAGTAAGTATGATTAATAATGATAGCTTGGTCAGTTGCACCTTCTGCTGTGGGATGAGCAACACACTGAGAATTGACATGAAGTCTTTGGGTTATTGCTGGCTGTGTTGTCTATCCAATCGTTCGTCCATAAAACAAAAATAATTCTGAGGAAAAGATGATCTGGGTAACACTACAATAAGGGTCACTAAATTAATGCTTAATAACCATTAATAAGCATTAACTAGACACATTCGTTAACTGTCTGTTATATAAGGGTTTGTTCATGCCAATGCTTATTAAGCATGACCTAACCCTTAATTTAGTGACCCTTGTTGTAAAGTGTTACCATCATCTCAATGTACCATTTGTCATTTCTCTGTTGTTGTTTTTACAATATGATGAATTAAACATTCAATTTGCCAGACATATTTGTCAGTCGAATAGTTACAGTCTAACACACACTTTTGACACACAATTTGAAGATTAGAAAAATGTGATGCTAATAGGCTCAATTAACAATCCATAACATCAAGAAAAGCTTTCAAGAAATCTTGACTTTGTCTTTCTGACTTTACTCACATCATTGGGAATGGTGAGCTCATGGGTGCTGGCTGGGGGACTGGCATCCAAACCTGAAGATGCACATAGATGCACAAATGATAGATGATACAGTAAGAGATCTTACCTATTCTGAAACAAATTACTTGTTTAAACTTTACAAAAAAGACCCAAAGAAGAGGAAATCTTGGGACATTCTCCCAGGAACGTACATTATCTGTCCTGGAATTGTTTGGTGAATAAAACTTGTATAATGCCCTACAAAAAATTCAAAATGACTAGATGGTTGATTTTCTGTGAGTTGTTCTGTAAAGGAATATGCCATTCATTAGGTTCTCAGGTTCTCAGATGTTAGTTTTTTCTTTATTACAAATCCTGAAAAATGGCGTCCTCAGGCAAATCCGGCCTACATTTTGTTATGCTAAGAATGGTTATTAAAAATACACACCATTAATAACAAGTTTAAGTTGTTATCGTTCACATCAATTGATTGAAAACACAAAATTATCTGTAAATTCTACCAACAAAAATCTGTCATTGGAATTTTTTGCATGTTTTTTAGTAGAGCCCGACCGATATTTTGGTCGGCCGATATTATCGGCCGATATGTCCGATATTTTATTTATTTATTTATTTATTTATCTATTTTACTGTAAGTTATAGACAGCATGTTAACTTTATATATTTGTTCTATTTGTGTTTTTGTATTTCTAGTTATTTATAATTATTAAATTCCCAGTGAAGTTTACAGTTTCAGAGCACTGATATCATTTTGGACAATAAAGTGTATTGTTAAACTGTAATATCGTAATATCGTGCCTACATTACATATCTCAAGTCACGTCAAGTCATATCTTTGTCAAGTGTTTGATATTTGAGGGATCATTGCAAAAATGGTGTAATATAATGTGTGTATATAAAATATAAAAATATCGGCCGCTATATCGATATCGTTATTTTCTTACTCCCTTATATCGGTATCGGCCCCAAAAATCCAGTATCGGTCGGGGCTCTATTTTTTAGTAGGACGTGGGGTAGACCCTGTCATGCTAAAATATCCCAGAAAAGTACAACCAAAACTAAAAAGATTACTATATAATCTCTGTCATGGTTGTGACTTTTGCCTGCGTTCAGTGTCTGGGTTTTGTATTTCTTTGTGTTGTGGTTCTCTGTCTAGTCCTTGTAGTTCTGTGTGCCATGTTCTCTGTTTGGCCCCAGCTGTGTATCAGGCCTGTACATGTCCTCAGTCATTTGGCTCATTGGAGAGGACTTCTGGCTTGCCTGGAAAGCAGCCGAGCTTGTTCAGGCGAGGCATGAACAAGCCGAACACCACCGACTGCACACTCACTGCTCATTTTCTTCTTCTACACTTTTGTTTAAAGGTCCCAATTCGTGCAGCTGTAACCTCTTAAAAACGTGTGTCTCTGGTCCATAAAACATGTTTCTGGATTAATTTGTCGAAAATATAGCAACCCCGTTTGTTGTGACGGAGTTCTCACTTCCTCATCTCGTCGCTTCCCAAGAACGGTCTGTTTCTATAATATATTCAAAACTAACAGTTCCCATTGGCCGCTGAGGGAGAGCCCGCCCCAGGCTCCCAGCGACCAATCAGATTAGCGTCTGTGGACCAGCACGCTAGGTTGCGAGTTATCGTTAACTTAATGGTTACTACGCTAAAGAGGACATCTCAAAATGCCTAGACTTACCGAATGCACCTCTGCAGTTGCTGGATCACGTACAGTTGGCGTCGCTCCAGCTAGAAGTGTTAATTTTGTGGCTATAGACAAAATGGTGCAGGTAGCTTGTGTGAGAGAGACCCGCGCAGTATGCGTGAGGAAGCTTGTGACGTCCCAAATCCCCTCTGGGCAAACAAGCGTTTGGGGTGTGGCTTGGAGGAGACTGCAGGGGGAAGCTGGATAAGGACAAATCCAACTGTGGCAGTTCTGAGCTTGTGACAACTCATTACAGGGAGGAATGACAGCAGTATATATGCATTTACAAGTAAAAACAGCTTTTGCACGGAATGGGACCTTTAACAGCGAGTAGGCTAAACAGGTGTGTGGTCGCTACACCTGTGTTGAGCCGACGAGCGCTCGGCTCGAGGCGTTTCCCATCATCCTGGGAGGTGCAGGCGGGCGCAGGCGGTGGAGAGAGAGAACGCAGCGCGTCCCGTGGCTCATGCAGGCGGGGGCAAGTCGGGCAACTTTTCTAACCATCATGCAACGGGCCAAGCAGGTCGCTGGACGAAACGGCGCAGGACTTGCTCGTCTCAAACAAGCCTATAGTCTTGTCGGCTCATTGCTCCTGTCATGTGTGTTCCTGGTGCATGTCAAGAGCTCATCGTTAAAGGAACACTCCGCCCATTTTCAACCAGCTTTGTATCATTAGAACATCAGTAGTATCTCAGAAAACTGTAAACGGTTTTGAAGTCTGTCATTTCATTTGACAGTTATTGAGTGTTAAAGTGTGGACCAGTGACATCACTGGTCCACACTAACTCAAATTAATAACTCATTAACTCAAATCAACTCTCAGTAACTGTCAAACTAGATGAATGACTTCAAAACCGTTTACAGTTTGAGAGTTGATTTGAGTTAATGAGTTATTAATTTGAGTTAGTGTGGACCAGTGATGTCACTGGTCCACACTTTAACACTCAATAACTGTCAAATTAAATGACAGACTTCAAAACCGTTTACAGTTTTCTGATATACTACTGATGTTCTAATGATACAAAGCTGGTTGAAAATGGGCGGAGTGTTCCTTTAATGCAAAATAGGTATTGAATAAATAACCAGTCTTGGGGTTTGTTCACAAGCTGCCTTGCTGTCCTGCTTTTGGGTCCTCACCACACCTTCCTTGCATGATAACAGTTTTGATGCTATAGCGTGCAGACCAGTTGAGCAACGGCAGTTCAAACAATGGCCGACCGTCAAGCCCTGTCACAGCCCTGTGTGATGAAAGAGCCTGACAGCTCTGTGCCATGGGCCTTACAAATGCATGTATTTACATGCCATAGTAAAACATGATTTGAATAAATACACATTACACTGCTATTGTGCATATCAGTCCCTCCAGGAAATTATGATTTTGAGATCGCAATAATCAATGCGAATTCAACCACTCTCCACAATATTTGCAGGAGCTTGCGATTTTTGAAAATTCCCACAATTTCTCTGCAAAAACGGCAAAACAGGTTCCTCAACTTGCAATTTTTTGCCAGTTCCCACAATTTTACCGCAAAAAATCACATAGTGTAAAAGCTCGCAGAGTGCCTCACAATTTTTGAGAAAATCCGCGGCAAAATCAAGCATTTTGATCGCAACAATTCTGGAGGGACTGACTACTAAACTGGGTGCCGTGCATCACCCTATCACACATCACCCTATCACACATCACCCAGGTGGGTGCTACACATTCCCTCCCCCTCCCTCCCCTGATATGCGAAGCGCTTTGAGTGTCTTGAAAGGCACGATATAAATCCAATCAATTATTATTATTATTATTGTGCTCACCTGGTAGCACGCACACCACGGAGGCTCAGTACTTTGCGCGGCCAACGCCGGTTCGAATCCGACCCGAGGTTCTTTGCCGCATGCCATCCCCTCTCTCTCTCTCTCTCCCAACCTTTCCTGTCTGCCTACTGTCCTGTCCAATCTAATAAAGGCTAAAAGTGGAAAAAAAAGAACATTACTACTACTATCTCTCTGCATACTTGCACTTTGTATTGTGTTTACATTTTAAATATGTTTTTGTTGCACTATGTATACTTTTTACCCCTCAGGACTCTAAGCCTGTATCATCTGGCAGGGGGACTAACAATGGAAATCAGTCTTGTGACTGCAATTGTCGTGCATTTACATTTTTTTAAATGTCCATTAATGTACACCTGTCCCCTATCGAACAAATAAAATGAATTGAATTGAATTGAATTGAACTACTACTACTAAAATATGGGGTGAAATGCATATAAAAATGTCTTCCCTGAGATGGCACAATATGTTGTTCTCATACACTAGTTAACATGCCCTGCATATGACTCAATATTCCGATTCAAGAATAATATATATTTTCCCCCAAGAATTTTAGAAGTGGAGTGGAAATGTTTCTGGTAGAATGTCCCTTTTCCTGATTTTGTTTTGTTTGTTTTTCTGCTGGTAAGCTAACGGTTTTCGTTTTGAACTCTGAATCCATCCAAACTGTGCTTTTGTCTTCATTGAATCACGTGTTTGTGCTTTGAAGGATCTTTGGGGGGGAGAGCAAGGCTGAAACATGTCAAAGACGACACATTTGCCGAAGGACCCACTTATACCTGCTTGTTGATTTAATAAATCACTCCCGGCACGTTTAAAATGGTAATCGTCGCATGGCCGTGGGTGAATGAGGAACCCAGCATAACTGTCTTTATTCATGAGACCTTCGCTGGGTCTTTCACAAAATGCACATGCGGCACATAATCCAGGCAGAATAACTAGGCTGTCACACGGAGAGGTCCAAAGCAAACAGTCCAATTCAGATGCTGCTGCGTAGTGCTAGCCCGGGTAAACCCAGCCTTCAACGTGACGTCACAGGCTATGCCTGTAGTGTAAGCTTCGTGACTGATAGCACAGAGAGGTCACGTGGAGGCTGGGTTTACCCAGGCTAGCGTAGTGCATGTTGCCGTCACATTTCACCGCTGCTTTTCATCTTTCATGGAAAGTCAAAGAACGTAAAAATGGGTTGGAGCAAGGATGCATCATGTTCATGAATCGCAATATAATTTGGAATAGGCTGTTTTAAAATGAAGTCCGATGTTTGTTTATGCCTTCCACTGGCACAATATCATACAGAGCTGGGAGGAAAGATGTATACAACATAAGAAAAGCAAGGTTTTCAGAGGAGCGATAGCAGGACCATGTCATGCTGCGGCAAAACCAAGATAAGGTGCAGGGGGGGGGGGGGGGGGGGGGGCGGAGGTTCCACGCATGCAAAGATAAGGAATTGTCTAAAGGCCATGGTGGGTACGTACCAGGGAAAGCAGGGGTGGTCTGTCCAAGAGGGGGAAAGGGTGTTTGCTGCATAGCCAACTGGTGGAGCTTGGTCAACTGCTGAAGGGGTTAGGAGGGAGAGTAGAGCTAAGAGGTTATTGTTATCTACTGAAGGTCACACCAAGAAAGAAAGCCAACCAAAACTAGTGGTGAAGAAACGGTGAGGAGAAGGCGGCCATGAACACAAAGGAACAGAAAGGAGAAACTAAGAGAGAAAGAAAAAGGGAGATTGTCCAATAGAAAGAAATTGCCAGATGATATGATTCCCCCTCCCCCTTTTTGTTGTTGTTGCGGGTTGCTCTTGATTTGCAGCTCGTTCATGTGCTTTTTCTTCTGGATTTTATAGTCAAGCTGCACAAAATGAGAAAACAAATGAAAACTGGCTTCGTGGCTAGTTTCTGTTTTGTCTGCCAAGCTGACGTGTATGACAAATAGTGTTGGGCAAGTTACTTTCAAAATGTAATATACCACATATTACTAGTTACTTTCATTGTAAAGTAATAAGTTACTTTACAATATTACTGTCTGTGTAGAGTAAATCATTACTTATTACACTACTTTTGCATTACTTTCACCAAAATAACTGCAGTAGCAGAATGACACCGGCGCCCCGGAACCATCCCGAAAAAGAATTTAAACCGTCTTGAAGTCAGTGCAAGCCATCCAAAATTCTAAATGTTATCCTTTTCCTTTGTTATTGTCATCTATAGTGGTTATTTGCATAAAAACACAGTTTGATTAGGAAATGATTTAAATATGTGTTTTGATTAAAAAAACAAAGTAACTGGTATAATATTACTGAAATCCTATAAGTAATGTTATATTACTGAGTTACTGCTAAAAGTAATATATTACATGTAATATGTTACTTTTGTAATTAGTTACCCCCAACACTGATGACAAATATGTCTTAACGCAGTGATCCTCACTATTGTTTCCATGAGAGCCGCACTGGCAGGACAAGGTCAGGAGGAGAGACACTTTTACCGCAAAACACCTGAATTCTGTGTTTTACTGTTTGCGTTATTTTTTAATAATCAGAGTGTCTAATGATGTGATGAATGAACAAATAAATAAACAATAAGATCTAACAGTATATTTATAATAGTGCAACACAACATTGCACTATTTTTTTTATCAAATGCTTCAGTCAAAACAAATACATGAAAAACAATACAGCCACAAATTCCCGAATAAATTCTTCAGGTCTTGAAACGGTTGATGAACTGCACTAATGGTCGTGTAGCCTCAGCTATTGTCATTTAATTTATTGAGTTGCCTCCCATCTGAAGGCTCGGAGTACAGAGAAGTGAACGCTTTTATTTTGAAGGTAGGAAAGGGAAATGGTACGTGTGAAGTGACAGCTGTTTGACGCGCTCAGACCTCTGGATTACAAAACAGCCATCAGCCATACCGTTTTATACCAATGTAAACCCAAATGCTTTGGGATTCAACGGTCAGAAAGTCGCCAGATAACTTTTGAGAAATAAAGTCGCTAGGAGGGCAATACTCATTTATAGGCACAGAGCCTACTTTCAATACTCATTTATAGGCACAGAGCCTACTTTAAATACTCATTTATAGGCACAGAGCCTACTTTAAATACTCATTTATAGGCACAGAGCCTACTTTCAATACTCATTTATAGGCACAGAGCCTACTTTCAATACTCATTTATAGGCACAGAGCCTACTTTCAATACTCATTTATAGGCACAGAGCCTACTTTCAATACTCATTTATAGGCACAGAGCCTACTTTCAATACTCATTTATAGGCACAGAGCCTACTTTCAATACTCATTTATAGGCACAGGGCCTACTTTCAATACTCATTTATAGGCACAGAGCCTACTTTAAATACTCATTTATAGGCACAGAGCCTACTATAAATACTAATTTATAGGCACAGAGCCTACTTTCAATACTAATTTATAGGCACAGAGCCTACTTTCAATACTCATTTATAGGCACAGAGTCTATTTTAAATACTCATTTATAGGCACAGAGCCTACTTTCAATACTCATTTATAGGCACAGAGCCTACTTTCAATACTCATTTATAGGCACAGAGCCTACTTTCAATACTCATTTATAGGCACAGAGCCTACTTTCAATACTCATTTATAGGCACAGGGCCTACTTTAAATACTCATTTATAGGCACAGGGCCTACTTTAAATACTCATTTATAGGCACAGAGCCTACTTTCAATACTCATTTATAGGCACAGAGTCTATTTTAAATACTCATTTATAGGCACAGAGCCTACTTTAAATACTCATTTATAGGCACAGAGCCTACTTTACATACTCATTTATAGGCACAGGGCCGACATGGCTGATAACACACTATGCAGGCAGCTCTGTGTTAAAGGCAAACCCATCATTCGCTCACTGATTCACAATCAGAAAAGAGACATTTTGGCGCATTCAGTAAAGAGATTATTTACGTACGAGATTTATTTATGTCAAAATAGCATCTTTCCAATTTTCACACATGCAAGCGGCTCCAAATAAAGCAGCAGAAAAAGAACAACCCATGGAAACACCGACGCTGAATAATGGCTGTGTCGACACGTCTAAAAGCCAGATGAAAAACCTGTCTGGACATGAGCCTTTATGCAAAACACAAAGTTGTGTGAGCGAGATAAGTGATTCAAGAGTTGCGCGTCGACTCGGCTATGCGTTAAATTATAGATCGCAAATGAGCAAGGACATAAACGATCACTTCTCGCCTCCAACACCCGTACAAAGAGCTGAGAACAGCCGGCAAAGATCCAGTCAATACTGTCAATATGAGTCAAGTAGCTGGAGCCGCTGCGTCATACAGTATTATCATCAAAGGCAAGAAGACAATCATCATTGATAACCGCTCCCAAATGACCAGGTTGCCCTCTGCTTGGCAGGGAGGATGGATAGAAGGTGGTCAGAGGATGTCTCTCCCCTGCTGTCTATCAGCTCCATCAGCATCGGGGCCCCCTCTTTTAAGAGGGGTTTTAATGACGAGGGCAGGAGAGGATGTTGAGCCTCAACGTGAGTGATTAGACCGTCAGCCGCCGCCTGCGTTGGCATCGATCACCGACTCACTTTGAACGAATGGATCCGACATACGTACGACGAGCTCCGGGGACGCTCTTACGACAAGGACAGATGAATCCAAGCTATTCAGGGAGAAGAGATGGTCCTCTAGGATTTAGGAACACGCATCAAGATTGGCATTAATGGCTTTGCCTTTATCATCAGCACCGGCGGCAATCATTGTGCTGCGCCCAACCAGATCTGCTGATAGAGACATGTTATATGGCTTGGACTGCTGTCCAGCTCAAACCGCAAGGACAATGATCAAGTTCAGGTTTTGTTAGTTTTGATTTATGACTTGACTTTTGAAATACCTCGGCGTGGCCATGTGACCAGTTGTCTGCAATTAACCACTGAATTAGAGTAATGATTTTTGTATTCAATTTTCTTTATTATCTTTAGGAACAGACTGGGAACTCACATCTGGGTGTGGTATGGCATACTGTCCCTGAATTGTGTAGGCCTGCAAGGATGAAAAGATCCAACAATTAGCAGATTTGACCGTTTCACATTATATTGCACATAATGAGAAAACAATGTCATAAAGTAATCAACTGTAACAAACTGCAAAATATGATTTTCAAAATAATTTTCAAAATGAGTAAGTGGTACTGCAAACGCAGTAAATATGATGTTATTTAAGTTAAGAGGAATGTGGAGTGCAGTGAGACCTTACATGCAAGTCGTAGTGATCATGTTTGAATATAACATCAATGTCATATAGACACTGCATGAAATAGGCCAAGCCCATCACGGGGGAAAGCTCTCCATTCACTTCCACACATCAGCATCATTTTTCTTGAATTAAACATAGCTAAAAGCTGTTGTGTGGTGGGCTGCGCAGACAACAAATGTAAAAAATCAACAATTTTTTTGTACTCCCGAGCAAAACAAGGACGCCATTGAGAATTGGCGAGAAGAAAAATGTGGATCTAGCTGTCAAGGAAGTAAGTTGGAGTGTTCATCTTCCGTATATGATCTTTGTGTCCAACACGCGACCCCCACACGACATAGAACGCCAGGATTGGCGGGGGGGGGAGTTTTTGTTTCCCCCGTTTTGGGGCGTGGTTTCTGAATGATGCTCTGCAGTGTCTCTATGCAAAGACGGCAGCTTCTATGATTGTGAAGCAAGATAATGCCTTTGACCAGCAACATGATATCAATACATTGGACGTGAGCATAATTTGGGAACGTCTGCAAAAATCTGCACCCTAAAACAAAATTCTAATTTCAATTCGAAATTCTAATTTCATCTCTATGAACAGGCACAAATGTTTCTCAATGTTTCCAAAGTTGTTTTGTTATTGTCATTGTCAAAAGAAGCAGCTACTGGACGGGGAACTTTCACTTTGTGTTGATTGTTGCAGCGCCTGTGGACAAAACCGGTACTGTTCTCCCACAACGGAAACTGCATTTCCTGAACACCGAGGCTCCTCCCACTGTCTCCACCGGGCTGTCTGAGCCGCAGTAAGTCAGGCAGGGTGAGCCTCTCCCCGCTGATTTTTACTGCATATGTTTGACGTCACTGCTTCATCCGCCAGCTGCAACAAAAGTTACAACCCATTTCACACAGACGTAACACGTGACGGACGCTATGCTATACCCTCACCAGAGGCATTTAGATACACTATACACCAGATCCTCACCAGAGGCATTTAGATACACTATACACCAGATCCTCACCAGAGGCATTTAGATACACTATACACCAGATCCTCACCAGAGGCATTTAGATACACTATACACCAGATCCTCACCAGAGGCATTTAGATACACTATACACCAGATCCTCACCAGAGGCATTTAGATACACTATACACCAGATCCTCACCAGAGGCATTTAGATACACTATACACCAGATCCTCACCAGAGGCATTTAGATACACTATACACCAGATCCTCACCAGAGGCATTTAGATACACTATACACCAGATCCTCACCAGAGGCATTTAGATACACTATACACCAGATCCTCACCAGAGGCATTTAGAGGCCATTTACACCTGGCATTAACATGCGTTTTCTGCCATCAGATTGCAATCCGATTGTATTTTATCACTTGAAAGTACAGGTGTAAACACCCCCAAAACGCATTGAAGAAGGATTGCAATCTGATCGGCCAAACCACCTCCGGAGGTGGTCAGGGACGCATTATGACAACATTTAACACAAGTGTAAATGCAATGCGTCCTCTCAAAACGCATTCAGCAACTACCATACGGAAATACATAATCTTCGGAAGTCGGTGACGGCGCGCACACGTGAACGCAATTCCCCGGCAGCACCGCACCGGTGTGTGCCCTCATCTCGCCGCTGTGCCAGATGCGCACACACACAGGCAGCCTGTCACCATGGACCGGCTAAAAATTATCTATCTCTCCCCCGCTCCGCTTTTGCACAACAATCGTAGCGTTGCTTCAAAGTTTTGCTGCGGAGGTTTTGCCACGGCTGTAACCACCTGTGTTGCATTCAGGTAACATCCTAAATTACAATGTTATACAATTGAGAGCATAATTTCTCTTTTATATCAACACTTCTCCTTTGGAAAAGGAGCGGAAAATGAAAGGAAAATGAGGGAGAAAGGGTTCGAACCCTTTCCCCCTCATTTTCCTTTCATATAAATGAGAAATTATGCTCTCAATTGTATAACAATGTAATTTAGGATGTTACCTGAACGCAACACAGGTGGTTACAGCTAATGACATGCACGGAAAACGTATGTATGTGTGTGTGTGTCTCGGACCCAGTGTCATTGTCAATAAACAGATAAAGAAATAGATGCAGTGCTGCGTGATCGGCCATCGTTTTGTCCAGGTGAAGGGGACGTTCACTGTGCATTTGAGCTTAACAATAACCTCTATTTCCCTGTGCATGTATGAAACATGCATGCACGTTCAGGGGGCGCGCGCGTGATGACGTTCGAGCTGGAGAGCAATCGGATTGCAATCTGTTCACCCAAAACGCATGTTAGTGCCAGGTGTAAATGGAATCAGGCTGAAGTGATAAAATACAATATGATTGCAATCTGATGGCAGAAAACGCATGTTAATGCCAGGTGTAAATGGCCTCTTAGATACACTATACACCAGATCCTCACCAGACGCATTTACAGTAGATACACTATATAGAAATCGTTGATCGACTTGCTGTCTGATGGTCTGATTTGCTGATGTAGGTCAGATGTCAGGTATCAATATTACATTTAGAATGTTTCATAACCATTTAAAAGGTCCCCGTAGCTGCTTTAAGATGACAAAGAACCATCATCTTCAGATGATTGACGTTTCCACATCTCATTGTCTATAGACAGTTTCTGTATGCGCACATCCACAGAGACTCAGAGCCTTAACGAGCCTTAATGACTCATACCAGGTGGCCGGGGCAGAGTTTCTGCAGGCAGACAAATGGATATTTCTCCATGTGGAAAACATATAGGGAAGGTAAGCACTGTCCATCTGCTTACCAAGATTATAATGAACGCCTCCATTTAAATTGTGTTTTAGGGTGGATTTTACTCTGGATTTTACTCTGTTTCCAGGCACTAGAACAGCCTTGAAACTGGAATCATTACTTGCAACATAAGCACCTATAGTGAAGTCTTTCTCATATTTTGTTGGACACATTTTCAAAACTAGGGGTGGAGACTCTGGAGATGATGCGCCACTTGTCCTCTTCTCCCTACTTATACTCCCACCACTACTCTGGAGATTCGTCTTCTTCTTCTGTGGTGTTTTATGGCAGTTGGCATCCTTTATGTTGCATTACCACCTCCTTCTGGATTTATCCATCCACTGTTTGCCTACCCCCTACTCTGGAGATGAGTCCTCTTAATATTCTAATATACCACTTATAAAGTGACATCACTGATGACATCATCACTGATGACATCACAATGGCTGCACACCAAGCCCACAGATACCACCCACTTAGCCAATTTTAAGTGGGACAGGTCTGCAAATTATTATCCATAATTAACTAGCATGAGGTGTGTTAGTATTTTGCTTTGCACTCTTGCAACATTGTCATTGCTGCTGAGTAAACCACCCGCCACTCCCACACCCCACCTCCCACCTCCGACCCCACCTCCCCTCCCACCCCACCCCCCAGAGGCCTGTACTTGTGGAGGGTTGGGACGACATGCAAGTGAAAGTGAAAGTAAGGAAACCTGGCTGCACTAACAGGCAGTGGCTGATGCTGCAGTGAAAGGCTGGGGGGGTTGGCTGCGGGCGCTGCCAGCGGCTCAGCTCTTACCTGGCCACCTGAGAAAATGACGGGAGTGGAGGCAGGCTTTGGGCGGTAAGGAATGGTGGCACCTTTTGGTGGGGACTATGGAGAAGGGGGAGAAGAGAGGAAGGCAGAGGACACTGTTAGTCCGAGGCAGGACATGTGGTTACTTCAGAAAGACAGACAGAGGACACTGTTAGTCCGAGGCAGGACATGTGGTTACTTCAGAAAGACAGACAGAGGACACTGTTAGTCCGAGGCAGGACATGTGGTTACTTCAGAAAGACAGACAGAGGACACTGTTAGTCCGAGGCAGGACATGTGGTTACTTCAGAAAGACAGACAGACATGTTTAAAATAGCATGCCTGTGCGCTTCCCTATGTGGGGAATAGTCTGAATATGAAGCAGCCATTGGTGAAAAGGAGCATGTTTGCTCAAATCCTTCTCAGGCTGAATAAAGTTAAAGAAAAGCAAAATCATTGATTAAACTGGAGCTGGTGGAACAACCACCTCCTCCTAAATGTGTCCAAAACGAGGGAGATGGTTGGGGACTTTGGGAGGACCCAGGACTCAGCCGAACCCTGTTTCCATCGGTTGGTGAGGAGATGGAGAGCGTGGACAGATACAAATACCTGGGCGTTCACCTGGACAAAAAACTGGACTGGAAACGCAACACCGAGGCTGTATACAAGAAGCAGCTGAGCAGACTCTCTGCATTGCTTTTTGAGGAAGCTCAGTGTGTGCAGCAAGATGTTGCTTTACCAGTCTGTTGTGGCAAGTGCAATCCTCTTTGCAGCCACCAGTTGGGGCAGCAGCATCAGCGAGCCGGTGACTCTAAGAAACTGAACAAACTGATAAAGAGAGCTGGCTCGGTGCTGGGAACCACTCTGGAGCCCCTGGAGGTGGTTGTGGAGAGAAGGATGTTGCACAAGCTGCTCAAAGTAATGGACGACATGAACCCTCTACCCCCCCCCCCCCCCCTCTCTCTTACACAACCTACTGGCTGAACAACAGAGTGTTTTCAGTCAGAGGCTCCATCAGCTCCCCTGCAGTAAAGACCATTACAGGAGCTATTTTGTGCCCACCACAATAACCATAATATAATAACTCCCATACATGCAGAGACCTCTCTCCTATAATGACACTATTAAACTGACATTGATAATGCACACTGTATAGACTTTTGTCCACATTGCACATTTTGTACTTACAGTGTAGTCATCGTAATAGTATATTATATTATAAAACGGCACTCTCAAATCAGGCAATCTGATTGGCTCACAGCTGTGGTATAATGAGCATATAATACCACCACGGCCTGTCATGATCCATTGATTGATTGATTGAATTGATTGATTGATTGATTGATTGATTTGATTGATTGATTGATTGAAGTGTTTATTTCGAATATGAAAGCAAAATAATAAATAAAAGCCATTTCAGAAACAAAGAAAAATAGAATATATACATATTCGAAAAGGAGTGGGAAGAAGTAAAACTTATTAACTCCCACCCCTTCTCCATAAATAATAAATAATAACAAGCTTCCTGGTCTAACCCTGTCTATATACTACTGTGTAATATTTACTAGTAATTCTGTTTCAGATTATATAATAATATGAAAATATAAATATAATATATACACATCATACAATAACATGTATACATATATACATATTAATATACACACACATTCATATATTTATCTAAATATATGACTACAATACTCATTATATACGCATATTTACACACTCACACACATGGAAAAGCAACAAGAAAATAACCCCCAAAAAATAAAAATAAAATAACCAGTACCCTTATAACACCTAGTGATACCCAACACCTCCCTCATCCCTATAACTTGTGAAGATTGTGTCTTTATACCTACTTTTAAACTGTTTTATGTTTGGACATTGTTTTAATTCCACAGTGCACCTGTTCCATAGTCTCACCCCGCTGACTGAAACACAAAAACTTTTCCTGGTTGTTCTAATAAGTTGAAAATTAAAATTAAATTTCCCTCTCAAATTATAAACCCCCTCGTGCATGCTGAATAATGATTGTATATTTACTGGTAATAGATTATTTTTAGCTTTGAACATGATTAGAGCTGTTTGGTGTTTGACAATGTCTGTAAATTTCAGTAGTTTTGACAGTAGAAATAATGCGTTTGTGTGTTCCTGGTAGCCAACGCTGTGAATGGTTCGTATTGCTCTTTTTTGTAAGATGATTAGTGGCTGTAGTGAAGTTGTGAAGTTGTTGCCCCAAACCTCAGCACAGTACTGTAAATAAGGTAAAACTAGTGCACAGTATAGCATGTGGAGTGATTTGTAATCCAAAACCTTCTTTGCTCTGTATAATATTGCAATGCTTCTTGAGACTTTAGTTTGTACATGTTTGATATGTGGTTTCCAGCTGATTCTGTCATCTATCTTTACCCCCAGAAATTGTATTTCATCAACTCTTTCTATTTCAATTCCATCTATTTTGATATTTACCTGTGTTTTCCTTTTACAATTACCAAAAACCATTAACTTTGTCTTGCTCAGATTTAATGAAAGCCTGTTTCTGTCAAACCACATTTTCAGTTTGTTCATCTCTGCAGTGATGTCCTCCTGTAATTGTTGCAAGTTATCCCCAGAGCAAAAGATATTCGTGTCATCAGCAAACAGCACCAAATGCAGTAACTTTGAAACTTTACATATATCATTAATGTACAGAATGAAGAACTTAGGGCCCAATACTGACCCCTGGGGGACACCACATGCAACATCCAAGCATGACGAAACACAGTCACCCAATTTCACAAACTGCTGTCTCCCCCTTAAATAACTTTTGACCCAATCCAGGACTATTCCCCTGATACCATATCTTTCAAGCCTTTTTATCAATATGTCATGGTCAATGGTGTCAAAAGCTTTTTTTAAATCAATAAATAATTGCTTAATTATATAATGTGCTGTACAGTGGTTGTGTAAATATGTATATATTTTTAAATGTATACGTTTTCACAGACACCTATTATACCTCTTTGTATGTTTTTGATATAAGTTATGTTGTTGTTGCTGTCATTGATGTTACTGCTGCTGTAACGCCAGAATTTCCCTCCGGGGGTAAATCAAGTACTGTATCTATCTATCCATTCATCTATCATCTATCCATCCATCTACATGTATCTATCCATCTATCTATCTATCTATCTTATACACTTTTAGATCATTACACTTCTCAAGGCATTTTACCGCATCGAGTCAGAACCCACCACCAGAAACGGTACAGACATGAGGCAGTACGGCAACGTGATGTTCTGTACCAATCTGCTTTGCTGTGCGGAATGTTTTCAGTCGCTCACACCTTCTGAAACGCTTGCCCCGTTTAGAAATGTATAAGGGGTCATGGAGCTCAACCGTCGATCCATGGAGACGAGATATAAAGACCTCGTATGTCTGAGACCTGATGAGCACTGATGATGACATGCATCTGCAAGCATGTGGAAAATATATGGGAGCAGAGAGCCACATTGACAAACAGTCTCTTCTAAGGCAGCAGGGAGGAAAACTCATGATAGTGGCACAAAGTTATTGATTCACACTGCGCCTCGCTTTGTAAAACTCACTATAGTGGCACAAAGTTATTGATTCACACTGTGCTGCAGCAACAAGCCTGCTAAACACAGTGGAGAAAGCTTCATCACATGTCAAGTCAAGTTTATTTATATAGCCCTAATTCACAAGCGAAGCATGTCCCAGAGGGCTTCACAGAGAATATGTCTAGCTAATTCTAGCTGACATAACAGTAGCAAATTACACAATAAAGATAACACATTGAACAATTGATAGAGAAATATAGAAATATAGGATAGAGCAGAGGAGAGAGCAGGAGAAGGCAGAGCAGGGGGAATGTGAGAGAGTGATGGGGTGGGGAGGGAATGGAGAAATGTTGGAGAGTATAGGAGGTGGGGAAGGAGCAGGGGAAGGGGGAAAGAGGAGAGAGGGGAGGGAGAGCGGGGGGGTGTGTGTGTGGGGGAGAAGAGAGCAGGGAGAGGGAGGAGGTGGGGAGAGAATGGGAAATGTGGGGCAGGAGAGGAAGGAAGGAATAAGGAGAGGTGGGGAAAGTAGCAGGGGAAGGGGGAAAGAAAGAGAATGCTTTAAAGTGGAATGGATGCCATGCTTTAGAAAAGTGGAGGGGGGGGGGAGTTCGGAAACGGGAGGAGGTGGGGAGGGAGAGCAGGGGGAGTATGAGAGACTATATGGAGAGAATACTGTAGACTGAGGAGTGTCCACTTAGGAACATGCTCCCAATACAAGATGTGGGCTGGTGTTGTTATGGTGAAGGTGTCCCGGCATCTACTGGGTTGGCTAATGCCTACCATACACTAGAAAACTTTGAAAAGACTCAGACAATACTTTGAAAAGACTAAAGTGTGACACACTCTCATATCAGCTCACATCTAAAGACAATGGGCCCTATCTTCGCAAAAGCGGTAATTTAGCGTTTGCGCTCGTTTAACGCCGTGCGCAATGAAAATTGGGGGCGGGCACAAGCGCATGCCTCTTATAATTGTACTGGGCATAGGCTGCCACATGCCAAAGCAGGCGTTTCAGCGCTAAAATGTGGGGATAGATGGCATTATCCTATCGTCAGCAGCGTGCAATTACTTTGCGCTAAGAGCTTTGAAAAGCACCTCTTACGCGCTAAATACCTCGCTGCGCTGGGAGCGCATCATAATCTCTGTGCTGCGCAGAGCAGTGCAAAGTAAAATTCCTTTTGGATGTCATTACACACAGCCTTGCCACTCCAGCACATCAAATTACGCTGCAAAAATTGGGTATTAGCAGATAATTCAGTGAGGCAATCAACTATAACTCACTCAGAAACGTTTATCACATCGCAAAGAAGGAAATGAATAGAGAAACTTGTTGGATAATGGACATAGGCTATTCACCTTCATAACCCGGAGGGTCGTTGGCACCACAGACGATCTGTCAATAAGCTCTCTCTGTCCTCGGCACGAGTGAGTCCACTATTATGCATGGAGAGAATTACAGCATATTGCATGCCTCGTGATTGCGAGACGGGAATCCGGTTTTTACAGCCACACCTGTGAATAATTCTGGTGCTTAAGACCGCTGAAATCCCGTTTGCGCAGGCATTTTGTGGGCGCAGATGATTTGGCACGGCTCTAATTTGCGCCGGCGACACGTGCCGTGAACGTTTCTGCATCCTCGCCGAGAATTGTATCCCCAAAATATTTTGATGCTGTTTTAACTTAGAAATCAGGGAGGTCACGTCTACCCAGACAATTCTATCACTTTTAAACAGTTACATTTCTTATAAATCATTACAATATGCTCCCGTGAGGTGGGGATGCGTTTAGCTGCTGCCGGGCGGGGGTGCAAAACACCTGAACAAATGCGCAAGGCAGACCGTTATCTTCCCTGCCTTAAGGCACGCGCAAACATGTGCGCAAGCGCAAATAGGGGATATCGCCTGTACCAAGATAGGGCCCACTGAGTCATAAGTCAAAGAGTTTTTAGTCACAAACTGTAAGATTTTGGAAAGACTGCCTACCACACTAGGAGATTTTGGAAAGACTGCCTACCACACTAGGATATTTTGGAAAGACAAATGTCCGACACCCTCTCATTAAAGTCACAGACGCCAAATGAACCACACTGTAAAAAAGAGAGACTTGCAGAGCTCAACAAGGATAACTGCATTTATTGATGTCCTGTTTTTGTACTGGAGAAAGAGCAACTACTGGTTGTTGGCAACGGAAAGTTCATGCCATTGAACTACAGCAGGGCTGCCAAGTTTCAGCCACAGTTAGGAGTGAGATTTGCCAGCCAGCGAAGCTGGCTGGCAAATGCTTTTTTAGGGTAGATTTAGAGGGATATCTCAATTTAAATTAACATTAGGATTACTGTTGTGATGTAATTATTCAGTCTTCACCCCCATGCCAGCTGCTCTCCCTGCACTGTCAGCCTCCTCGTGCTCTCTCTCTGTCTTTACTCTCTTCTACTCCCTCATCTCCTGTCTCCCCTGCAGTCTCATTCTCTGTCTCTTCCACTATTTCATCCTCTGTGTCTTCTGGAGTCTCATTTTCCTCCGCTCTGTCATTTTCTGTCAGATCCTCCACTGTTTCCTCTGACCTGGCAAGTTTGGCAGGGGGTGGTTGACCCTTCACTGCCCAGAATGACAGCAGATCTCTCTGCTGCTTCTTCTTCCCTGACATCTTTCAAACAGACAAAAATCCAAGTGTGCAGTTAATGTAAATCCCCTTAGCTCATAGTAAGTATCAATTAGCTCACACATGCGTGATGATTTTAATGAACACTGCCTGTCACGGTTGTTTGATGTTAAACCCACAGCAGCAATGTGCCACGCTGTTCACTTACCCCGTAGCCGGGCGCTTCTCGCTCATACTGAGCACATTAGCGCCCGGCGAACGTCACGCATTTCCCATCAAACACTCTGCCATTTTCACGGATATAACGCCAGCTCCTACCTGAGCCTTCACGTGAAGTGAAGACGTCGCTATCCGATACGCAACATCCTCGATACGGCTCTGGTTAGATGTAGGCAGGGGGGACTGATGATTGGTTAAAGTTAGGGTAAGAATATCGGTCAGCCAATCAGAGGCAGAATAGGGCGGGCTCACCCTGTGACAGACTCGAACTACGGCAAGCCGCAAGCAGCGAGTTATGGAAATATAAGAAGTGAGAGGGAAACATTTATGAGCGTGTGAAATAACAAGTGTGGCGTGTGCGCGTGTGAAGAGGTTAAATTGCGTGACTCTCACTCTCAATGGGTGAGACTTGGCAGCTCTGCTACAGTGTAGTTTGAATAATATAACATTAGTGTAGTTTGAATAATATAACATTACAAAATAAGAAATGGAGTGAAAGCGTTGCAATTAGTGCCTCCTGAGCAGATTTATTTTAACGTTTCATTTATTTTCATGATTTATTCTTAACAAAGACATTTCCCCTTTGGGATTAATAAAAGTACCTACCTACCTACCTAAATTTTCCCATTTTTACCCTTTCTCTCAAGTAGCCCCTGTAGTACCTCCACGTACCCCTAGGGGTACGCATACCCCAGTTTGGGAACCACTGAACTATTTGCATTAGCCAAGGCTAATACACGTTTAATTTTGTTGGAACGTCAAAACAAGAAGAAATTTCAAATATATGATCGTTTTGATTTGTTTAACACTTTTGTGTGTGTCAATGCATGACGTGTTATTGTCTTTATTATTCTAAAAATAACGAAAAATGGTGGTGTCTCCAAACTTTTGACTGGTAGTGTACATAATGTATAATTTTATGAGAAAGAGAGAGACAGACAGACAGACAGACAGACAGACAGACAGGGAAACACAGCATATTAGTATATCTGTCAACAACAAAGGAGGTACAGTTAGAGCAAATGTATTCCCCAAATTCAAAAGTTGAATCCCAAAAGCAAAAACAATTTAGCAGAAATAGGCTGTCACAGCAGTGCGGTTGAGTGACTTGCGGGAGGAAAACGTGCTGGAATCCCAACACGACCATAGTCGTGTTTCCATTACCATCAGAAATGCGCAAAATCTAAATATCGCAATAGAAAGTGGGTAATGGAAACACGTAAATTTCGAAAAACCTCCCAAATATCGCAAAAAGTTTTTGCGCTCTCATGAGGTGGTTTTTCAGACGTGTCGATATAGCAGTTTATCGCAAAACTGTAATGGAAACACACTTTTCCGCATTTGCACGTCATGTGACCCATTCTCCTTTGGAAAAGGAGCGAAAATGAAAGGAAAATGAGGGAGAAAGGGTTTGATAAGCCGTGGCAAAACCTCCGCAGCATCCTAGCAGAAAGACGAGTGTTGTGCAAAAGCGGAGCTGGGGAAAAAAAAACATGTTTAATGACAGAAATCGGTCCATGGTGACAGGCTGCCTGTCTGTGTGCGCGCAGTTGTAGGGTACCTTTTTTCCTCTGCCTCTCGCTCACTGCATTCACTGCAGCCCGCAACATGTTCTTTTGAATTGATAATCAGGCTCGTTTATATGCGTTGTAACTTCATGTTGTGATTTGCATTGACCATTGGTTGGATTTGAGCATGCAGGGGACGGGATATGGGGCAGATCCGCGTGCGTAATCACTGTGGCAGCTGCTGGTAACGGGAATTGCGAAACTCAACTTCAATGGAAACGCCTACAAGTCGCAATTGTACATTGTCGAAGTTGTAGAAATATCGCAATTATTTTGCGAAAAACTGTAATGGAAACACAGCTCATGACAGCCTCATACAGTACAGTACTAGACAGCAGGTGTAAGAAGTACTGGGTATGTGTCCGCTCTTGCATCATGCAGCTTATATAAAGAATGAATAATAATAATGGTATTATTTCCTGTTATTTCTCTAGTTGGAAGAATGTAAGAATCGTTCAGTTTGGGTATTCTATTCTACTAGAAGCAGTTTCTGAAATGCCGACATACTCTACCTCCAGCATGACCACACAGATCTGTTTGACACACTGGATGATGGCTTCTGGGGTCCCGGAGATGGTCACTGCACGCTCTGTGGAGTTGGCCAGCATGTCCCCTGCCACCTGCACCTGGGCCCCTGTGGACTGGAGTGGAGTAAGGGACTTTGAGGGTTGACAGGATTGAGTTAGTTGAAAGTGCACAGAAAGTTGCAGGTAGGCTACAGTATCACATTGTGAAATGCCTACATGTTGCATAAACAAATGAAAATAAACACAATATTTATATTAGGGCCTGTGTCCATCTAGCGTCTTTTCATCAGCTCCGGCGTCTTTTTTCAGTTGTTTCCAATGAGGAGTGAGCGTATGCGGGCGCACACGGACCTCTAGAGAAAGCGCGCTGCGTCCAGCGTCTATTTTCACAGCGCTCCGGCGTTTTTGTGCGCCCAACTCCCAGCGCTCCCAGCTGAAGATATTTTAACTTTTCAGAAAGACGCTGGTGTCGGGTGCTCCTTTTCTGGCAACTAATCATATGGAAAAACTATCGCAACAGAGACAGAAAGGCTCAATTGTGGGAGCAGATTGGCTAGACACTTAATATTTCTGGTGAGTGTTGAGCTAAATCACTGTATGTGTCTTGTTAGCTAATGTTAGCTGTCAGCTATCAAGCTAGCAACCGCACTGAACTAACGTTAGTTTCAGACTGCTTCCAGCTCAAATCAGGATTGCATCACTCACTGCTCTACTAACTGGACTGAATCTTGAAAAGGAAAACAAGAAAAATGCCTGACTTATTTGGTAACAGTGATTTTGTGTTATAGGCTATATAACAATGGTAGTATCTGGGTGCTGTGGCTTTGGCCCTTCTATGCTTACTTTTGGTTGCTTGAAATTTTGCAGTCCAGGAATATATGATTCATTCTTTCATGCTTTATAAGATGCTTTCATATACAACTAAAATGCAGACGTCTGACTTCAGAAACTATCTGAGTTGTTTCAGTCCATGGACTCGATTTAGACACGCATAGCGCACGTGCGTTTCGGGGTCGTGTCCAAGTCCACTTTTGCCAATTACACGACGCACAATCCGGGTGCAATTAGGCGCAAAGGGGTTGTATTAAGTTCCTTAATTATCCATAGGTGTGTTTTGGGCGTAACATGAACTCACCCATTCAGCCAAGTGTGCTTGCCTTGCACCTTGGTGCTTTGCTATTTAAAGGCCGGCTTTTCCGTGGGGGATATGAATATATATTAAATCTCACGCCCCTAAGGTTTTCGAATCCGTTGAAATTTTTGAAATTGGAGGTTTACTCACAGAGATATCAACCGAAATCCACTCTGTGTGTGGGGGGGGTGGGGGGACTCGAAATACTACATTTCCCACAATGCACTGGGCTCGCGTGGCCTTCGTTTTCATGCCCACCCCTCAGGCATTTGGCTGATATCAAACTCCAGTAGGTGGCGGTAATGCACATATATGTTTGCCAACCGCCATAAAACTCAAAGAAGAAGAAGAAGGCTTCGACAATAAAACATACAAAGAACAAGAAATACATCGAAAATAAAATTGCCTCCAAATTGCACCAAATTTAAACTGTAGTATATATGTCGGGAGATGTCTTCATAAAAAAAAATGCTGCCACTCCGAAAAAAAATTTCATGCATTTTAAGGCATTTTCGTAGGAGTTACGCGCATCTGATGTAACTATTTTCTGTAAAAATGTGTAAAAACGGGTACATTGCTCAGCGTTGATTTCGTTACTTCAACCCACCTACTACTAGATGTAAAATTTGACGGGCTTTCCAATGCCGCCAGTCCCGTGTCTATTAGTGCTTCCTTTCCCGAGATATGGTCTCTTTGCAAGGAACTATGGGAAGCTAATATTAGCTACAGCAGGCTAGGCGGTTGAAAAAGATGGCTGCCTTTTCGTTTTTGTTGAAGACCTCTGAAGGGGCGTGGAGGACCTCTAGAGGCGGGACCATGGCCAACAACAGTTGTAGTTCATAGGTGCACGACTTCCACAAGGCGGGGAATGTCGCTCTGACGCGTTTTGCGTCAGAGCGACATGGAAATAATGTGATAGATGCTTGATAGGCATCGCAGGGAATAACCTATTTCAAAAATTTCAACGGATTCGAAAACCTTAGGGGCGTGAGATTTAATATATATTCATATTCCCCACGGAAAACCCATCCTTTAAATGGCGAATTGGGAAAGTTGGAGAAACGGCTTTCTGCTCAGGAAACGGATCGGCTGGTTGCAATGGCGATGTGTGTATGTGTCAGGTTCAGATAAAATGCCTTTATTTTCATGACTGTTTGTTGGAGGTTGCGTATATTTTCAATGTGTGGTGATGCCCCTTGCTTATTTGGCACTGCATAATAGTGAGGGGGGAATTTAAATTTGAAATCTCAAAGCCAGCCTGTTACTGTAAAAAAATAAACCTAAATACTGATATTACAATGGTTAACAAGCCTATGCAGTGGATTTTACATGACACACAGTGTCAATGAGTTGCAGTGTTTGAAATTAAACCAGTCACTGTTCTGGCTACAGAGAAAATAGACCATAGTTTACATGTTGCCTGTGCATACTCTGTTTGGCAGGTGATAATTTAATTTGTGAACTAGTTCCTAGTTCCTACTTCCTAGTCCACTGTATGAGTGAACATGAGTGTGCCTTGCCTGTGCGTAAAGGCATATGGCCTCATCCCTGTTCCCAACCCTAGCACCATTTAAATAGCAGGGAAATTATACTGCACCAGACTTTTTAGGGGGTCATCCCTATGTTCCCCGGGTCCTATGTTCCCCGTTTTTAACACTCCCCGTAACATTTGGGGTGTCTATCCGCTATGCCGACCACCCGCAATGCCGACCTTAGGTTTAGGCGTGAGGGGTGGGAGAGGTTAGGTTTTGGGTTAGGGTCTGGGGGAGGTTAGGAAGGGTTTTATCTTCCCCGGTCCCACAAAAACGGGGAACATAGGACCCGGGGAATATAGGACCCGGGGAACATAGGTACGCTCCCAAAACCGGGCGCACAGATGAGCGCAAGTGCATTTGCTATTTAAACAACGTGGGTGCTGGGCGTGAAATTGACAACTGCGTCATACCTCTCTCATTTCTTTGATCTTGGAGCCTCCTTTTCCTATGAGAGAGCCACACTGGCTGGCTGGCACTACCAGCCTGAGGGTGACAGGGGGGTGGCTAGTTGCTGGGCTGTTGCTCATGGAATTGATGATGTCCTAGAAAATAAGAACATCATTTTCATTCATTCATCTGATGTGCGACCCAAATAATTCATGTCCATGAGTTTACAAAGTGAAAAGAGTAACTAAATGCCAAACCCAAATCTGTCTAAAGTCTAAATTCTGTATGTAGGAGACCCTCTGGACCATTATGTGACAGGGACTGGTGTTTTGGGTAGGCCAAGGTCATTTTCCGTTTTTTACAGATTATGAAAGTGGAGATTGTAAGCTTTCAAATGATGTGTCGTACATTGAAATCTGAAAATAGTTCAGTGCATTTTCTTCAACATCTAAATTTTGTGCAAGTTCAGTTGTCTACTATGTCTTTCACCAGGCCGTGTCACATCAGATATGATAATGATATGATAATGGTAATATTGAACATCATTTACACTATTCTGACCATCATATCACAATCCTACAGTACCTCCTCAAACTTGTAGGCAATCATGGCAAAAGCCTTGAAGATGGCGTCTGTGGGGCCGGTGATGGTAACAATCCTTTCTGGGCAGTTGCCCTCGGAAATATTGATCCGTGCTCCACTCTGGAAAAACAACGACGTCGAGGGAGTCATTACAGTAATGATGTCATCACATCACATCACATCGAGGGAGTCATTACAGTCGATGTCATCACATCACATCACATCACATCGAGGGAGTCATTACAGTCGATGTCATCACATCACATCACATCACATCGAGGGAGTCATTACAGTAATGATGTCATCACATCACATCGAGGGAGTCATTACAGTAATGATGTCATCACATCACATCACATCGAGGGAGTCATTACAGTAATGATGTCATCACAGCACATCGAGGGAGTCATTACAGTCGATGTCATCACATCACATCGAGGGAGTCATTACAGTCGATGTCAGACCTCTCGTATGAAGAAAAATATCTGCTGTTGTAGCTTAAGCCCTAGCCCTCGGAAAAACGGTCTAAAATAACAGCCAAAATCAATCATGAATAGCTCCTCAACCATAAGGACTACTGTAATCACCCAATATGCTCCAACACAGGGGTCAGCCAGTTACTTCCTATTGTGTTTACACTTCCTGTGACAGTACAGTACTAGTGAGCAGGTAAAACAGACACTGTTTTGAACAGGAAGTCCTAACACAACTGGGTCAAGTGGGCGGGGCTACATAAGGTGAATATGCATATCTCCGGTCTCATTTGATAGGTAAGCAGCTAAGGAATATGAATACAAGTAAATATATTTCTATTACCAGAACTTGATCAGAACTTTCTCTTACTGTATACAAAGTTGATATTTGTACTTATTTGTAACTTATTCTTAAAATACTTTGGACAAGTTTGGACAACATACAATTGTTTTACCAATTCTGAAAGCTGAACACCCCATGATTTCAAAACAGTATAACATTCATATATTCTATAAATAGACCATCTTCCATCGCAATTTTTCGTAACTACGCCACAGGGGTGGTCACGGTACTGCCCGTGCCCATCAGGTTTAACAGTTCAATTGATGTCGTAATTTGTTTTTCTGGAGCTTGCGAGGCCTAGTATATATACATGTATTATCATTAAAAAAGTACATATGAGACTGGAACCTACCTCTTCACGCATCTTTTTAACTGTTTCTCCTTTCTGGGGGAGGGGGGGGGAGCAAAACTATAATGAAAATACTAATAATCATTCAACACATGGTTTGATTTTTCTTGACAGTAATTATTTGTAATCTAATAAAAATGGCATACCTTTCCAATTATACTTCCAACCTCCTGCAATAAAAACAAACAAAAAACAGTGTGCATTAAAAATATATATATATCGTAAAATTGTCTTGGAAAAATCTTCTGGATAAACGCACTGTTTTTCCACGGTTGTTGTTTTTCTTGGTCAAGGTGCAAATGAAGGAGATGCAGAGGGTTTTGGGCTGCCCAGAGTGTGGGAGGCCAAACTTTCCATATGGATGCATGGGTGAGGCTGCTGTGACTCTAGAGGAGCTGGGCAGCGCTGACTGTCTCCCTGACCTCTGCTCGGCGACAGGGAGGCTCGTGTCTACTCTGGCGTGTGAGCTGCAGGTCAGGTGAGCCACAGCGCTATAGGTGCTTCCAGGTGCTTGCTGTCAGGTGTCAGGTGTCAGAGGGCACGCTATCTCATGCCTTCTGGTTCTGCCCTTCACTGACGGGGTTCTGGACCAAAATATTTGACTGGTACTCTAAGGCCTACAAATTAACCCTGCAACCGGAGGCAGAACTCGTCATCTTCGGCTGCTCAGAGTCCTCTCTGAACTTCCCTACAGCTGTGCAACAATCTCTGTCACTCGGGACAACTGTTGCCAAAAAACGTATTCTGAAGGAATGGAAGTCCTCCTTTCCCCCCTCTTTTCAGGTGTGGCTGATGGACATGATCTCTGTTATACAGATGGAGAGACTCAGGTCCTTGAGAGCCAACTCGCTTAAAAGGTTCTCGACTATTTGGGACCCTTTTTTGGCTACTTTGATGAGATTAAGAATGAATAGTGTCTGAGGCTCTCCTGTCTGGTTTCTTGTGGACCTCACGTTTCTCGCGTGGGACCCCATGCACAGTATCTATTACAGATAAAAGCACCTTATGCGGCTGGTAGCAACATGTTGTAATGTTGAACATTGATGATGTATGTTTTCTTTTCTTTTCTTTTCTTTCCTGTGTCTGAGCCTGTCTATTTGTCTTGTTTGTGTATTATTGTTGTTCTATAAAGATTGAAAATAAAATATTGAAAAATATATATAAAGCGCCTTTTATGAAAAACAAAAACAAAACAAAACCATGTGCCTGCTTACTGTGTGTGTGCCTGCTTACTTTTCCATGCATGAGCAGGCGGATGGTGAGGGTGACATTGAGGCCACCCTCTGACTGGACTTTGGTGGGCTCCATGCGGGGGGGCGTGGCTGGAGATGAGACCAGAGCACGGGGGGGCGTGGCTGGAGATGAGATCAGAGCACGGTCCTGGAATGGGAAGTCTGCAGATGGAGAAGGAATGGGATGGTATTCCAGCCAGCCAGTCACCTGCCAAGATCACACACACACACACACACACACACACACACACACACACACACACACACACACACACACACACACAATGGTTAGCTTATAAAGATTTCAACTCTTCGTTACTTTTTTCCACTTCATATAGAAAATACACCTCATACCAATTACAATAAGTGATTATTCTGAAGATTTTCCGAAATTCATGCATCGAGGACAACCTTAGAGTCCAACTGAACCCGTTCGTCGCGTGCATCGGAGTCCGTTTCAGACTTAAAACATAATTTGTCTGAGATGACAGGTTGAGAGGTGGGTCATAGTATCATGTCGATGGTTTTATTTGACAATTCTGGGGACTGGATTGTCTTATGTCAGGGTGCCCTAAAGCGACACCCTGATCAGTGTCTTATGTCAGGGTGCCCTGAAGCGACACCCTGATCAGTGTCTTATGTCAGGGTGCCCTGAAGCCACACCCTGATCAGTGTCTTATGTCAGGGTGCCCTGAAGCCACACCCTGATCAGTGTCTTATGTCAGGGTGCCCTGAAGCAACACCCTGATCAGTGTCTTATATCAGGCTGCCCTGAAGCCACACCCTGATCAGTGTCTTATATCAGGGTGCCCTGAAGCCACACCCTGATCAGTGTCTTATGTCAGGCTGCCCTGAAGCAACACCCTGATCAGTGTCTTATGTCAGGCTGCCCTGAAGCCACACCCTGATCAGTGTCTTATGTCAGGGTGCCCTGAAGCCACACCCTGATCAGTGTCTTATGTCAGGGTGCCCTGAAGCAACACCCTGATCAGTGTCTTATATCAGGCTGCCCTGAAGCCACACCCTGATCAGTGTCTTATGTCAGGGTGCCCTGAAGCAACACCCTGATCAGTGTCTTATGTCAGGGTGCCCTAAAGCGACACCCTGATCAGTGTCTTATGTCAGGGTGCCCTGAAGCGACACCCTGATCAGTGTCTTATGTCAGGGTGCCCTGAAGCGACACCCTGATCAGTGTCTTATGTCAGGGTGCCCTGAAGCCACACCCTGATCAGTGTCTTATGTCAGGGTGCCCTGAAGCCACACCCTGATCAGTGTCTTATGTCAGGGTGCCCTGAAGCCACACCCTGATCAGTGTCTTATGTCAGGGTGCCCTGAAGCAACACCCTGATCAGTGTCTTATATCAGGGTGCCCTGAAGCAACACTCTGATCAGTGTCTTATATCAGGGTGCCCTGAAGCGACGTCAGGGTGCCCTGAAGCGACACCCTGATCAGTGTCTTATATCAGGCTGCCCTGAAGATACACCCTGATCAGTGTCTTATGTCAGGGTGCCCTGAAGCCACACCCTGATCAGTGTCTTATATCAGGGTGCCCTGAAGCAACACCCTGATCAGTGGCCCACAGATGGAAGCTCCCACGGGTGAGTCTGTGTGAGTGTATGAATGTAATGGCCACTGCTGAAAAAGAGCATGGTAAAGTAGCCTATGGGTTTTTGAATGAAAGCAAATTAAACTTCCATCATCTCTTTCTTTTTCCCCATGTTAGTGAAGGCCAAAGCAATACCCAACAGATTGTGTTGGATGAAGCCTTTTGTTTATGTAGGATGTATAAACAGAGGCACCCCTATACATTTAATTTAGAAAGGATATTCATTCCTGGAATCATTTTTCATTTTAAGTTTCATTCTGTTCAGTTGTTTATTGTTCAGTAGCTCTGTTTATCTAGAAATGTGGTATAGAACAGTTGTGTGTGGAGACCAGCAGGTGGCAGTATAATCACCGTTTCTGGCCTTAATTCGCTTGGTCAGATGAGGCAGTGGGGACGTCCGCTTCCTGTTTTATACTGAATCACCGTGTCACAGTAAAAGTGTATAAACCATATTTTCCAGGTGAGCTACTTCGGGAAACAGGGTAAAACTGGGTACATAACTAAGTTAGGAGTGTGCACGGACTATTTGGTGCAAGTAGTGAGTAGTTTCCAAATGTTTATTGAGGATCAGAAAAACGTTAGCATACGAGCTAATTAACGTTAGCATACGGGCTAATTAGCATTTCAGCACTCTGAGAGAAGCCATGTTGTGTTGTTAGCTATGCTAGTTAGCATCATGAGTACTAACCAGTGGGTGAATGTTCTAGCTAACATAGTAAGCTGGTTGGGAATGGTACAGAGGTACAGTGAAAACTATATACCAGGTGTGTTAAATGCTATAAAAGGTTAATGTAACTAAATGCTTTGTGTTGAATGCTATTGATGCTATAATGTATTGATCTATACGACTGATATTTGGAGACTATTTTATTTGGTTGTTTATTATTTAATTGACATGTTTATGTTGTGAATTACTGTTTTTATACTGAATCACCGTGACCGAGACACAGCTCGTTGAAAGCACACGGTAAAAGTGTATAAACCATATTTTCCAGATGTTGTGTCTTCATTGACCTTCAGACGGGCAACATTTACAATGTATTTATTTAGGGAAGGGAACAAACCATTAGGTAGTGTCAGGTTATAAGACGACAGACGCACACGCACCAATACGGGTCAAAGCGTCTTGAGCTCCCCTTCCTCCTCCAAACTAAATGAGCCTGCCCACAAAGCCCATTCAAGTTTGTCAACACTACTTCCTGCAGGGAATTCCATTTCTCAGATAAGGAAGTCAAAGCTGTTTCCTCCTGTTCTTAGATCTGGAAGCCTTGCTGACATGTTTTCCTCCTGTTCTTAGATCTGGAAGCCTTGCTGACTTGCGGCGGCTTCCATGCTACGCATGTGCGGCTGAAGTGGGAGGAGCCTCGGCCAAGCCAAACCTGGACATGAAAGAACGTTTTGAACACATCGCTGCTCGTGCGGTGGATCACAGGTATGAGGCTTAACAAGAAGTGACAGTGTTTAACCCATTGATGATGCAGCATTTGCATGTATATCCCTCATTTGTGTGTGTATCCCTTTAAGACCGGTCTTAAAGGGATACACGCACAAATGCTGCATCAGGTATCAATGGGTTAATACAGTCACACTGGCTAACATAAGATGTCAGAGCAAGTTTGTGTGTTAGGCCACGCCAATATTTGGCGTTTGCGGCGCCTCCTTTTGGTGGAATCGCACCAAATTCGTCGGGCCTCCTCATTGATGATATCTGAATAGGTTCCCAAAGTTTTGTGATGATTGGACAATCGGCCATGAAGTTACAAGTTTAAAAATTCATATTACAAAAAAGTTTGCGCCAGAGGCCACTTACTGGTGTTTGGTGGTCCACACAAACAGCACTAAGTGGCATCTGGCACACGTCCCCCCCCCCCCCCCCCCTCTTTGTAATACAAACGTTTAAATATTTGACACACTGAGCAGGCCAGCTCACCCCCCCCCCCCCCCACACACACACAGTGATGATACATAACTGATATGCACTGCTGCTACCTTGACAACTTTGTCTCTAGATTTAGCAATTTTTCAGACCCCTGGTGATGTTAAACAACGAGCGACACATCTATTTATTTTGCTATTTTTTTGTGACCAGAACAATGTTAATATGCTGACTTCAGAAGCATTCAGTGACAGAACAATGTTAATATGCTGACTTCAGAAGCATTCAGTGACAGAACAATGTTAATATGCTGACTTCAGAAGCATTCAGTGACAGAACAATGTTAACTCATTGAATGCCAATGACGACAGCTGTCGTCAATTCAAATACTGACGTAGAGTGCCAATGACGACGGTTGTCGTCAATTGCGTTTTTTGACGGTGGGACGTGGATCAATCCCTGATACATCTCTGGTACAACTATTGTAGCTATTGGAGGTCTATAACCTATTTTACAGAACCCTTAGGTGGCGACAGTGCTCTCCACATAACAGAAAGGCAAGGAAAAAACAAAGAAGAAGTCGTTATGGAAACGGAAATCGCATCGCATCCGTATGCATCGATATGCTGAAGCACGTTACTGCAGCTGTGCCTGCAGCAGCCAATCTGCTCCCACAATTGAGCCGCTCCGTGTCGGTTGCGACAGCAAATCCGCACATCCACACCGTGGAGTTGTTATTATTATTCTCAACTGGAAGCATCGTTGCCGGTGACAAACACACGCGGAACGCTGTAAAAAAGCCTGGCTGTTCCGCACCCTTCACTGTGCGCACAGCAAACTCAGCAGAGAGCCACCACAGACAGGAGGAGGAGTGTGCAGTTGAGGCGAGGCGAGGCGAGGCGAGGCGGGGCGGGGGGGGGGGGGGGGGGGGGCACGCAGAGCAGCACGCAACACCCAGACAGACCCAGGCAGCAGGACAGGATTGACAAACGCAAGCCAGAATATCCGATACCCACCAGCAGCAAATCAAAACCAGCAAGAAGCTGCAACCAGCAGCGCACGCAGGGGCCAGCGCTGCTGGTTGTAGCTAAAAATATTATTCTGCCAAACAAAATTCCCTGGCCTAAACTGTTTTATTGAAGGAAATTATTTTTGAGGTGTGACTACATTAGAAAAGATTAGCTTCAGAGTCAGTGATGTGCTTGAAATGATTAATTTCACAAAAGGCCAATTATCTCAGCTTCTAGAAAAAAATTGCTATTTTTGGATGAATCAAGCTATCTTCTCCGGCTCATAACTAAAGAACGGAAAATGGGATCAATAAACTTTTTTTTGCAGATGATAGAATAGAGTCTCATCGTTCTTTGTGCGTGTTCAGTGTTTACATAGTAATATCACACAATATTCTGTGGGCCTCGAGAAATCACTGAAAACGCTCTGAAACTCTGGCACTGGGAGCGTCCGTTCTCCAAAAGTGGCTGGCACTCAATGAGTTAATATGCTGACTTCAGAAGCATTCAGTGACAGAACAATGTTAATATGCTGACTTCAGAAGCATTCAGTGACAGAACAATGTTAATATGCTGACTTCAGAAGCATTCAGTGACAGAACAATGTTAATATGCTGACTTCAGAAGCATTCAGTGACAAATTGATACTATTTTCTCGTCTAATCTAAAGCGGTCTGATGATCACCCTCTCGTCCGCTAAAAGTCACAGAGGATCAGTGTACTGTATAGTAGTAGTAGTAGTAAACGGTTTTTATTGAGGACTAAAAACAGATGTACAAATGGCAATCATAGATTGAATTGTGAGTACATCATTACAAGTATAAAAAGGGAAAACAACAAACATACAACAGTTTAATTAGTTGTTTAAAAGTCTGATCATGTAGGCGATGTCACTTTTTTTGTACCGCTCTGTGTTGCAGTAGGCCAGGTCAAGGTTATTTGAGGAGCGGGTTAAGCGATGGCTTATTACGCCTCGCTCAGGTGGAAGCCAGCTCCTGAATTGGTCAGACCGTCGGAGCGAGGTGGCAAACGCCCTGGTGAGGTCTTCGCACCAGGAGCTGAGGGAGGGGAGCCCTAGGCGGCTACAGGCATCCCTGTAAATGTAAAGTCCCGGCCCAGGATGATCCGCACCGCCCTGCGTTGGACTCTCTCGATGGCCTTTGATTGGACACCAGTAAGGCCTGAGTGCCAGACTGGAGCAGCGTATTCCAGGGTTGGTCGGATGTAGATTGTGAAGATGGAGGTGAGATCGTCAGGTGGGATGGCGGAGTTTTTGAGGCGTCTGAGGAGGACGCCATTATTGTATAGCAAACAGTGTTGGGACTAACGCGTTATTAAGTAACGCGTTACAGTAACTAAGTTACTTTTTGCGGTAACGAGTACTGTAACGAATTACTTCATCCGTAACGTACTTAGAATTATTGCGGTTTAAACAGGCTCGTTACTCGTTACTTCACTTTTTTTTTTTAAGTCGACCTGCAGTCGCGTGAGCCCCTTAATCACTGAGTATTTCCAGGTAAAACGATTCTGTGCGGGACCTACAGCAGCGAGGGTAGAGAGGAAAATGCCTGGAGTCTGACGAGGAAGTAATCGTGCGGCACTTCTATACTTTCTAATGTTACTGGACCAAATTCTGATAGTGAAACGGGTCATTTTGCGCGAGCTGTGTTGTGTACGGTAGCGGTGTTCACTTCACACCGCTCTGACAGCTCGGCGAATCAGCAGCATGGAGCCCTCTCCTCCTCGCTCCTCGCTTCTCTCCCAGGCTGTCTGTCACCAGTGCCCCAGTGCCCTGCTGCACCAGGCAAGCACTCGTCTCTCACTCACAGATTCCCCTCGCGTTGGAGGGTGTTCACGATGTGTTTCGCGTTGTTTGGTCATGAAATGGGAAAAAAAATGCCTGCAAGTCTGCTGCCTTTTGGAGATGAACTGCTATTAAAGGCATGCCACGACGAGCGGCTGCTTTGGGGCTCTGCTCTGTCCCTATCAATAGTCCCTATCTGCAGCGCTGGGCTCTGCTGCTCACTGTCACTCTGCTGTTACAAAGGGTAACCTTTTGTAACAGTGGAGTGACTGATACAGTTGTTAATTATACACTGCCAAAAGTGTACTGGCTACTTTTTGAAGGCTTGTTTTGAAGGCAACAATAAATATGCCTCAATGCCTAAATGTTGTGTTTTCTTGTTCCACTACTTTTCGTCGTAGTGATAATGGGTACAATGGTCAAATTTGACAGTTGTCTTGTCCCACACTGTAATACAATACACAATACACACAATAATGTGTGCATTAAGAGAATTGAGAGTAAAACAAAAATTACTCAAAAGTTACTTTCCTAGTAACTATTTACCTGGAAAGTAACGAGTAACTTAAAGTAACTACGTTACTTTTCAGAGCAGTAACTGTAACTAAGTTACTAATTTAAAGTAACTTGCCCAACACTGATAGCAAATCAATGCAAATTAGTGTAAGATGTCATTTGACAACTTCTAGCAACTTTGTGAGCAGCGAATAGCTATGTTGACCAGGCAGAGGCTCTGTAACACTATCCTCTTTGATGGAACTGGTGCATATTGAGGCAAATTCTACTCCAATGTTATTTAAAGCAGCTACGAGCAAGATTTTCGATTGTTATTAAACAGTATAATTACAATATTGATGCATCACATCTTACCTATAATAGTAGCTGAGACCAAAGCCGTGTGAATCGGAGATTGCTCTCTTGGTCTATGTCTGTCTAAACTCGCGTCAACAGGGGGCTCTCTCTCTCTCTCTCCTTACCGCCGGACCGGATAAACCCGGAAGTGAAACCCGGAAGTGAAACGCAGCTGCCTGCCTTCCCCCGTTCGCGCTGCCTAGCAACATACCATAAACAAGGAGAACGCCATGCATACTCTCGCGAACATCTCTCGTCATATTTTAACAGGTTTTTTGGAAGTTATTTTGTGGTTATGCCCGAAGTGGCTGCTGCAAACCGTTTCATTTCACTTCCTGATCTGCCCTGGCCACAGAGAGACTAACACTGGCCGATTCACTCGGGGTTCAAGCGAGACTACTCTGCGTTGGTCTCGTCTACTATTAGAGGTAAGATGTGATGCATCGATATTAAATTTTAAACTGTTTAATAACAATCGAAAATCTTGCTCGTAGCTGCTTTAAGACCTTTCTTTTCTACTGAATCCATTGATGCAAAATATAGCCCACTGCTGCCTGAGCATGATCAGCAGGTAATTTTAGCTGCATTAAGCCATTGATACCTGATGCAGCATTTGTGTGCGTAACCCTTTAAGACCGCAAACCGCGTTAACACGGTCGCGGTCTTAAAGGGATACACACACAAATGCTGCATCAGGTATCAATGGGTTAAGCCATCCTGCGTGTCAAATAGATGTATGTAGTGAACATTCACAGAACATCCAAGAACAAGCACATTCCATTTAGCATTGAGCATCACTCTTTTTTCTTCTAATTTCCATTCCAATTCCAGATCACAATGAATGCATAGCTGTGAATTTCTGCAATCTTTAACTAAGATTGATTTGATGTTAATTAAAATATCCTAGCTTTTACATGACTAGTGCAGTGCCCGTTCGTGCCGCTGCTGCACTGAGTGCTGTTTCGCTTGTTCAGTCAAAGTGTATTTGTAACTGCCTCACATCGCCAGTTTAAATTTGTAGTTGGCATTCTGCTAATCATATTTTTGTTCGGGTCCTACATTTAATCTCGTCTTTAGGCGGAACTAATGTGCCGCGCCGGTGTTTATCGGACACAAAGAACGTAACACCCTTTTGAAACCACATTGCCACAAAGCAACACAGAGCTGTGAATTACGAGCTCAATAAAGAAATTAATAAAGGATTAAGGAACCACATGCAGCCATAGATTGAGGCGATGTCTCGTCATAGACGCTGGGTTAGCTGGCTCAGCCTGGCTGGGGGCGTGGTCAGGGTGGGGTAAATCCCCCGTTCTATCCATTCAGCAAAGTTAGAATTTAGCCGATAGCCCAGCCCAGGCAGACACGATCAGGGATTTAACCACGCAGTAAACGCACATCTGAGCAGACGTCTTGTGTTCTGCTCTAGAATCCCCAAACCTGTAGTTCAGAGCCGCAGCACCGTCCTTTGGTGAGTCAGCACATTGAGATATATCGGCGCCGGCGGTTCTACCCCACTCGCGCGCCAGCCGTTTAACATTTTGTGGGCGTTCCCACACATGCCGACTGTCTCTATGCAGCCTAGAAGGAAGGAGGAGCCACTTCGAGACGTTTAGCCCCCTATTAGGCTACGTTCACACAGCCATCCTTAGTGCTTGAATCTAATCTTTTCCCCCCTAAGTGACTCAGATCAGTCTTTTTCATGACGGTGTGAACAGTACAAGTCACATTGAAAGTGACTTTTTTAAAGACGACCTGGGCTACTTTCAAATGTGGTAAAACATCAGATTCGAATCTGATGTTTTTGAAAGTGACTCCGGTGTGAACAGACATCTGGCCCATATCTGACTTAATGCTTCAATGTGACTTCTTCTTCTTCTTCTGTTGAGTTTTATGGCAGTTGGCATCCTTAAATGGTGCATTACCGCCACCTACTGAATTGCTAAAACTATAGTGCAAAATACAATATCAATAAAAAAGTGTCCACCCAAAATGCGCCCATTCACCCCAATATCCATACTGTGGCCCAGACCAGTCGTCTAGGCCGACGCGAATGCTTCATTCAGCGTTTTCACAAGTCATCTCCCGAAATGTCTTCAATATCCAAAGATTTCCTGGCAGCGTCCACCACTTCAATGTGACTTTTACGTCATTCCAGAGGGACATTCGTCACTATTCTGCGCTGGCGGGAGGAGGGAGGGGGAGGACCAACACGCGGGCATTGAAATTAAACCGTGAACAACAGATGAAACAACATCATCAGCTACCGCCATGTTTACTGCTCTCTTCTTCCAGGTTTACGTAGAACAGCAGTGTGCTGCGTGTGACGTTATTGTTGTTGTTCTGTGCATGCGGGTCACTTCATGTCCGTGATCTGTTCACACTGGAGTCGGATATGGGCCACTTTTAAAAAGTCTGTGTGAACAGCCACACATAAAAATCACATGTGAGCATCAAGTCAGATTCAAGCACTAAGGATGGCTGTGTGAACGTAGCCTTAGTGACAAGCAGCCTACGAGGTATGTTTAGTTTAAGTTTGTTTCTGTCTATACATTATGCTGTGTTGTGCTAATGTGCTAGATAACATGCTAACGTTGTTTAGCTGCAGAAACGTAAATGAAGACACATTATGCATTTCCTTGTTGCAATAAAAAAAAAAAAAAATCTCTTTCTATTTCAACCCAGTTTTCACGGGTTCGACTGTACAACAGTAAACTCAGTATTTTCATCAAGACCTTGTCACGTCTGTGACTTGGGGAGCTACAGTATTAATAGTATATATCCAATTACACCAAAGCTGACACTGCCCTTCTCGGGATATGTGAATGACACACAGACATATAGAGATTCATTGCTTTATAGTATGTTAAGCTACAGGAGTCTATGCTGATAATGGATATATAGCTATATCAAATATGTTTAATTTCGCATTCTTGGTGTCTCCAACTAATGCTTTAGGGAAGCAATTATGACAGTGCATGAAGCGACAACAGCGGCAGCAGTGATGTGACAGACAGGTATGGAGAAAAGGAACACAGCGTTGTTCAATTGACTTGCATGTTGAAATAAATTAGAATGTCATGCCACTGCGGTGCATATGCCTGTTGTATAGAAATCTGATCAAATTGTATTGCTCTTTTTGCTGAGCAGCAGTTTTGGTTCAGCAGTTGCCAAAAGCAGTTGGATTGCTTGAACAATCAGAACAGGCATGTCATTCCATGCATAACCTTTGACATAAATGCCATTTGATATGCATCTAATGTAATTCACTTACCAAATGGACGAGTCACTCTTTATGGTATTAGAAGCTACATGGACACAATCTTCTGTTGAATTTGGATTCTGTGTGAGTTGCTATCACAGAGAAGAGACTTGGGAGTGGCAGAGGCTTTGACAGCTCGGACCACAACACCTTTAGGTAATGTTCAGGGATACCTCAACAACACGGCTAATCGTTTTCAACATGGAAAATGGTCCGAGCTACCCCTACCATAAACCCACCCACATCCCCCAGCCACTACCCCTACCTACCCCTTGAAACCCAACTCTGACTTTCCTATCCCTAGCTATGACCTCTGTCCCCTAGCCCCACCCCTTCCCTCACCACTCCCCCTACCCACCCACCCCTCGGGCCCCAACTCTCTACGACGGTCCTATCCCTAGTGACGGCCCCTTTCAACTAGCCCCGCCGCTTACTGACAACGCCCCCCCTCCCACCACCCACACCCCCCTAGCTACTCCCCCTACCCACCCCTCCAACCCCGACTCGCTATGACCTTCCTATCCCTAGCTCTAGAGGAGTGCAGGGAGGATGTATCTTTGTAGGCTTACACTGAAGTCCCTGCACTGAAAGGCACTGAGTTTTAGAGCTGCTTTTGGTTGATCAAAACACAAACGCTGAAGCCTCTAGATCGCAGTGCGCCAACAATCCACCTGACAGCATGCACGAGGCGCCCCCGGTGGCTCACCGGGAGCAACCTGTCAATCACCCCCTTTATTTTTGCTCAAAACAGGCCAGTTATATAAAAAATGACCCCCCTCCAGTTGTTGTGAAAAGGTGAAATGAGCTACTGTATATAGACCAAAACCGTGTTTTGTTCCATACTGGAAACATGTTTAATCCTGTTACAAAGTCTGGCATTTTAACATGGGCCGAGTGCCTATACTGCACCCAGCCCCAAGTGGCCATTCGAGGGTCTACAGCTTTCAGGTGGGAAGATCCAAGCTTGCACACTGGTGATCATCCCCTTTCTCTCTCCCTGCCTTTGCTGTCTGCTTACTTCCCCCCGTCCAAGAAAGGCAAATGCTTTAAAAAAAGAAGACGCCCACCATGCACACGGGCGCACCGAGGAGAGAGCGAGAGCAGGGTGGCAATTTTGTCATTTTAGGGGCGTGGCCATCTGGCCCTTCGGCATCACACGTTTTTTTTAGGGCACAAGGCCACATGTCAGGGCACAAACACCATTGATCTATTGAGATCGTGAAGAGCGATTCTTCTGAAATGTGTGTTAAAATGAGCCAATCACACATCCTTTGCATAGAGCAGCCTGCATTAAACTGAGCTCACTGACGCTTTTAAAGCAACTGACAGTAGCAGGCTGGTACCAGGGGATCTCAGGGCAACACAGGCCATGGCCTGGTGGCCTCTGTGTAATTCCTACCCTGAGCGAGAGCATTGCCATTTAAACAACATGAGTGCTGCATGGCCGTTAACTGGAAGCTAGCAGTTACACGTTGCACTCTGTGGTGCTTCTCTTTGGCGTCTGGTGGGAAACAGAGCCCATTGTGGGGGACACCTGCTAAGAACACCTGCTTGAGATGAACCTTGGAGCAGAGTGCATCATGCTTTGTCTGCTTAAAGAACACCTGCTTGAGATGCACCTTGAAACTCTTTCAGATTCAAGGTTCAATCAATGTATTGCCATGTCAACATAGTTAAGGTCCTTACACACCGAGCACGTTTTTTTCGTGCGATTAATTCGCACGTCAATAATATTTTCCGAACCTATATCAGTCAATGCAACCGTGCATACCAACGGCGAAGTTTCACCCAGCGTTATTGCGGTGTTTATTTTTTCGATCCACGGTCGATTTTTCAGAAATTCGCTTCCGACGTGTACACATCTGTGGCTGTGATTGACAGGTGGGTCAAAACTCGCATCGCAATTTTGTGCCGTATATTCGCATCGCTCTTGATGTGTAAGGACCTTTACTCTCAAACAAAGAGAAAAAAGACCATATACAAACAATAACCGTTAAACACAAGGAGAAAAAAAACATTCAGGAACAGTATCCAGCAGAGGTGCATACAGTTTAAAGTGCTATTCACCTTTTTCCTGGACTTACGTTTCCCATGATTCTCAGCTGTAGCCGGTTGTCAACTTCCTGTTTAAATTTGTTTCACTAGCAAGGACGTGCGCGCCGCTGTCAAAGAGTGGGAACGTTTGGCTTATTTGATCCGAAATGGCTAAAAATAGTAACGTTGTGTGGTTGCATAGCGGCGATATTTTACAAAAACGAGGTGAATGTCAATTCACTCGTACTGTACGGGCTTATTTTAGCCGAAATTGCTAAAAATAGCATGTGGTTGCATAGCGGCCGCTTTTCTTTTGAAGGCTAAACGTCCAAACCGGAACTCTAATTATTTGGTCATGAATGGAGCTTTAGCGGTCTCTCTCTTTCAAGATTCAAGATATGGTCACTCCGTTGTACAATTATGCACGTGTGAAATTATTATGCTGGGGCTCCATTACAAGACATAGGTAGGTACAAAGTCACAACAATTATTATGATTATTTTCAGTCTCTTTCGCTATGAGCGGTCCTGGGCAGAAACAGGCAACCGGCAGCTGGAAACGGGGAGGGAGGGTCTCATGGAAGCGCCCACTGTCTGACCATGAAACTCGTGAATAGGTCAATAAGGTAATTTAATTAAAAGATGAAACAGTCTACAACACCTCTGAGCACAAGGTAACAGTCTACAACACCTCTGAGCACAAGGTAACAGTCTACAACACCTCTGAGCACAAGGTAACAGTCTACAACACCTCTGAGCACAAGGTAACAGTCTACAACACCTCTGAGCACAAGGTAACAGTCTACAGTATCATGCAATCTCCAAACCTCAAAGCGAGGAGGCTGTGATGGAACGTTCTCCGCTGACAGGTTAAATGAGTGCATCTACTCACCAGAGTTGCTCTGGCTGGTGTCTTCTCAGGGCATATAGGACACCAGAGTGAGGTGGGGTATCCTCTCACAGGATCTCAGTGCATCAGCCTTTGGACTTCTCTTCAGGTTGATAGCCGGCCCATTCTGAGGCCAGAGGAAGAAGAGCAGAAAGAGCTTCAATACAGTAAGTCACTTAGTAGGATGATCAGATAGGAAGCATTGCATCGCTTTGTGCTTTTGCGCATGTAACGTACGGGTGTAAAGTACAGGTATACACTGTCTATTTTATTTTTGTGATCTCTCTTTTCTGGTTGTTTTAATCATTAAATTTCTTATCTGCGTTGTCAAGTACTACATTCGCTTGCAGGAAATGTGCTGTACAAATGAAGGCCAATTCAGACACGACTGAGTGATGTATCATACGTCTGTGTGTCATAATGTGTGGGTCAGTCTGTATATTGATGTCTCATAAGTCTGTGTGTCGTCATAATGTGTGGGTCAGTCTGTATTGGCCAGGCGTGATCAAAAGTTTGAAATGATTTTCACTGTGCCTCCACGCTGCGGGCAACATCGTCAACAAGTCACCAGGGGCCAGTTGCACCAAGTGGTCTTACGACTGGTCTTAAGCTACGCCGGTCGTAACTTTACGACCTAACAGCTACGCCGGTTGCACCAAGAGGGCTTAACCTTCTTTTCACTACGACCAGGCGTAACTCTTACGCCTGGTCAGGAGGAGGCGTAGTGCCTGCCTGTAACAGAGATCTCTGTGTCTTATCAGCGGAGACCTTTTTGAGTCCTTACCGTCACCGTCATAACGTCGCCATCGAAGCATGATGTTAGATTATAACGAACTAGTTGTGTGGCTTAGCCTTCCCAAACGTTGCCGTTAGTTTTTTAGAATTTAATACATAGAATTGGGAACGTTACATTCAATTTCATTCAGACTGTCTGGCACTCAATCGTCGCCATTTTCCCCCCGGAGCGAGGGAGGGTGGGATGAGGGAGGGTGTAGTGATGCACATACAGTAGTGGCTGATAGAGTGTAGTGGCACAGTGACGCTCCAAGCAGGTCGCGAGGCACATTTTTGCAACATCATCCAATCAGGGTGCATTCCCTGGCAATTCACATGGACGCGCATTGCTACGACCGGCCTAGTTAAGACCAGACGTAAGCCCTGTTGGTGCAACAGGCGTAAATCCACTCTAAAGACTGGTCTTAACTAAGACCGACGTAGGAGTTACGACCAGGCATAGTTAAGACCACTTGGTGCAACCGGCCCCAGAAGTCCTTTGTTTCCTTTAGAGCTGAGCAACCAGGGAAACTCAGCCAATAGGAAGAGAGTCACCAAGTTTGTCAGAGCAGAGCAGTTCTTGTTTCCCATGTCATCGTGAGGATTGACAGTAAGTAACTCTGTAGTCATTTTTTGTGTGCTTGCTAGTTTCCTATGTGAACTACCTATGTGAATCTCTGACAATATATTGAAATGTATATTTATAAATGCACAAGTTATTTTTCTGGGTCAAAATGTTGTAGCTGCAGAAGCCCACTACATAGAAGCAATAAGAGTGTCTTGCACCATAGAGACACTGCGGAGCGCGTCATCATTCAGAAACCACGCCCAAAACGGGGAAAAACACAAACTCCTGTCCAATCCTGGCGTTCTCCTATGCCGCGTGCATGGTCGGGTTTTGCACAAAAAGATCGTATATACAGAAGATGAACACTCCAACTTACTTCATTGACAGCAACATCCACATATTTCTTCTCGCCAATTCTCAATGGCTTCTTTGTTTTCCTCGGGAGTATAAAAAAACTTTAACTGGCGATTTTTTTTACATGTGTTGTCTGCGCAGCCCCACCACACAACAGCTTTTAGCTGTTTAATTCAAGGCACATGACGCTGGTGTGTGGAAATGAACGGAGCTTTTCCCCCGTGATGGGCGTGGCCTATTTCATGCAGTGTCTCTATACAAACATCATTCAAGTAGTAGTAGTGTGCACGCTGTTAAGGAAAGTGTGTCTGACCGAAGACGGATCCTAAAAGTCTCCTAGGCTTCCTCTTCCAGGTCATGTGACCTGCGGCTGGCAGCCTTCCAACAGACTGGGGAGACTTCTGGGTTTCTGGCCAATTACACCGCCTGCGCACACAGATCACACACGCAGGGTTAAGACACACGCTACATTTCATTAGTGGTTTCAGCGTGCCCTCGCTGGCCCCTCGCCACTTCCCCTCGGGGAAATCCCCTCCTCCATCTTAACACGTTCACTGCCAATGGCGAGTTGACTCGTCAAAAACAATCCAACGGTTGACTGCCAATGACGAGTTGAGACGTCAAAAAAAAAAAAAAAAATTTTGACGGTGCTACGTGGATCAATGCCCCCCACGTCTCCTATAAAAAATATTGGAGCTACCGAACGTGTACAACCCATTCCACCGACCCACTAAGTGGCGACAGTGCTCTCCATTCTAGAGGAAGGCAAGCAAAAAGCAGTGTGAGGAAGCCATTCTCATGAAAATGGATTGGCGAAAACGCTTTCGCGCTTGGGAGCTGGCCGTGGGGTTTTGCAAATTTGCATAATAGATTACGGGTGGAACACACTTTGAAACACGCAGCATAAATAAGACCAGAATCGCAAAAGCTTCATCAAAGCTCTCAGAACCCCGCTTGTGACACGCCCGCTGCAGCCAAGAAGAACACACACGGAGGGAGGAGTTTGAAGGAGAGGGGTGTTTCCTGCTGTTATGGAGGAAATTACTGTTCAAAACTATTGTTTAGATGTCTGACGTCTTACTGATGCCAAAAATGAATGGTTAAAGTGACTGTTCTATCGAATTTCACAAAAAGCCGTTTATCTCAGAATAAATTTCCAGACGCTGAAACCATGCTGTATTCAACTGCTAATGCTTACATAACTACTAACTCTACAAACTAACTCTTTTAGACAGAGAAAGCACACATTCTATTAGTTCTTTTGAGATATTGTGTGTTCACAAAATCCTAACAGAAACGAATCCTCGGCTCTTGAAAGATGAGCCAGAATCCTCAAAAAAACCCTCTGGCAGAAGCTAACTACAGTATTGAAAAACGGCTGGCAGTGAATGTGTTAAGTGGCGTTCCATTACTCTGATAGGTCGAGTGAACTCCCTGAGTCGGACCCTTCAATGGCAGAGGGAGCGAGTCAACAACCAATGTCGACTTCACGTGCATATGTCCCAGGATGCATTGTGATCATCCATCAATTCCGGTGCACGAACACACGTGATAGATATTGTGCAATTAAAGGTACATTCAGCGATGTTTTTGTGTTAAAATAAGTGTTAAATGGCTCTATATATTCTGACAGCAATCACTGAAATAGAGTTTTTGGTCAGTGACTTGAAACCCCTTAACCCCCCACTGTCCTCTATCTCTCTCCTGTAGTCCTGCAGGCAGGGCGGATGTATCTCCGCAACCGTAACTCGTAGAGAGTTACACATGGCAGCATTACATATAGTCCTTTAGAGGCGTCGCGATCTGACCTTCTGTTTCCCAGAAAATGTCAACATTTCTCTGATTGGATCAAAATTGGTGTCAACCTCCCACTATCCAATCAGAGAAATGTTGACATTTTCTGGGAAAGGGAAGGTCAGATCAGATGCCTCCAAAGGGCTATGGGCTCTATCGTTGCAACGACCTAAAAACAGCGCTTAGTGCCAGGCGCAGCGCAGATTAGTGGGCGTGGACCAGCACACTCAATATTTTGGTGTCGGCGCTACACGCGGCCTTAAGCATTATAACCACGCCTTTTAAGAGTAAAATTATGCACAACCTGCTCATTGGAGAAGTGTAATCTTATAGGATAAGTGTATGTGTAATCTTATAGGATAAGTGTAAGTGTATAAGTGTAATCTTATAGGATAAGTGTAAGTGTATAAGTGTAGTCTTAGGGCCTGTGTCCACCTAGCGTCTTTTCCTCAGGTCCGGCGTCTTTTTTCAGTTGTTTCCAATGGGGGGAGAGCGTATACGAGCGCACACGGACGTCTATAGAAAGTGCGCTGCACCCAGCGTCTATTTTCAGAGCGCTCCAGCGTTTTTGTGCGCCGGCTCCCAGCGCTCCCAGCTGAGAATAATTTAACTTTTCAGAAAGACGCTGGTGTCGGGTGCTCCTTTTCTGGCAACTAATCATATGGAGAAACTATCGCAACAGAGACAGAAAGGCTCAATTGTGGGAGCAGATTGGCTAGACACTTAATATTTCTGGTGAGTGTTGTGCTTACTGCTTTTAATAGCGTAGCCTACCTGTGTTGTTAGCTTGCTAGCCGTCAGCTATCAAGCTGAACTAACGTTACTTTCAGACTGCTTCCTTGTATATTGTGCGCTAGGATCAGCGCTACCCAGCGCACTTCCAGCGTTTAACGTCGGAAAAAGACGCTAGGTGGACACAGGCCCTTATAGGATAAGTGTATAAGTGTAAGTGTATAAGTGTAATCTTATAGGATAAGTGTAAGTGTATAAGCGTAATCTTATAGGGTAAGTGTATAAGTGTAATATTATAGGATAAGTGTAAGTGTATAAGTGTAATCTTATAGGATAAGTGTAAGCGTATAAGTGTAATCTTATAGGATAAGTGTAAGTATTTAAGTGTAATCTTATAGGATAAGTGTAAGTGTATAAGTGTAATCTTATAGGATAAGTGTAAGTTTATAAGTGTAATCTTATAGGATACGTCTAAGTGTATAAGTGTACTCTTATATGATAAGTGTAAGTGTATAAGTGTAATCTTATAGGATAAGTGTAAGTGTATAAGTGTAATCTTATAGGATAAGTGTAAGTGTATAAGTGTAATCTTATAGGATAAGTGTAAGTGTATAAGTGTAATCTTATAGGATAAGTGTAAGTGTATAAGTGTAATCTTATAGGATAAGTGTAAGTGTATAAGTGTAATCTTATAGGATAAGTGTAAGTGTATAAGTGTAATCTTATAGGATACGTGTAAGTGTATAAGTGTAATCTTATAGGATAAGTGTAAGTGTATAAGTGTAATCTTATAGGATAAGTGTAAGTGTATAAGTGTAATCTTATAGGATAAGTAAGTGTATAAGTGTAATCGTATAGGATGATTATAATTGCATAAGTGTAATCTAGGATGATAGCTCGTGAAACTCATGGAGCATAATCAAAGTCAAGACTTTTTTTTTTTTTAATCTGAGGATGCCTGAGAATCATCTTAATGGGTTATGAATATCTTCTGCATAGATGATGACAAATGAATGACATACTCCTGAGAGAAGAATCATGATCATATTACATCGGATGCCATAATCCATTAAAGTGGAATGGGATTTTCAGATATTGATATGAGCACTAATTCTAGGTCGCTCTAATTAAGAACGTCTGCTAAATGCTTAATCATTAAAACAAAATGTGCATGATAATGTGCTTGTAATGACGTTATCTTGCATAACAACAATGCACTTAAAGAATCACTGGAAGTTCTAATTAGCCTACAGAAGCCTGTGGAGTGTATTTATCCTCGAGATCATGTGCCATGTGCCATGTAACACTTTGTGTCACTAAAGTGCTCTATCATTCAGAAGACTTGCATGTAAATTGAAATATCTGCATTAGAAGGGTAACCTTGGCAAGGCAACTAGATCCACATGAGATTATGTCTTTGGGCACATTTTCAACGAAAACACAGTATAATGAGATTATCTCTTTGGGGACATTTTCAATGAAAATACAGTATAAGCGTAAGAAAGCGTAAGAAATATTTAAATTGAAATATCTGCATTACAAGGGTAACCTTGCAAGGCAGCGCTGGATTGGCGTGAGATGACCTCTTTGGGTACATTTGCGATTGAAAATAGAAGTGATGTGTGAAGAGCTGAAAGGTGCAATAAACCTATAGGCTGAGGTCTAGTTTGTGCATAGAGACAGTCCGCATGTCTGGGAACGTCCACATCAAAATGTTAAACGGCTGGCGCGCAAGTGGGGTAAAACCGCCGATATATCTCATGGGCTGACTCACCAAAAGACGGTGCTGCGGCTCTAAACGACATGTTCGGGGGTTCTAGAGCAGAACACAAGACGTCTGCTCAGATGTGCGTTTACTGCGGTGGTTAAATCCCCGATCGTGTCTGCCTGGGCTGGGCTATCGGCTGAATTCTAACTTTGCTGAATGGATAGAACGGGGGAATTTGCCCCACCCTGACCACGCCCCCAGCAAGGCTGAGCCAGCTGACCCAGCGTCTATTGTGGGCGTTCCTAGAGCCTGTATGGGCGTTCCCAGACATGCCGACTGTCTCTATGGGCAAATCCAATTGACGAGGACTCCACTTACTTTGCTGTGGCTGTCCAGCAGTTTTGTGTTTACATCAAACAAACTGTGGAACTGGAATCTGTTAGAGAGAGAAAAACACACAACTAAACGCATTGTATTCTCAATGTGACAGCACTGACATCATACATCATTATTGTTTTTTATAATGAATGATTACATGACGTCTTACATGGATCCGTTTCAGCAGCTGCCTTGTTCCCAGACGGACAGACAGCACTCCGAGGCTGGAAGCGGATGAATTCCTGTGGATGAGAATAATAGATTACTTTGGGACCAGGTTTGGGTTTTATAGGATTACAGCTCCCTCTAGTGGCGCCTGCCCACACTGACACTTGATGGTGGGAGAGGAGCAGCACTCCTTGCTTGCTTGTAATGTTCTCATTCACACTCACTCGCATGCCCGCCCAACACACGTGCACGCACGAGGGAACACACACGTGCACGCACGAGGGAACACACACGTGCACGCACGAGGGAACACACACGTGCACGCACGAGGGAACACGTGCACGCACGAGGGAACACACACGTGCACGCACGAGGGAACACACACGTGCACGCACGAGGGAACACACACGTGCACGCACGAGGGAGCACACACGTGCACGCACGAGGGAACACACACGTGCACGCACGAGGGAACACACACGTGCACGCACGAGGGAACACGTGCACGCACGAGGGAACACACACGTGCACGCACGAGGGAACACACACGTGCACGCACGAGGGAACACACACGTGCACGCATGAGGGAACACACGTGCACGCATGAGGGAACACACGTGCACGCATGAGGGAACACACACGCGCACGAGGGAACACACATGTGCACGCACGAGGGAACACACGTGCACGCATGAGGGAACACACGTGCACGCATGAGGGAACACACGTGCACGCACGAGGGAACACACACGTGCACGCACGAGGGAGCACACACGTGCACACACGAGGGAACACACACGTGCACGCACGAGGGAACACACACGCGCACGCACGAGGGAACACACGTGCACGCACGAGGGAACACACACGTGCACGCACGAGGGAGCACACACGTGCACGCACGAGGGAGCACACACGTGCACGCACGAGGGAGCACACACGTGCACGCACGAGGGAACACACGTGCACGCACGAGGGAACACACACGTGCACGCACGAGGGAGCACACACGTGCACGCACGAGGGAGCACACACGTGCACGCACGAGGGAGCACACACGTGCACGCACGAGGGAGCACACACGTGCACGCACGAGGGAGCACACACGTGCACACACGAGGGAACACACACGTGCACGCACGAGGGAACACGTGCACGCACGAGGGAACACACACGTGCACACACGAGGGAACACACGCGCGCACGCACGAGGGAACACGTGCACGCACGAGGGAACACACACGTGCACACACGAGGGAACACACACGTGCACGCACGAGGGAACACACACGTGCACGCACGAGGGAACACACACGCGCACGCACGAGGGAACACGTGCACGCACGAGGGAACACACACGTGCACGCACGAGGGAACACACACGTGCACGCACGAGGGAACACACACGTGCACGCACGAGGGAACACACACGTGCACACACGAGGGAACACACACGTGCACGCACGAGGGAACACACACGCGCACGCACGAGGGAGCACACACGTGCACGCACGAGGGAACACACACGTGCACACATGAGGGAACACACACGTGCACGCACGAGGGAACACGTGCACGCACGAGGGAGCACACACGTGCACACACGAGGGAACACACACGCGCACGCACGAGGGAACACGTGCACGCACGAGGGAACACACACGTGCACGCATGAGGGAACACACACGTGCACGCACGAGGGAACACACACGTGCACGCACGAGGGAACACACACGTGCACACACGAGGGAACACACACGCGCACGCACGAGGGAGCACACACGTGCACACACGAGGGAACACACACGCGCACGCACGAGGGAGCACACACGTGCACGCACGAGGGAGCACACACGTGCACACACGAGGGAACACACACGTGCACGCACGAGGGAACACACACACACACATTTTCATTCCTCAGCTCTCCTGCCTGGCCACTGAGAATTCTTTGGAAGGAGATCACTGCCCTCTATTGGCTCTTCATGTGTCAAACACCATTCAGAGCCACTATTGGAAATGACTTACAGAGATGTCTAAAGAATATTGAATGGAAGAATAGGGACTATATAATATGGATAGGAAACATGAAATCTATCCTGTGCTCCAGATACTCTACATAGTGACTAATAAGTCACACACTGAGTCACCAATCCACTTAAATATGTTTGGGAGAATTGATTTACTAATATAATCCTAACGATGACGACAACAACAATAATATTACATTTGATTTGTATAGCGCTTTTCAAATACTTAAAGACACTTGACATAGTATTTGCATGAAACCAGAGTACAATTACAAGGTGAATTTAGGAAAACTATTGGCTACTGTAAAGCCAACTTGTAAAACTATAGAAAAAAACACTCAACATGGGATAGGTCAGTAAAGCAAGGTACAAAAATAGCATGTCAGCAGCAGTCAAAACACTGGCAGTGTAGTAGTAGTATAGTATTATATAGTATTATATAGTATTATATAGTATAGTATACCATAGTATAGTGTAGTATAGTATTATATAGTATAGTATAGCAGTAGCCTATAGGAGGAGTCAATAACAACGGTAGTGGTCAAATAAGGAAACAAAGGGGGTAATGGATAAATGTGCAAGTTGAAGAATGAGACCTATATGGGAAAGACGCTTCTGACACCTGTGAATTCCAGGTCATGTTTGGGTTTTGTTGAATCTTTAGATTAGATTTGTTTCAAACATGGTGAGAAAAAACCCCCATAAAGATAAAGAATCAAAGAAATATAGGCAAGAAAATGCCAAGCAAGCATAGTCAATTAGAATTCACAGCATACAGTATACACTATATATATATACTGTATATATATATATATATGTATATATATATATATGTGTATATATATATATATATATATATATATATATATATATATATATATATACAGTGGGGAGAACAAGTATGATACACTGCCGATTTTGCAGGTTTTCCCACTTACAAACCATGTACAGGTCTGTAATTTTTATCATAGGTACACTTCAACTGTGAGAGACGGAATCTAAAACAAAAATCCAGAAAATCACATTGTATGATTTTTAAGTAATTAATTTGCATTTTATTGCATGAAATAAGTATTTGATACATCAGAAAAACAGAACTTAATATTTGGTAAAGAAACCTTGGTTGTATCAAATACTTATTTCATGCAATAAAATGCAAATTAATTACTTAAAAATCATACAATGTGATTTTCTGGATTTTTGTTTTAGATTCCGTCTCTCACAGTTGAAGTGTACCTATGATAAAAATTACAGACCTCTACATGCTTTGTAAGTGGGAAAACCTGCAAAATCGGCAGTGTATCAAATACTTGTTCTCCCCACTATATATATATATATGTATATATATATATATATATATACAGCAAATTCACAATCCATTTACATTTGTTTATCATGTCCGAAAAGGAGTAGGAAGAAGTAAATACTTATCAAGTCCTGCCCCTTGTTTTATATCTGCTTAATATGAAAGTAGAATTATAATGTAACATGTTATACTACTGTACTATATACTATATATACTATACTAATACTATAGATGTGTGCATACTCACGTTCTTTCCATAATAATATCACATACTATTCACCTTATGTAGCCCCGCCCACTTGACCCAGTTGTGTTATGACTTCCTGTTCAAAACAGTGTGTTTGACCTGCTCACTAGTACCAAAGAACTTTTAATGGAAAGAAATGGCAGCTCCATATTGCCCCATTGCAACTTCAGCGCCCAGCAGCCTCCGGCATTTTTGTTTTTTGGAAACGTGACAGCGCCAAAAGAACCTCACAGTGGTCAGCTGCGGCAGCGCGGGCCCCTATAATCAGCCTCTCTAAACAGTAAACTCAACGAGAGAACACTCTAAACTTCGGGGATTCACATCTTCTCCGGGCGTATTGCAAATCTTGGTCTATTCTATTTACTTATACTATTTACTTATTTATTCAATGGCAGGATCAAAGCAGAAACATGTAAACGTTCATTCTGAATTTCATTTATTAAATAAATACAGCACTTTGAAATCATGGGTTCAGATTGACTAATTCAATTTACTGATTTATTTATTTCCAAAGAAAACAAATTTATTGATGAAAGATCAGCTCCATGTGTGCTTATACTGTATATAGATAAAGCTGCATTAATTTGTCCCAATTTCCCCCCAGGGATCATTAAAGTCTTTCTGATTCTGATTACATTTGCTGAAAAATTCACTGACTACAACAGTATATGCAGACATGGTCCACACTATAATCAGGGGGAAAAAATGTCAATGTAGAATTTGCAATCATGTATAAATCTATACCCATAACAAACATTCAAGTAAATGTATGTTAATGTAAAAATGTAGAGTGAATAGGCCTGGATAGACTGAACCTGGCTAGAAAAGTTAAGCTATTTGATTACTATTAGTTAAGCTAATTGATCCTGCCATTGAATAAATAAGTCAATAGTATAAGTAAATAGAATAGACCCAGATTTGCAATACGCCCAGAAAAGATGTTAATCCTGCAGTTTGTGTTGTCACTGTTGCGCAAATGCGGCTGTCGTCCACTCCGTCAGAAGTGCGTAAAAAACTTTTTTTTTTAAACGAAAAATTTTGCTTAGTTTCCACAATATGGTTGTTGTTTTACATCCCTGCACTACACCACTTCAATCAAGATTTGCAGTACGCCCGGAAAAGATGTGAATCCCCAAAGTTTAGAGTGTTCTCCCGTTGAGTTACTGTTTAGAGAGGCTGATTATAGGGGCCAGCGCTACCGCAGCTGACCACTGCGAGGCGCATTCGGTTTCCAAAAATGGCCGGAGTGTCGTCTCTTTCCTTCCACGCTCTTTGCTAGTACTGTACTGTCACAGGAAGTGTCAACACAACAGGAAGTAACTGGCTGACCCCTGTGTTGGAACATAAGGTGATTAGAGTTGTGCCTAATACATTTGTAGCATACTATATAAACATACTTACACACATGCGTGTGTACACACACACACATACCCACCCACACCCACACGCACTCCCCACATACACGTTTACTAACAACCACAGTTGAATGGAACATAGTTACATTATAAAATCCATTCTGTATCTATTTAAAGGACGGCTTTACCGTGGGGAATATGAATATATATCAATCTCACGCCCCTAAGGTTTTAGAATCCGTTGAAATTATTTGAAATTGGAGCTTCACTGCCTGACCTATCAGGCATCTCTCACATTTTTAGGGAAGCCGGGTGACGCGTTATGCGTCACCCGGCTTCCCTCCCCGCTTGCGGAACTCGAGGGCCTATGAACTACAAGTCTTGTGAGCCATGGTCCCGCCTCTAGAGGTCCTCCACGCCCCTTCAGAGCTCTCGACAAAAAGCAAAAGGCAGCCATCTTGTTCACCCGCCTAGCCTGCTGTAGCTAATATTAGCTTCCCATAGTTCCTTGCAAAGAGACGATTTTCTCGGGAACGGAAGCACCAAAAGACACGGGACTGGCGGCATTGGAAAGCTCGTCAAATTTTACATCTAGTAGTAGGTGAGTTGAAGTAACGAAATCAACGCTGAGCAATGTACCCATTTTTACCCATTTTTACAGAAAATAGTTACAACATCAGATGCGCGTAACTCCTACGAAAATGCCTTAAAATGCATGAGAATTTTTTTATGAAGACATCTCCCGACATATATACTACCGTTTACATTTGGTGCAATTTGGTGCAATTTTATTTTCGATTTATTTCTTCTTCTTTGTATCTTTTATTGTCGAAGCCTTCTTCTTCTTCTTCTTCTTTGAGTTTTATGGCGGTTGGCAAACATATATGTGCATTACCGCCACCTACTGGAGTTTGATATCAGCCAAATGCCTGAGGGGTGGGCATGAAAACGAAGGCCACGCGAGCCCAGTGCATTGTGGGAAATGTAGTATTTCGGGTCCCCGCACCCGCCCCTCCCCTCCACCACCCCCCCCCCCCTCCACACAGAGTGGATTTCTGGTGATATCTCTGGCGGGAAACAACCAATTTCAAAAATTTCAACGGATTCGAAAACCTTAGGGGCGTGAGATTTAATATATATTCATATTCCCCACGGTAAAGCCGGCCTTTAATATCAAGTCTTTAAACCTCCGTTTGAATTGATTAAGTGATCTACATGACATCGATTCCTCACTACAGTTGTTACACAGATTAACTCCTTGAAACAAGAGGAAAAGTACAATGTGGATTATTTAAATATAGGTGCTCGATACTCCAGGCATTCTGTAGCCCCCAAAAAAGTCATATCCTGCAGAAAAGCAACGCTTCCCAGGATGAAACATTGCTTAACCTCCTCAGAGACTTCAGTAGCTTTATGACATCCACTAATCTTTTTCATATAATCCGCGCGCACGCGCACACACACACACACACACATACACACACACACATACACACACACACATACACACACACACATACACATACACACACACACATATACACACACACGCGCACACACACACACATACACACATACACACGCACACACATACACACACACGCGCACACATACACACACACACACACACACGCAGAGCCCCACAATCTCATCCTCAGAAGTGGGGAGGGGGGCGATCTGATTTCCCCTTATTAGCTTGAGCACTTGAGCATTGGGGTGTTGTGTGTGTGTGTGTGTGTGTGTGTGTGTGTGTGTGTGTGCGTGTGTGTGCGTGCCTGTGCATGTGTGTGTATGCGTGCGTGCGTGTGTGGGGGAAGGGGGGGGGGGGGCTGTTGAGGTCCCCAGAGGTGAAACTCTATTACCACACAGCATGAAAGTCAGTGAAAAGGAGCCCACTGTGCACCAGCCCCCCTGACAGTATTAATGTTTCATGATATCTAAAAAGGCTAATACTCCTCCCCCCCCATCCCCCCCTCGCCCGCCCGCTTTTCCTCTCCTTAAATATCCTCACAATATCATCACCTCCGCAGATTAGAGCACCGGCCCCTCTGCTCAAGGACTTGCCCTTCGCTGATGCATCTCTCTCTCTCTCTCTCTCTCTCTCTCTCTCTCTCTCTCTCTCTCTCTCTCTCTCTCGCTTGCTCGCTCTCTCTCTCTCTCTCGCTTGCTCGCTCTCTCCCTCAAAATCCCACAGATGCATGCACACACAAAAGGCCTCTCTCTCTCTCTCTCTCTCTCTCTCTCTCTCTCTCTCTCTAGATCAGGGTATTTAACCTATGTGAGAGAGTGGATCAGGCACAGGAGCCTTCATCTACTGGAATATGAATGAGAGGTTAGCAGTAAGCAGCAGGCACTTGACATAGGGATATTAGAGCAGGGGCATCTGGGTAGTGTAGCATAGAGGTAAAAGCCGGCAGTGGTACTGCCGGCTTGGTGGGAAGACGGGTGGGGTATGAGTCCTTGCCGAACTAGTGCCTCTGGTCGGTCAGGGTTGTGGGGAGGGGAACTGGGGGGATTAGCGTGATCCTCCCACACGCTACGCCCTGCCGGGGGGAAACCCGTCGCTGTCAGGTGAAAAGAAACAGCTGACGACGGCACATGTACCGGAGGAGGCATGTGCTAGTCTACGGCTCTCCCCAGATCGGCAAGAGCGGGTGGGGAGAAAAAATAAGAATATTTTTTTTTTTTTTTTTTAGCAATCCCCCACCACCACCCTGGCCACAAACTCTTTGAGGCACTCCCCCCATGGCTGGAGACTGAGGTTTGGCAGAACCAGAACCTCTCGTCACAAGGACAGTTTCTTCCCAACTGTTATCCGCCTCTTCAACAAGACCCGAAAGCCCCCACTAATAAGGACTTCATTCACCCCCTCCCCCCGAGGTCCCCCCCACTGACTTAATCCCACCCACCCCCATCATACAGCATGTCACTTGAAAGGACTGCACTTAAAGGGGCACTTTACACGAGGACGGTTTCCTATGGTGACGGGGAATTATTTTATCGTTAGTGCCTCCCTTTTAGACGGCGACGGCGAATTCGCGCTTAGGAAACGACACATTTTGAAACCACCCTCCAGAGTGGAATTGTTTGAGACGCTTCCCGCTGAGGGCTCCATGTAATTGCTTGAAGACGGCACATTTCAGAAACTCTGACGTGCCTGCACACGCGACACACACGATTAAGCCATAGCCGTGCGCGAGTTGGCAACCATTTTCAAAATAAAACGTCAGTATGAATGAAGTTTGGCGACATTCAGAATTAAGCTACACTGCGGCCAACTTCAGTTACATGTTCATAACGTTACTGCTGCAAGGAGCCGATGGCTGTACCCAGTCTGCATTTAACGTTAGTTACAAAAGCACGTCGACAGTGTTTTCTCACTGCCAGTAGCCTACAGTAGGGTTTGACAGATAGCACAGCCAGCGCTCCCGGTCCTCGCTGCTCGTTAAAGATTTCCAATAGGAGTTATTCTGATAAACTGGTCACATATATGTTACATTCACACCCGACAAATATTAAAACTTTAAAACAGTTTGGGGGGTTTTTTAGCTTGAAAAAAGCTTTTTGGCAAGTCTAAATGACTGCGGAAGGCGGACTCTACTTCCGTGTTTAAAAACCGGAAAGACGATTACGAAATTACGTCATGCAGAAGCGTCCTTGTATGGGCAAAGAATAAGGTGATCACACTGCCACCTAGCGACCTGGCATGTACATTACGGCGTTTTAAAAATTCAACAGCGCTCATGTAAACAGGGAGAAGGTGTGAAGGAAACGCTATTGTGTCGTTTCTTCCAGAAACCGTCCTCGTGTAAAGGGCCCGTAAATTTGTGTGACTGTTTTTGACTGTTTTCTATATAGCTTTATCTTACTATTGATCACCATGCTGCATACTTTCACTCTGACAATCTCCTCGTTTGTAATCCGATTACTTACTAAACTTACGGTACTTACTGGCTATGAGAGACGAGCTGAAGTGACATCTCAGGATCTGTGGTGACGTATCCGACTGGAAACAAACATTGCCCTGACTGAAACGGGGTAGAAACTGAGGCATAATGTGTGGAGGAGTTGGAGTGGACCGTTCTGGGGACTGGAGTTGACATTGGCCAATCCTGGCCCTTGAATGCGGTGAATCCCACTCTGTGAATCGATGGATCCCACCGGACTTGTGGGACAGAACAAGCTCGCATTGCTCTGAACAGTCCGCACCGCAAAATAATGTATTTTACCGGACAAAATCTGAAACCTACCAGTAGGCTACCGCTCACGTTTCAATAACAGTCCATGTGCAAACACAATATAATGGCTGGCTTTCCAAGCCTAGGCAGAGTGCCGCCTGCCGGCTTGGAGCGTTGACTAGCCGCGGTAAATACAATATTCCTGGAATGCGAGTTTAACGAGCCAGTTACATGTCCTTTGCATTCTGCATTCAATGAAGACATTACCGTATTTTGTATGTTACATACTTATTGGCCAAACATATTAACATTTATGGGCTAGAAATTCTGCCCAGATTACAGGCACTAGGCGGGCCATCTTGCCTGCTCAGAATTTTCTCCTCGAATTCAAGAATGTTTGACAGCTGTCATGTCGTGATATGATTGGGTGAAATGGGTAGAAATTTGATAGTAGTGAATGACGTCAGCCTACTGTAAAATTAACTCACTAAAAATGTGAAAAACGAAATAAATGTTTGTGTTGCATACATTATTAAATAGGTGCACTGAATACCCAGGGATGTGATCTAATTTTTTTTTTTTTTTTTTCAGCTCGACTTTAAAGTGAATCTTGAATCTCAGCTGGGTTCAGTGTCTTGGCAGGGACGACAGACACTGGTTGTGGTGTATAGACCTGCAATGGGACGCCCTCTCTGCACACGCTAACCATTAAACGCTTGACAAACTATTATGGGACACAACTGAAAAGGGTATTTATATCCCAGGTCAGGTTTATTAGGTGCGTTTGTTCGCTCGTTCATCCGTGCGTTCGTTTCATGTGTAATGCTTTTTGCCATGTGCAGCGCTTAGGGGAATTACTGTTAGCGCTGTATTCCCCTACATATTGGAAATACTCATTTTAAAGTATATATGCGTACCCCCCTCCCCTCCCCTCCCCTCCCCTCCCCGCCCCTCCCCTCCCCTCCCCTCCCCTCCCCTCGAACAGCGGAGAAAATGCAAGTTCATTTATTAAGCAGTGAGTAACAGGATGGATCTCTTATCTGGAGTCCCAAGGGCAAACAGAAACATTTGCATCCTACGTTAATGCCACTGGGCAAGCCCACCTCCTTTCCCAGGAAGGTGCGGAAGTCTTTGTTTAAGCTGTAATTCCTCGAATGGCCACTTGGGGGAGGGGGCAGTCGGCAGATCTCCCCATGTTAAAATGCCCGTCTTTGTAACAGGATTAAACATCTTTCCAGTGAGGGGCGAAACACGGTTTTGGACTATATAGCTAAGTTCACCTTTTCATAACAACTGTAGGAGGGGTCCATTTTTATATAACTCGCCCATTTGGAGTCAAATAGATGATAGAAAAGGGGGTGATTGACAGATCGCCTCTCCAGTGATCATGCAGCTTGCCGATCACGGACCAATAGCAGGCAGAGCTGCGGCTCTGGGGAACTCCCATCTCACATGAGGTGCGGAAGGACTCAACCCATTCCCTCCCACTCTGCTGACGAAAAATCAAGATGGTGACGGCCAACCTTTGAACTCTGCCAGGTAGAAGAAATTTTATTGGATAGCTACATCCATATTATCTATGTCTATGGTTAATACGCAATGAAAAGTGGCTGAAAATGCCCCATAATTATAGAAATTAAAAATTTCTCAATTTATGTATTCTCTCTATTTATGTACAATCAAATAATGTATTAATGAAGACATTATTATTATTATTATTATTTTATTTTCTGATTCCCCCCCCATTTTCTCCCCAATTGCACTTGGCCAATTCCCCCTGCTGTCCCAGTCGCTGCCCCACCTGCACTGCTGACCTGGGGAGAGCCGTAGAAACACACATGCTTCCTCCGATACATGTGCAGGTGCCAGCCGCTTCTTTTCACCCGACAGCGGGGAGCTTCACCGGCAGGATCTAGCATGTGGGAGGATCACGCTATTCTCACCAGTTCCCTTCCACCCTGACAGGCGCCCCGGCCGACCAGAGGGGTCGCTAGTGCAGCGACCAGAACACATACCCTCTTTCCGGCTTCCCACACGCAGACACAGCCAATCGTGGTCGGGGTTTGGTAGGGATCTACTGCTACACTACCCGGACGCCCAATTTTGGACTCATTCTTGAATTGCGACAGGACTCCATTTATCTCTGGCTGGCTTGGAGATGCACGGTCCATGCTGTGTGTCCACTCCATGCTGTGTGTCCACTCCATGCTGTGTGTCCACACCATGCTGTGTGTCCACTCCATGCTGTGTGTCCACTCCATGCTGTGTGTCCACTCCATGCTGTGTGTCCACTCCATGCTGTGTGTCCACACCATGCTGTGTGTCCACTCCATGCTGTGTGTCCACTCCATGCTGTGTGTCCACTCCATGCTGTGTGTCCACACCATGCTGTGTGTCCACTCCATGCTGTGTGTCCACTCCATGCTGTGTGTCCACTCCATGCTGTGTGTCCACTCCATGCTGTGTGTCCACTCCATGCTGTGTGTCCACTCTGAGTCATGCACTAAGCCGAGTCCTGGACTTCCTGTCTACCGTCCTCCACCTGCTTCAGTGCCATCATCATACTATCATTCCAGGAATCTGTGTGTGTTTATGGCATATTTGGAGAAGCGTTTGTCCCATGGCCTTCACACTGGGCGGGTGTGTTGCTGGGGACCAGAGGAAGTGCAGCGTCAGACTTGGTGACATTTGGACACAATCTGAAGAAAGCTTTGATGAAAAGGGGGAGCAGCGCGCCCTGGCCACTCTGCTCTTCCTCAGTGCAGTGGGGGTGTTTGCTACACAGGGCGGGGCTTCAGTGCAGTGGGGGTGTTTGCTACACAGGGCGGGGCTTCTCAGTGCAGTGGGGGGTGTTTGCTACACAAGGCGGGGCTTCAGTGCAGTGGGGGGTGTTTGCTACACAGGGCGGGGCTTCAGTGCAGTGGGGGGGTGTTTGCTACACAGGGCGGGGCTTCAGTGCAGTGGGGGGGTGTTTGCTACACAGGGCGGGGCTTCAGTGCAGTGGGGGGGTGTTTGCTACACAGGGCGGGGCTTCAGTGCAGTGGGGGGTGTTTGCTACACAAGGCGGGGCTTCAGTGCAGTGGGGGGTGTTTGCTACACAAGGCGGGGCTTCAGTGCAGTGGGGGGTGTTTGCTACACAGGGCGGGGCTTCAGTGCAGTGGGGGGTGTTTGCTACACAGGGCGGGGCTTCAGTGCAGTGGGGGGTGTTTGCTACACAGGGCGGGGCTTCAGTGCAGTGGGGGGTGTTTGCTACACAGGGCGGGGCTTCAGTGCAGTGGGGGGTGTTTGCTACACAAGGCGGGGCTTCAGTGCAGTGGGGGGTGTTTGCTACACAGGGCGGGGCTTCAGTGCAGTGGGGGGGTGTTTGCTACACAGGGCGGGGCTTCAGTGCAGTGGGGGGGTGTTTGCTACACAGGGCGGGGCTTCAGTGCAGTGGGGGGGTGTTTGCTACACAGGGCGGGGCTTCAGTGCAGTGGGGGGTGTTTGCTACACAAGGCGGGGCTTCAGTGCAGTGGGGGGTGTTTGCTACACAAGGCGGGGCTTCAGTGCAGTGGGGGGTGTTTGCTACACAGGGCGGGGCTTCAGTGCAGTGGGGGGTGTTTGCTACACAGGGCGGGGCTTCAGTGCAGTGGGGGGTGTTTGCTACACAGGGCGGGGCTTCAGTGCAGTGGGGGGGTGTTTGCTACACAGGGCGGGGCTTCAGTGCAGTGGGGGGTGTTTGCTACACAGGGCGGGGCTTCAGTGCAGTGGGGGGTGTTTGCTACACAAGGCGGGGCTTCAGTGCAGTGGGGGGTGTTTGCTACACAGGGCGGGGCTTCAGTGCAGTGGGGGGTGTTTGCTACACAGGGCGGGGCTTCAGTGCAGTGGGGGGTGTTTGCTACACAGGGCGGGGCTTCAGTGCAGTGGGGGGGTGTTTGCTACACAGGGCGGGGCTTCAGTGCAGTGGGGGGTGTTTGCTACACAGGGCGGGGCTTCAGTGCAGTGGGGGGTGTTTGCTACACAGGGCGGGGCTTCAGTGCAGTGGGGGGTGTTTGCTACACAGGGCGGGGCTTCAGTGCAGTGGGGGGGTGTTTGCTACACAGGGCGGGGCTTCAGTGCAGTGGGGGGGTGTTTGCTACACAGGGCGGGGCTTCCTCAGTGCAGTGGGGGGGTGTTTGCTACACAGGGCGGGGCTTCCTCAGTGCAGTGGGGGGTGTTTGCTACACAGGGCGGGGCTTCGGGGCTCTGGATGGCTGGGCGGGACGGGGGGCGCGTGCTCCGCCCCGCTGAGCTGCCCGGGGGATGAAGAGCAAGCACACACACAGTAGTGACAGCCAATAGGAGTGCAGACACGTTTGGTTGGCAGCAAAATCAACCAATAGAAGGCCATAAACTGCGTCTATGTGTTGGTCTTTTCCTTCTCAGCCTACAGACATTTATTTGCTACAACTTGCTAACTCCTCTACACGTTTCCCTTCTGCTCCCATCCATACACCGTCACACACTCACTACATAAAATCACTCCGCACTGCCAGGGGCTATGCTGATCCTATAATAATAATAATAATAATAATAATAATAATTGTGCGTGCGTGCGTGCGTGCGTGCGTGTGCATGTGCGTGTGCAATGTGGACACAGTAGGTTCAATATTAATAAACTTTAAATTATGGGGCAGATGAACGAGCACTGTTCTACTTCAGTGGTCCTCAACAGGGGGTCTGGGGGCCCCCCGGAGGTCCACAGAGGTACTGCAGGAGGGGGCCGCCATTTTTGTCAAAGTAGTTTGTGAACATTTAAAAAATGTATTTTAGACAAAAAAGAATAATATTGAGTAAACTCCAAGCATTATTAATAGGCAATACTAAGTTGGACAAAATGATTTACAGAGCGAATCTGATGAAGCAATACTGTATGAGAAACGTGTTGTTCGTGTTGTTCTTAATGTTATCAATTAATTAAAATAAGTGTCAATCCTGATATCCTGCTGGATTATAAATGTTATTATAGGCCACGCTTAAAATGCAACACAAGTCTATTTTATTTTAAATCTGAGGGAGTCCCTACTCTGCCTCTCCATCAACCAACTGAAATAAAAGAAAGAAACAGAGTATGCCTCCAACCAAACAAATCTCACTGTGAAAGCTTGACTCGGTTTTGGTCCAAACATATCCCTAAGACACTTCAACAACAAAATAGTCTGAACACAGACACGGGTATGAATTGTGTGTCACAATGATTCCATTGACTAACACGTTTGTTGAAATCTTAATTCACCATTATCTATATATCAAACTGCAAGCTTCACTTACGGGAATCTTTTCCTATTTCCTTGTTTCTGTTCACTGCAACGTCCCCCCACCCCCACACACACACACTCTCACCCCACCTCCTCTTTACCCACAGAGTGCAAGACTGTATTATCATGAGCTGATGTTAGTATGTCTAATCATACAGTATTCAGTAGGGCTGGGTTAATCCTTTGATATCGATTATGTCCAGAGATCGATTTTTTTTTTATTAAAAAAAACAAAACATAGGCTATAATATTATAGGCTGTGTGGTAGTTGAAACATAGTTTCAAGTTGACGTTTATTTATGTTTGTAGTTGAAACAAAAACATAAATACTGTAGCTACATAAATAGAAATGTTTGATCATTAATATTTACTTTTAGAAATTATATAGGCTGAAATCAAATCACTGTGCATAATTGTGAAAGTGTCTTTATTGACAGATGAAAAGGCTGTTATTTACCCTTTGTCACCACCTGGTGAGTAAATATATGTTTAACTAAAACTTGGGAAAGGTTGGGAACCCCTTTGTTACATAACTGGACAATCATGTAATTCAGGTTACAGCTCAAAATTTAAGTTTTAGTATCACTAACCAAATCGATATTGAAATTAATTGAATCGGAATCGGATTGAATCAAATCGGGATTAATCGATTCGGAACCTTGTGAATCGGAATCTAATCGATTCTTGAAATTTGAACCAATACCCAGCCCTATGTATTCAGATCAGGTCATCAGAGACTGGTATTATCATGAGCTGATGTTAGTAAGTCTAATCATACAGTATTCAGATCAGGTCATCAGAGACTGGTATTATCATGAGCTGATGTTATCATACAGTATTCAGATCAGGTCATGTGTCTATTGACCCCTTTTTGATATCAAACGACTCAAAATGGGCGCTGGATTATTCTCTCTCTCACAAGCTGCTTTAGCGGGGATTCAGTTTCATCTTTTGAGATGGGCGGAGGCTTTAAAAAGCCTGTTTAAAAAGCTGCCGGTGGTGCGTTCAAAATGCTATACGATGCCACAGCAACAGCACATTTAGACACAACACACATCTAAAACACACACACACACAAACAAACACACACACACACACATACACACACACACACACACACACACACACATACACACACACACAATCACACACACACACACACACACACACACAATCACAGACATACACACACACGCACACACACACACAATCACACACACACACACACACATACACACACACGCACACAATCACACACACACACACACACACACACACACAATCACAAACTCACCAGTGACCATGCACTGCACACACACTCACATCACTATAAACACACAAACACACACTCAGATAGTACAGTGCACAGTGCCTAACAGGCAAAACGTCAGAGGAAATGCTTATGCCTACAGACGCAGCCAGGAGAAGAAGCACAGCACTTTAGTGGAGGTCAGGGTTTTTCATAAATTGCTCAGTGAAATTGCTTGTCTAGTTGGCCCAGTGTGCTACTGGGGGGAAATACACTTTGTGTGCCAAACGGCTTGGCTTTGAAGTCCTTCAGAAAGTGACCATTCATAAGGTGAAGACCAGGCCTTGTCATTTGTAAGGGAAGATTACTCATGCTATATTTATTGTGTGTTATGAGTGTGTGTGTGTGTGTGTGTGTGTGTGTGTGTGTGTGTGTCAGCTTTCTCCACGGCACAAGGCTTTTGGTTCTGATGTGTCTTTGTCGAAAACACTGATGCTGTGAGAAACACATTCCAACTCTGTCGACTATTACAGATCAACAAGGACCCCCTTTTTCTTTTTTTAACAATAGCATTTCTTAATACTGAGTGAATATTTTCAAAATTCAACATCAACATTAAAGTGATAATGGCGAGAGAGAGAATAATCCAGAGTTCAGAGCCCATTTTGAGTCGTTTGATATCCACGGCAATACGGAAGATTTCAGTTTTGTTCTCTTGGGTGACACCTATTGGCAACGAGTGGTAATTGCTGGTGAGATCCAAACAGGGTTATTATGTGACATTACTCGGTTTGTTCTGCCATAGTAACCATGTAATGCGAGCAGAGAGCGGAAAAAAAGTAGCTTGTTATCCTGCTTCACACAAGAGTTGTCAGGAACCTACAGAGTGAGTCTATTGTGTTAGCTCCGCCCACCCTGTGTCACCACAGACACCGGGCTCTATTCTCCCCCTGGCCTTAAACTTGCGTTTATGGCTTGGCTATTAGTGGGCGTGGTCACGCGCATTCCCACATTTTTCCTTGACGAGATCTCAGCGCATCACAGATCATAGCCTAAACACCTCTCCTGCACACACGCTGAAGAAAAGCTGCTGTCCAAACGTCTGTGTGGCAATAAAAGTATTCAACTTGGAGTGCTGTCCTCCTTTCTCAACGGTCCTAAAAAATCTAATCCGACCCAACCCAACCCGCTTGAGACACGGACCGAGATCAACTCGCCCGCCGTTGTCACATACACTCACTCAGCCCGAGACCAAAACAAACAAACAGTTATAAAAAGTGTGCAATTAATGCTGCCGCGGTTCAAATAATGGGAATGTATATAATGGTATGTATGTGTGTTACTGCCATAAATGTTTTTCAGCTTTCAGCTTTGTTACGGACGTATGCTTATCCCTTTTCAGGCTCTCTCTCTCATCTCTCCTGCATCTCTGCTGCGTAATTATGAACGCAGTAGCCCCGCATTTCCCACCAATTTAGTCCGTCATTTTCCCCTTGGCGCACATGAAGAAACATGCTTCCGTCACTGTCTGCTTTATGGCGAGAGAGACTTCAGCTGTATGCTACTCGTAACAAAACCAGACATCGAGACCAGACAACAGTTAACTTTTGCAGTATAGGCCTATAGGTTACTGGCTATATCCCCGGTGCACTGAATAAGGCCTAGTTTTGAAAAGCGTTAACCACAAAATTAACGCCCTTTGGGAAGATCGTTTTAGGCTGGTATTTAAGGCCGAAACGCCCATTCTGGCCTAGTCTGGCACTGCGCCATGCCTCTTCAGCGTAAAGCGCATTTGGGGGCGTAAAAACATGGCGGTATCCTCCCGAGTCAGCCGGAGGCTTTTTTGCGTTTAGGGCCAGTTTAGCACCTAAGGCCAGGGGGAGAGTAGAGCCCACCAAGTTCATAAATGCTGCAACACTGAAAATGCAAAGGCTTCCATCAATGGGCCATAGGCTCAATCACCATTGTGTTAACTCACTATCAGATAGATATTGACTTAACAGACATTTATTTAGATGGAAATGTTCTGTATTATCACTTTAAGCTTGGCACAACAGTTAATTTAATCCCCAAAATGCACCACAACTACTAAATATACTGTCTCAACATCAGATCATTTTATAGAAACACCAGCAAAAAAACCACTTTGTCAGTCCTAACACAATGACCTAAAAAAAAAAGGCATTACAGTAGAAGTACCGTTTTATGTAAATCTTTGAAGTAGCAAATGATTTTGTGCTCTCAATATTTGAATATTGTATGCATTAATTAATAGATTTGGGAATGAGTAACAGCAGTTTCCCAAAACTTTTTTCTGGGGACTTTTTAAAAATGACAAACCATCGCGACCCAATTATTCACAAATTTGTACATAAACGTTTCTGACTTATCTTTTCTTGCCATTTCTGCATTACCATATATTATCTGGAATAGGTAAACCAGCCATTTCAAAGCGATATACGTTTGATAATCACAACTTTGTTTTATGCACGTTATGGACACATAGAAACATGGTTGGTGCAGGGAATTTACGGCAATATCGAGATTATAGGCTATAACCTGCTACCAATTGCTTTTAAGCTCAATTAACACAGATCAAATATTTGACCGGAATTTATTCCAATTGTCAGGGAAACTGAAATCATGCCGGACACGTTGACTGGCACCGTTTATCTCCCCCGCTGCAAGTAGTGAAAGACGGACACATAAGAGCTGAAACGAGGCGTGACTCGTAGTGAGCGAGCAGCCAGGCTTTCTGTGCTTCGCTCTAGGACTGTTTGACGGGATAACGGCTGTTTCAAAGATTCAAACTGTGACCTTTCATTCACTGGAAAGTTTCTCCAACCACTAGGGCCACCCTGCATGGTCCCTTTTAAGCCAAGTCTTTCTTAAAGCGCCCGGCATGGTTCTGCGCAACCTCGACTTGGTTGAACCTCAGCGGGACTACTTTGTTACATAAAGGTTAAATGTGGACTACTTTGTTACACAAAGGTTAAATGTGGACTACTTTGTTACATAAAGGTTAAATGTGGACTACTTTGTTACATAAAGGTTAAATGTGGACAAATAAAGCATCATCCTGTGAGTGAAGGCCTTTATAAAAAGGTCACTCAGCTGTTTTTAGCCCTATCCTTCTGTGTGGAAGAATGACACGGACATAAAAGGCATTGTATCTGGTTCACGGTGATAGGGAAATATCCTATCTAAACTCCCTTTAGTTTCATGCATTCAATTGTATGCAACAATGGACAAGCAATCCAAGTGATCACAAGGCCCTCTGGTATGAGAGCGGCCATGCAGAAGCAGTGCTGATGACACTGGAATGAGAAGCTTCTCCTCCTTCTGCTGGTTGGTGGTTGCTCCGCCCACAAGGCGTCCACGGCCAATAAGATGGATGTGCTTTGCATCGTCCTCATTTAAACTGAGAGGTCATTTTCAGCCGTTTGTTAGATATCCTCTATTTGACCCCCTCTGTGTGTGTGTGTGTGTGTGTGTGTGAGAGAGAGAGACTGAGTGTGTGTGTGTGTGTGTGTGTGTGTGTGCGTGCGCGTGCGTGCGTGTGTGTGTGAGAGAGAGAGTGTGTGTGTGTGCGTCCGTGTGTGTGTGTGTGCGTGCATGTGTGTGTGTGTGTGTGAGAGATAGAGAGTGAGTGAGTGCATGTGTGTGTGTGTGTGTGTGAGAGAGAGAGAGAGTGAGTGTGCGTGTGTGTGCGTGCACCTGTGCCGTGGATGCATGCGTGCGAGGGTATTTGTGTCTGTGGGCGTTGCACGTGTGCATGAGTTGCACCGAAGAGGCGAAAAGCAATCGGCACGGCTTCAGCTGGAGACCGGACTGCCAGTTGTATATCTTAAAGCTGGACATATTTATGCCAGAGAAGCTATAGCCGTTCTGCCTGCTCATCACAGCTACTGCCATGCGTTAAACTGTGTGTGTGTGTGTGTGTCTGTGTGTGTGTGTGTGTGTGTGTGTGTGTGTGTGTGTGTGTGTGTGTGTAGGCTGTGCTTGTGTCTATCTGCATGTGTGTGTGTGATAAGACCCCAAGAGTTCAATTCACCCTTATTTGTGCCTCAGTGTAAGCACTATACAGTACATAGTCTCTCTCTGCATTGTGTGTGTGTGTGTGTGTGTGTGTGTGTGTGTGTGTGTGTGTGTGTGTGTGTGTGTGTGTGTGTGTGTGTGTGTGTGTGTGTGCGTAGTGTGAAAAATCAGTGTCACTATGTGACACTCAGAATAAGGCAGATCACTGCACTACTATCAAGAAAATTATTACACTTTATTGTACCATTTTTTTTAACTGGTTGAAACGGGAAAATTCCAATTGTTTGACTCAATAATAGAATAAAAGAGTTGATGGAGATTTTTTGCAGTGAGGAGAGAAGAAGACTGTAGTGCACCACACAAGGATCATTCAGATCTGCATTAGTGACGGGCGGATTGATACCAAAGTATCGATACTTCGATACTCACACACTGAAAATCTGGTATTGTCTTAGAAAAGTATCGATTCCACGTTTTCTTTGTTTCTCTCTCTCTCCTCCTCACTCCTGACCTGTGTCTGCTCTGCACTGTTGTAGAATCTAAACAGATCGTTTTGAAGATCAATGGTTTAGATCGTGAAAATATCGATCGATCGATCAGCGAAACTCACGTCTGCACCACCCACAGGCAGACAGGAGACGCTGCAAGTCTGTTCTGAGAGAGGCAGATCATATCCAGGTAGCCCCGTTATTCAGACTTAACGCTAATGTTTAACATTAAGAAAGTTGAATCAAGTTAAACATTTCACCATTCATCACTGATCTGAAACATCCAGCTCTTTGCAGCATAGCGCCTGTTCTAACTTCACTCATCAGGGTTTGTATTTTGAAAGCTTGCCAAGATACAGTAGGAAGTAAGAATGTGTATAATGTGACGTAATGTGAATATAGACACTGAAGTAAGAATGTGTATAATGTGACGTAATGTGAATATAGACACTGAAGTAAGGAGACACCCTGAATTGACTTGCCATGTATATTTGGTACAAATTAATTGATCTACTGTCGTGGGTTTAATGCAATTTGAATTGCTAACTCGAACCAATTATAATAACAATAATTTTAAAAAGTAAGGCCAATATTTTTCTTCTTGGTATCAGTAAAACTGAAGTTTGGTATCGCCCATCCCTAGCATGACCTAATGCAGTTTTTGCAAAGTTGCCTGGTGTGATGCCTGCTACAATGAATATTATAATGGACAAACACAAACACAGGGACAACCGGAGGGTAAATTACTATAGTAAATTATAATTTCAAATGATTATTCAAATCAGCCCATCCTTTGTGGCATGTTTGTGAAAGAATAATGAGACTGAGCTTTGGATACAGATTAGGGATGTCACAATATATCGTCCCACAATATATCGCGATATCAAAACGTGACAATATGTATCGTTGAGATTAAATGTCATATCGCGAGAAAAAGAAGCTGAACATGGTGGCACTGATCTGCATCTGATTGCATGCTCGCTCTCCTTTTCATTGCTTTGTTTGAACAGACGAGGGACGTTACAGACACGGAGGATGAAAATGGTGAAATTACTCAAATTAGCGTGGAGGATGCCCCTCAACTTACAAATTGATCACAAAAAAATTTGTTATCGTGAACCAGTGGCATCGTCAGCCCTGGGCTTCCGGGTCTAGAGCCCCGGATGTTACAAACAGCCTCTCAAGTCAGTGCTTGCAGCGAAACCCCCCTCTTTCCCCCGTCGAGTTGGTTTTTCCCATGATGACGCATCATGGAAGAAACCAACTCAGTCAGAGTGTACGAACCCCCCCAGTAACTCCTGTGAAGGTATTTTATTAAGGTACACGCTTCCTGTAAACCTAAATTCTGATGGCGCCGTTTTTGTATCATATGCTACTTTTATTTTGAAACTTAGAGCGGATGTAGTGATGTTGTATCTACGCTAATTGACGTAAGGTGCACGCACCAGCCGGAAGTGAATTGACATGAAAAACTTAAACAGACGGTCGCAAAACATGTCGCTCTTCAACCTACGGTTCTTTATCTAATCAAAAGCGCCTAGCTGGAATTGGGAACAAGGTATTGTTTGTTGTAATGGTTTAATGAAGCAGTGATGTGTGGTTTTGTTTAATGTAACTGTGAAGTCAAGGCTATTGTTATTGTGACAGTCATGCTAACGTTAGCTTCTATAGACATTGGAGTGGATGGCTGTGGCTTCATGCTGATGCTAGCTTTGTAGCTTGTATGGTTAATAATATTCTGTGTGATGATATTTTCTGAGATAAATGGGCCTTGAGCATCAAGGCCCATTTATCTCAGAAAATATCTTCACAACTAAACAACTAAATAACATAAGACTCAGAGCATTTCATAGTTGTAGCTACTGTGATGCTGTGCATGTTGGCGCATGTCATTTGTTTGAATAATTTCATAGTGAGATGATGAGCTCGTGTGGAGAGGAGAAGGTGAGGAGAGGAGGTGGTGAGGAGTGAAGCAGAAACATGATGTAATGACACACTATGACAATAGTAACTGATAATTTGGTCCTGCATCTCAGCCTGAGGGGAGTGGAGCAGAGCAAAACAGAGGATACCAGACCACAGCAGAGGAGAGGAGAGCAGAGTTGAGGAGACCAGACCAGAGGATGAGGAGGGGAGGTGGTGAGAACTTCTTGTAAGTGAAAGTGGCTAATGCTGACATTTATCAATTCATGAATTTGCTAAGTGGACTCCCGCCATAACCCTATCAAGGACCTCTGGTGGTCCCTGGACCTCACTTTGAGACCCACTAATCTTGTTCTTCTGTATTCATCTCAAATGACTCACAACATACGTCTTTACGGATTGGAAAAACCAAAAAAAATTTAAGGCAGGGGGGAAGGGAGAGCCCTCTCCCTTGACCCCCCTCCCCGTCGGTGAACTGGCTAAAGCCCCCAATGTCTTCAGGACCTACAAACGCCCCTGTCGTGAACCCAATATCGTGTATCCTATCGTATCGTATTGTGAACTGAGTGTATTGTGACACCCCTAATACAGATGCATTCAAACATTTTCCAAAAAACTAGGAACATTTTATTTTGTTTATATTCTAACTTATAACTTTCAAATTAGTGAATGGAATTCGACCAAAGACAATTGTTCCATTGTTTGGGCAATAATACACTTGTGTTTTTAAATGGGTCTATAAGGGAGTGTGCCTGATAGTCTTGGATTGTAATTATATGCCTATAAGGTATTTGAGTACTTTCATAAAGTACATACTTGAGGAGCCAAAATATCTGTCTAGGAGTAAAGCAGTACACCTTATAACTTTTCCAACTCTGCTAAATCCTTTTTCAACAGTGTATGTGCAGTACCCCCGTTCAACAGTTGGGGGTCACCCACAGCACATTCTGTTTTCAGCTGCACAGAGGAGTTTGATGTAGCATCGGTAGCACTGAGCTTGAAATACTAAATATGATAACTCCCCTTTCTTCTTATTGCTCAAATTGTAGAAACATTGTCAAAATCATTCATTTCCTTCTTATTGAGTCACTCCTATTTTCACAGGCAGTTCTCATTGCATCGTCTATATGTGTATTTACTTGATGATTTACATCACAAATCAGTTGTTTCAATCATAAATGAATTTCTCACTGCAGTATCAATACAGTAGAATTCTACCATCTCGCCTCACTTCTGATACAGGAGGAGCACAATTGATGAATGTCCAGCCTGCCTAAATTACTGGCTACCGCTCACCAAGAGGTCATGTGACTATCATGCTTATGTAAACAAGAGGTCATGTGACTATCATGGTTATGTAAACAAGAGGTCATGTGACTATCATGCTTATGTAAACAAGAGGTCATGTGACTATCATGCTTATGTAAACAATACTTTTTTTTCTTAACTTCACTCATATCAATGAGTGATTCACAAATTCATACAATTTGTTAATAAAAAAAACATTATAGTATCAATTTCTGTTACATTGTATTACTCTAATTTTACCCGTGGTTTATTGGACAGAGTCAACCTATCACAATCCATATAGACACAGAGTTAGCCTATCACAATCCATATAGACACAGAGTCAACCTATCACAATCCATATAGACACAGAGTTAGCCTATCACAATCCATATAGACACAGAGTTAGCCTATCACAATCCATATAGACACAGAGTCAGCCTATCACAATCCATATAGACACAGAGTTAGCCTATCACAATCCATATAGACACAGAGTCAGCCTATCACAATCCATATAGACACAGAGTTAGCCTATCACAATCCATATAGACACAGAGTCAGCCTATCACAATCCATATAGACACAGAGTCAGCCTATCACAATCCATATAGACACAGAGTCAACCTATCACAATCCATATAGACACAGAGTCAGCCTATCACAATCCATATAGACACAGAGTCAGCCTATCACAATCCATATAGACACAGAGTCAGCCTATCACAATCCATATAGACACAGAGTTAGCCTATCACAATCCATATAGACACAGAGTCAGCCTATCACAATCCATATAGACACAGAGTTAGCCTATCACAATCCATATAGACACAGAGTCAGCCTATCACAATCCATATAGACACAGAGTTAGCCTATCACAATCCATATAGACACAGAGTCAGCCTATCACAATCCATATAGACACAGAGTCAGCCTATCACAATACATATAGACACAGTCAACCTATCACAATCCATATAGACACAGACACACAGTCAGCCTATCACAATCCATATAGA